>NC_088791.1:226102733-226405763 GCF_011386835.1 Chrysemys picta bellii
GTGATGTTAGCTGCAGAGAAAACGCTGGCATTGGTGTGATGATCTTCCTATCTGATACGGACAATCTACCTAAGATAGCACTGTTGGTACCACTCCAGACACTTAAGATAGCTTTGGTGTGTCACCCATGTCTCACACCCATAAAAAAAGAATGGGGCATTGTAGGCTGGGATCTTAGTTTCCATTCGCAGATCTCTGTCAATAAAGACACAATGGAGCAACTTTCTGAAGAATGCTCTGGCACAACAGATCCTATGCTCAATCCTCACATCAAGATTAGCTGTCTGGGAGAGATGGCTACCAAAATAAGAGAAATGCTCAACATTTTCCAGGGGTTCACCACCAATGACAATTTGTGGGAAAAGGTGGGCAATCTGTGCTGGGGCAGGCTGACGGAGGGAACGTCCCAGGCTATGATAGGTGCCTGAGAAAAGATCTAGGATGGGTTGCAAATCATTGTCCCAAGCAGGGTTCCAGCATTTCCTCCATATAAGCACATATGAGAGAACAGAAGATAGATGGAACTTTTCTCCTCCTTCCACATCACACAACTTCTGAATTTGCACAAAGGAAGACTGTACTTGATGTTGATAATTCATGAGCCTAAGATACAGGTGCATATCCATCCTGTCTTTCCCATTCCCAACAGCACTAAATATTAGACCTGACCAGAGGACAGCAATTCCATTTCATGACAATTTTTGTGATTTTTGAAATTTGTTTTCCTTCCAAGGTGCAATAACCCTTCTGAACATTTTCGCAAAACGAAATTGTGTCAAAACCGCTATTTTTCTGTTCTGGTCCTTCTCTCTCTCTCTGGTCAGAAGTGATCAGATAATCTTGGATCTCAGAAACCTTCAAGATGAAAACTTCATCAAAATCAATGTCTCTGTGAAATGTTTCAGTGAAACAGCATTTTTTGACAAAATTATATTTAGCCAAAAATGTTCCAACCTGCTCTATTATACACCCTCCAAAGAGCATAGCACCACCAAACATCCCAAACAGGGTGAGGTAAGCAGAAGGCTAGGTGCTAGTTCTCTTTGCACACCAGCTGGTAGTCTTAGGCCAGCACCACGAAGAGCATGTGCTGCAACTCAGAGGAGAAATTAGCATCAGGGTTGGGGTGCGGGAAGCCTGGCCTAAGGATTAGTGTCAGACATGAGTCAAGGGTCCAGGAGCCAATTACCAGGAATCAGGCCAGACTGTAACGCCAGGAGATCAAAACCAAGAGACAAACTGGAAGGCAGAGATAAAAAGTCAGTTACCAAGAAGTCAGGATCAGAAGGCAGGAACAGATAAACACCAGAACAGCAGTCATAGGCAGAGTGAAGCTCAGTTGCATAGACAACTTCCTCTTTCTTAAATAAAGGCTGCAGCCCAGGAGTCTTGCATCTCTCCCAATCAGAATGTAGGGCAGAGCTTATGCCCCACTTGGGTTTCATGGACCCTAGTCCCAGCTCCAGTCTGTGAGCTGCCAAGTAGAGAACTAGAGTGTGATGACTCCAGGGACCTGGGTTTGAGACTCATGGGGCCTGATAATTACAGGCATTGCTCACAGTGCTTGCCCCAGTGAACTGGAGGCATTTATGGCTCCCACACTCAGTATGTCACAAGTGATGTCCCTTGTTATCAGGATAGCCACCTCAACCCCCAAAGGCACACAGTTCTCTATAGACAGAATGCCTTTGGTCACTGCTGCTGTGGAACAATACATGTACTTTAACAGGACAAGTTACAAAAAACACACTATGGCCAAATGTACTGAATTTCTTGATATTGTCACAGTGGCATATGGACCTAAGATTGAAATTGTGAAGCTCTGCATTTCAGTTCTAGCTAGTAGAGGCACACACCTGGCAGTACAATTTTTCTTCTCTCTTCCTAAGCACTAGGGCACTAGCCACATTGTAACATTAGTTTTCTGGCCTCCTCCAGAGAGCTTACCACTAGTTCCTTTGGTTGATCTGAAGTTTCCCAAGGATTCAGTCAAACCAGTAAAAGTGAAGTTGATGAAATTACAGCACTATATCAGTGTATTCTCTTTGATTTTTGATGACTGTCTTTGGGTTTAGAAAATAATGTTAAAGCCAGATGGATGGCAAGTTGGGCAGCAAGTTCCTCGTCAGATAACTGAAGTAAAATTAGAGGCTTATAATCATAAAAATAAAAGGATCTTCAAATCTTTTTAAAAAAAATATGTATTTTAATTTGTCAGTCTCAAGATGCTTGTGATTAGGTAGGTAGAGGAAAAGTGCTACAAAAACAAACAAAATATCTTTTTAAGGAGGTTCTTCTGAGTTGAACAGCACGCACGATTTAGGCAATTTTAATCAAAAACCTTTTACTAAATGTAACAAATTATTCAGGGTCTAGATGAATTTGGGCCACAATTAAGAATTGTCAGGTTACAACTTAATCCAGACAAGACAGAGATAGTGCTGGTGGAATAAGGAGCCAGAAGAATTAAAGGAATTTATATCAGTGCCCGACTGAGGGAGTGCAACTGTGGTTTTTCAAAACAGGTGAGCAATTTGGGGCCTGCTGATAGATCCTGAGATGCTTCTGGATGCCCAAGTAATGGTTGTATCCATGAACACATTTTTTCCCATCTGTTCCTGGCAAGCAGAGTGAGACCTTTTCTCTAAACCTGGGCCTTGCCACAATTATTGATGCCTTTGACATGTTAAGATTAGATTGCTGTAATGTGCTTGATCTATGGCTACAACTTGAGACATTCAGAAGGTGGAACTAGGGCAGAATGCTGTAGCCTGTTTATTAAGTGTAGTTGTACGCTGGAAGCATGTAAGACCAGTACTCTGCGCACTGCAATGGCTTCCAATAAACTTCAGAGTAGAATTTCACATGTTGGATTTAAACTGTAAAGACCTAAATAGTTTGGGATTTAGGAGCTGCTAGCAGGGAATTCCCTGTAATGGGCCCTCAATTCTGGAACTTGGTCTCGCTCTTGCTCTGCCAGAGCACAGTTTTCATAACCTTCTGGGCACATGGCAAAGCCCACATTTTTCCTCTTTTTTTCTCAGGCTGTTGAGAAAAGAGTTGGCTGAAAACTGAGTTGTTTATATTAACTGGCAGTTCTTTTTTATGATTTTGTGTGTGTTTTACCAATGGGACAGGGTGCCTAAAAGGTAAGATTGATGCCTATAGCTATATTTTATGCTTTTAAATAAATATATCAATGTGATGAATGAATTGTTAAGGTGTATATGACAATGGATTCACAGCGTGCTGTTCCTAATAAGATCTTTACCTTTCCAATAAGCTCAACTATTAAATTCATTGTGTGGGCTCAGCACGTCACCCAAGCTCTAGCTAGATGGGGGTCTACAGATCTTGCAGATTCTCACTTTGAAGGTCACACTATTTGAATTTAGCAACTGGACTTTTCTAACATTGGAGATAGGTCCTACTGAGGGCTCTAGACTAATCAGATGTGGGGCAAAAGACAGGAGCAATGAGGGAGAGGCAGGACCAAAGAATGCCCTTTGTCCACTGCAGACATGTACCCTTGGCTGTGGTTAAGAGTACACAGTCTTGAACACTGCCCACACTCCTCCTGCTCCCTGATGCAGCTAAATATAGGGGACAGTTCATGCATAGGAGGTTATAGGCTTGGGTACCAGCTTGCCAGCTCAAGATTCTTTGATCATTCCACAGCTGAGCTGCATTCAATGGGACCACATACAACTCTGCTCTATGGAGTGACCAAGGGATATTTGCCATTTAAGTAGTTCATGTTGCCTTCTGAAGGTGATTGAGGGTGGGGAGTGTAGCAAGGAGGTAAAAAAATGTACATATAAAATATATTTATAGATTAAAAAAAGAGAAAATTTGTGCACCAAAGATAAAAGATAAAAAGAAAGACAGGGGAAAGAAAAATACAAGAGTAGGAAAAGCAGAGAGAAAAGGAATGAGGCACAGTGGACTAAAAAACAGTGGCAGTCTAACTTCTTGGTGCAAGGAAACATGGAGATATTAATCCACCACTAGTGGAGGTTGTAACAATAAATGTTTGGGAACCACTAAGATAGGCTCAGGGCCGGCTCTAGGCACCAGCGCTCCAAGCATGTGCTTGGGGGCGGCACTTTCCAAGGGGCGGCACTTGGGCTCCTTTTTTTTTTTTTTTTTTTTTTTTTTTGCTTGGGGTGCAAAAAGCTGGGAGCCGGCCCTGAGCAGAGGTGAGCTGCGGTGGTGGGGGGGTGCGGGGAGGGCCGCAGGAAGTAACTCGGGGGGGGGAGAAGGCAGAGGAATTGCTCCCCCCCCGCAGCTCACCTCCGCTCCACTGCCGCCTGCTCCCCAGAGCGTGCCACCGCTCCACTTCTACTCCCTCCCTCCCAGGCTTGCTGCGCAAATCAACTGTTTTGCAGCAAGCTGGAGGGGGGGGGAAAGGGGAGGGCTGCAGGAAGTAACCCTGGAGGGGGCAGAGGAACTGTTCCCTCCCCAGCTCACCTCCACCTCCTCCCCCGAGCACGCCGCCGCTCCGCTTCTCCCCTCTCCCCTTTCCCTCCCAGGCGCCTGGGAGGGAGGGGTGGGAGGAGAAATACGGCGCGTCCGGGCAGCGGAGGCTCCAGGCAACAGCGCACCAAGCGCATGCCTGGGGCGGCAAGCCTGCCGGTCGCCGTGAGGGCAGCAGTCAGGCTGCCTTCAGCGGAATTCCTGTGGGAGGTCCGCTGGTCCTGCGGCAATTCAGCAGCGGGTATGACGAATCCGCGTTACCAGCGGACCTCCCGCAGGTGCGCTGCTGAAAGCTGCCTGACTGCCGTGCTTGGGGAGGCAGAAAACATAGAGTCGCCCCTGCATCTGGGGAGGAGGCGGGGCCGGGGATTTGGGGAAGGGGTTGGAATGGGGCGGGGAAGGGGCAGAGTTAAGGCGGGGCCAGGGGGGTTCATGGGAAAATTTTTTTGCTTGGGGCAGCAAAAAACTTGGAGCCGGCCCTGGTTAGGCTGAATCAAGCAAAGTCTCCCTGACCTGCCAAGATGACATGATGAGCATATCAGCAGGCAGAGAAGGGCAGGTTGGGCAGTGAAATCTGTCTTCTGCAATTTAAATCGACAGTATTTCCCTTTTTCATTTATATATGCTCTTTCCTTAGTTTGAAGACTCTTCTTGATTTTCTGAAGGCTTCATTATGTTTTAAGAGTATGGTAAGTTATGAAACTATAAGATGCAATATTATCATTTAGACACTTGGAGGAAATCCCTCATTATAACATCATGTTTATCTTCTGGTGATCTACATGGAAGGTTGTCATGTCACAGTGATAGTAGTGAAGAAGAGTAAGCATTATGTAAGTCAGCCTCAAGAAAATAAGCGACACTAAATGGGGCTGCTTATTACAAACAGAAAAATGAATTGTTTGCAGCCTTAAATTGTATACAGACTGCAAGGAATCAAACTGTGGTTAAACTTTTATGGTGACTGTGAATTATATTAATGTTACTGTATTTGCAGTGTAGCTTGTATTAAACAACACAGCTGATATTTTTCCATTCCAAATTTGTCAGAACATACCCCCTTGTTCTGAAGAGTTTGACAAGGATTTATTATTTTATTCCTTTAAAAGCTGGAATACATTTAGGCCTGATTTTTAGAGGTACTAAGCATCCACAACTCAAAATGATGTCAAGTACCCTCTAAAAATCAGGTCCTAGATGTCTACTTGGGAACCTAAAAAAGAAGGTATCCAGATTAGTGGTCACCTTTGAAAATGATGCTGTTAGTGACTGGCCTGTAGATAACAAATACTTAAATGAAAAATCACAATAGAATTTCATTTGTGATCAGCTCACAGAAACCTTCCAACACAAGCAATATGAAGTGCCTCACTGCCCAAATTAGGAAAGCACATCACTTTGTATTTAAATGTATTGCATTTAAATACAATAAAGTATTATTATTACCCTAAACAGTCTCTACTTGTCCAAACATATTAGTGTTGGTTATGTAATCACCTAATAGCATTGGTTAAGCAGCTGGTGTGCAGTGACTACTGTTACTTCTTGGTACCTGTCTGTTTATTGCATCTACTTGTCACATTTTAAACTTAGATTGTAAGCTCTTTGGGGCCTTCTTTTGTTCTGTGTCTGTACACTGCATTGCACAATGAGGCACTGACCCATGTTTGAGACCTTATGCATTATGTCAATACAGATCAATAAGAAGACATATCTAAATTATTACTGCTTCACACATGCATAAATTTTCTCTGAATGTGTTGCAGTTCTGGTGAGCTATAGTGTATTACAGGAGTGAACTCATTGCATTGCAGAAGAAAACAACTTTGTGTGACTGATTTAATACTTCTTGCACTGTAGAAAGTGCACTTTTTATTTAAATTAATAATAAAACATATGCTATTATATAACATAGTTGTTGCTATACATATATCAGTCGTACCTATAAGAGCTGTAGAATAACCTTTCTGCTTCAAAAGTTTCGCAAAAGTTATTTCTTCAGTGGGAAGTCCACCAGAAGAGGCAGAAAATAAGAAGACACCAATGTTTGACAATGCAGCCATTCCTAAATAAAACAAAAATGAGTGTGAACAGCATAATGAAGAGAAACGATTTTCATTCATCAATTCTATACTTTTTAAAAAAAGTGGTGTCACTAGAATGACATTTTCCCACCAGCAGCTATAGCAGCTAATGGCAGGGAATTGTCTGTTTCCGCTGAATAAGGTCGTTTTTCCACTTTTATGCAAAGCTGAGAAGTAGAGATGGAGAAAAATCTCAAATTACTGTGGGCCCTTCCAAACAGACAGGCAATTTTTGTAGTCATTACTATAACATATCTGTACTTCTGACAGCAGAATTTGGAATTGCACAATTTAATATTTCTTCTTTCCTTAAGAGTCAGGGTCCACAGGTAGTGGTTAGACCAGGGGACCGGTAGTCAACACTCCAAGGTTCTATTTCCAGATCTGACTCTGTATGAATTTGGGCAACTCACTCAACATCTCTTTGCCTCATTTTACCTACCTGTAAAACTAGTAATACCATCTACTTCACGTGATGTTGTGAGGCTTGGTTAATTGACATTTCTGAAGTGCATTTTTGAATTCCTCAGAGCAAGGCACTAAGGGTACACAAAAGTAGTAAGACCCAGTTTTGGCTCCACTACAATCCACAAACTCTTGCCGAACTCTGTAAATGCCCAAACTTGCTCACCACCTAAGTTTTGCAGAGTAGAAGTTCCCCAAGTGTTTACCTTTCTGCCTCTGGCATGCGCACTGCTGCCTCACTTTAGGTGTCCTGCCTAAGCCCCAGAGCGATTCACAAACTGGGGAAAGACAGAAGGAGGAGGTGCTGCTCACCTTATAACTTTCAGCCCAGTGGTTAGCACACTCATGTGGAATACAGGAGACCTAGGTTCAATTCCCACGACATCAGAGTATCCCATAGCTCAGTGCAGTGATTAATTTGTAATGAAAGAGGTGCCAGGGCTCAAACAATTTTTTTACATTCATAACTGATGCAGCAAACCCAGAGGTGCCAGGGCTGAGCCCTGGCAAGCCCTGGCACAAATTAAGCACTGGCTCTGTGGTTAGAGCACTTTTCTGCCACCGCTTCCCTGCCTCCATCTCCCCCGCAATCCCTGTTTTGTGTGGAACAAAGCAGGCACCTAACTCATTCCCTCACTAATGCCTTAGATGCCTAAATCATCTGATTCCGGGAGGCGGGTTCCAATTTGTGGATTGCTAAACAGAGCAAGGTGCCTTTCTGCAGCCTACACCTAGGCACCTATCTCTGAGCACACACCCATCTGGTCAGCATCTCCCATTGGCTAGTTTAGGTGGGTCCACTCCTAGTGTGCTGGCTTCTGTGGATCATGTTCTTAGGAGCTTATCTCTGCCCATTAATTGTATAGGGATCCTAGGCACCTAGCTCAGCTTGGTGGATCACAGTCTTGTTCCTATGATATTATAGGTACCTAGACATTAGGTGCCGTTATGCTCAGTGTTGCAATGCTGTAGTCCCTTCATGTGGATCCCACCAGATGTATGTAATTGTAGCAGCAAGAAATGGAAAAGACCTGTTGGACCAAATCATTGAAGTGATCTCAATCTTACTTCCAACTTAGTCCTAGATTTCGCACCCACAATCAACATGCTCAAAGGATAGATAGTTGTGTTCTCTACAAAAACACTTTATTTATTTGATTTGAAGGCATATTTAGATATCTCAGGTCAGGTTCTCAATTGGTATAAATCAATGTCGCTCCATTAAGATTATTGGGGCTACACTGATTTACACCAGATGGGGATTATTATTATTATTAACTTATTAATTAATTATTATTATTATTATGCCATTACTTTTCTTCAGGTTTCTCCCTCCCATTAAATATCTGGGTTTTGGTTTATTTTCCTTCAGATGTTTTAGCCTGAATTATTGCAAGTTGAAGCTCACTTTATTTTCTGAACATGCTTCTGATATCTCAGGGTCCTTTGGTATCAATTCTCTGTCTCCACTAGTATTTGCAATTAGTCCCCATTGAACAGCTTTTATAAATTTGACAAAAAAGAATGTTTACTCTTTCATTGATACATGAAGATATTAAAGAAGACCCAGGGCAGGACAATCAGTGAAACTTTCAGCTCAAAACAATGAATTTTTCAGAAAATCACAAATACATGAAAACAAGGGTCACAACGGAAAGCTGTTTGCAATTTTAAATATAGCAGGTGCTATTGGTAATAAACACATGTTAGCTTCCTTTACAACAGAAACTATGAATGAACCCAGCAGGTTACAGTGACTGCTGCAGCTGCAGCTTGTTACTTGATTGGAATGAACATACACTTATTAAGCAGGACCCTGAGACATGCTTTGCTTTTATTCTCAGAAGCAAGAACAGGAAATGGGTTATCACTAATGAACAAGTAATCTGATTAATATAACAGTCCTTGCTAAAAACCATGTTTGGAAATGTTAAGGTGTCATGGTGAAGCACCCAGAGTCCCAGCCACTGAAGTCAATGACAAGCAAGAACTGCCAAAGCTAAAGTTGCATGCTCTTGCATGATCTTAAAATGAAGGAGGAGAGGTGGATATGACATGGATATGCTTGGTGGTGAAGATTCTTCACTCTTTTCCCAAGCACACAACCTCACTGGGCACTTGACTGAGTATTTGATTCAGTGATCATAAAGACACATTCAGCCAGTACCGGGGCAGAAGGCAAAAAATGCAAAATAGTTCCTGTCAGAGGCAAAACCATTATGCATAAATGATAATGAAATATTAATGAATTTTACCTGATCTGACAGGGTATCGGCCTGTCAGAAAAGCTGCTCTGCTTGGGGTACACAGTGGAGATGCTGCTATATGTTGAGTAAATGTCACTCCTCCTTTAGCTAGCTTGTCAATATTGTGGGTTCTAGTGGGGGGAAATATATATATATATATATATATAAATATATAATAATTTTATATTGATTATCTGGAAATGGTCAAATTAAAGCTCATGGGCTAAAATTTTCAAAAATGCCTCAGTGTCTTAGGAGTCTGATTTGCACTGACTTTCAAAGAGACAGACTTCCAAGTCACTGAGCCATTTTTGAAAATCAACATACGGGTCTAGTGCAACTTTTACAATACACTAAATGCACAACCAGACATTTGATTTTGGAGTATTGCAGCCCAGAGTAATCATCTGTTCACATTTCACAAACCTTATTAAAACATTGACAATATGGTATACCCAAATGTAATATATACGTTTTAATAATATATGACACATATTATAAAAAACATATAACTATAATTATGAGTTGTATGAATTTAACATATTTCAGTTATTTTTCATATTATTAAAAAGCTCCAATTTTGTAATATTTCAATATAAATGTTCAGTGTTTACTGATATATATCTCATTCATTTCACAGGAAAGGGCCTTTATATTATATTTTACTCTACTCAATCACAGTTTTGATTCGCGCACTTGAAAAAAAAACACATTTAAATGTGGAGGCTTAACCTATATGCTTTTTCAACCAGTACAGCAGCACCTTACCTAACCTGGTGACAATAATCATGTTGGGAAGACATTTCTGAATTAGTCAGATATATTAACATTTGATGGATTTAATTAGCATGCCATAGTTAAAGATGAACTGCAGTAAAACAAATCAGTGCTTTATTTTCAAATGCTTAATGACAAGCTCTCCAAAAAGTTACAATTTTGAGACTACTTCAAAATATGTATACTTCTGAAATTATGTTAAAAGAAAATTATCATTCATTTTTCTTGCTTGGACCACAATCTTACTTTTATTGATTTTTTCTGTTTGTGATGCAGCTTTTTGGAGGACTATGTATATTTACCTAAATTTCTTCCTATAACATTAAAGAAACAACGAGAGTCAAATATAAGCAGCCCACACTGCAGAAACAGGATTGACCTTTCTGTACAAAAGATGCCTTGTTGAAGTTCTAACTGTATTTAAAATAGTTTAAAATCTGTAAGCACACAATATGCTCTATACATAGATATGGTACACTCTCCCCCTCCTCCAAGTGTTTTGTCAAACCTTAAAGTTTTGTTTCCATAACATCCAAGATCTCCAATGCCAAGGTCATCAGCCATGATTAAAATAAAGTTCGGATTTGAAGTTCTGTAACTTTTGGCATTCTTTGTGGCATAGTGATAAAATAGTAGAAGTACAAGGATCCTCATCTTCCTCCTAGTGGTGGTGAACAAGTTGGAAATATTAAGGATAAAGACCATTGTTTGTCTTCACAAGGATTACTCTAATTCAGCACCATCATATCCCCAGTAATTATAGTAAGAACAAAAGGTGAAGAAAGCAATTATTATGGCTTTTAAGTTGACATACTGTCAAGGTAGAAAATCTGACCTTTTTCTTAAGTACGTACTTTCATAGATGCCAACTCCATGGGTGCTCCGGGGCTGGAGCACCCACTAGAAAAATTGGTGGGTGCTCTGCATCCACCGGCAGGTCCCCGCCCCAGCTCACCTCTGCCTCCACTCCGCCTCCTCCCCGAGCGCACCGCTTTTTCCCCCTAGCGCCCAGCGCTTCCCGCTGTGAAACAGCTGTTTCGCGGCGGTAAGTGCTGGGAGGGAGGGGGGAGGGAGAACTTGGCATGCTCGGGGAAGAGGTGGGGCTGGGGCGGGGATTTGGGGAAGGGGTCCAACAGGGGCAGGGAGGGGGTGGAGTTGGGGCAGGGACTTTGGGGCAGGGGTTGGAATGGGGGTGGGGCAGGGGCAGGGCAGGGGTGGAGTCGGGGCGCGGGGCACGAGCACCCACCGGCGCCGGGAAAAGTTGGCGCCTATGCGTACTTTATTATGTGTGTCAGGTGTTGGCCCCTCCTTCTCTAACACAAATCCATCAGTAGTATATTAAAATTAAAAATAAATCTGTGTGCTAGTATTCTAACATATAAAGATAATCCTACAGCAATAAACCAGCATGTACATATAATGAGAAGAAAGGTTTCTTAAATTTTAATGATTATTTGAAAACAAAGAAAAGAACATTTAGGAACAGATTTTCAGCTGCTGATTGACAGGAGAAACTTTCAGAGATTTCAGTAACTAAAGTAAACAAATTTCATAGCAAAATACTATCAACACAAAAAATATTTCCATCAAGGAATAAGTATTGTTGTGGTAAAGGTGGTGAAGAGATGCATTAAGGAATTATTGAAATGAATGTCTAAGAAGAAACTCTCCATAAATGGTTTAAACATAAGGGGTCATAATAAAATAACGGCAAAATATTTGACATGAGATCACAATGAGCTATCAATAATACTACAGCCACATCCAGCCTAACAGGAATAAGAATAGGAAAATGGTATTTTTCCTATTTCCTGGTGTAGCAGGGTGAACACCCGCTCCGGCCCTGAAGGAGTTGGAAAAGCCATGCAGAGGGCTGGGGCTGGGCAAGGTAAAACCCTGGCTGATTGGGGGAAGTGGCTGCAGCTGGGCCATGCCCCAATCAGGCCACAACTGGCCTTTATAAAAAGGCTGGGAGCCAGGAACTCAGTAGTCTCTCTCTGCCTTCAGAGGGAGAGAGGGTGGGCTGCAGGGATCTAAGACAGGGTACCTGAGTGGAGCAAGGCTGGGGAAAGCCTGGGGAGCTCCAGCCTGGAAAGCTGCAGGCTGTGGCATGGCATAAAGCCAACAGGTACTGGGGGTTGCAGAGGGCAGCCCAGGGCTAGGCCAAGGCAGCAGGTCCAAACCCTCCTTGCCAGTGATGAGTGGCCTATACTGCAGTCTGCCCCAGGGAGCGGGGACTAGTTGGTGACTGGCAGTGGCCTTATTGTGAGGTGGGGATAGTGGGTGGGGGTTCCCTAGGGAGGGGTGACCCTAAGACTGTGGGGTGTACTGCCAGGGTCAGCACCCCAGACAAAAGGGCACCGGGGTCTGGGAGGGACATGGGGCCAGCAGAGGACTGAATGGGATCACTGGCCTGCAAGGGGTGCTCTGATGGCTGGATCGAGCTAATTCCCAGAGTCACCAGCAGGAGGCGCTGCAGGGGTGAGTCTGCTCCTCTACACCTGGCTATACTGTTAAACTTTTTCTTTTTTAAAAGATAGATTCTTTTCATATGCAATGCTGGATGTGAACATACTTTCACTGGGACAGAGAATCCCAGGGAGGCTGACTCCCAGTGGAATTTAATCTGTCCATAGAGCTGTAAGCAAGAGGCTGAAAAAACCCGAAAAGGACTCTTGTATGTTGTTTGAAGTGAGATTCTGCAGAGTCACACAAGCCAAATATGGGGGATGGTGTTTTGTTGGGAAGCAGACTGAGAAACTGCTTCTAGAAGAAGGTACTGAGACAAAGACCTTGTGTCCATGGCTAAATAAATAAATAAAAATTGTTACTTGAGTTCGTTAACTTGAATTACAATTCTGTTGACGACAAGACAGTTTGAAGTCTTCGCATGAGTTAAAGTCCAACAAAGAATATTCACAATGGAGTCCCAAACCCATCTTTAACTGCTTACAAATCCAGATACTAAGATAAATATTACCATGAATTACAATTTCCCATCATCCTCTTCCCACTGTGCATCCTCTTCTTCCTGGCCAGGTAGGAGGAAGGATGCTGAACTAGGACTTGACTGGGTGATTTTGGGAGGCAGTGGCAGTGGCTAGTCAGAAGCTGCAGAGAAGAATCCTGAGTAACTACATACAGGGTGTGGCTTCCAGACATTACAGGTGGGTGCAGGTCTGTGAGACTTGTTGGGGAGCAGCAATGACTGGGCAGGGAGCCAGGGTAAAGAGGCCCCAGTGAGAGATATGCTACTAACTGAATCTGGCCTGGAGACCTACAAGCTCCTATTTACTTCTCATAGAGCCTTTTAATAGAGAGGCCACCCAAGGCACTAAGAGCCTTACTCTCCAGTGGACTGACCCCAGTGACCCAAACAAAAAACCCCCATTGCTCACTTTGAACTGAAACTATTTAAGCCTCTCTGCGCAGGGCATTTGCAACCTTTCCTTTTCCTGCCAGTCCTAGCAAGATAACCATTTTCACTTAGCCATGTGTCTGAGTGATTACTGGAGCATGCCAGGACTAGCACCCACAAGTGGGCACACCAGGCCTAGCAGCTGAAACACCATCAGTACTTGCCTCCAAGTTGTGGTATACCTGGCATGCTATGCGATACTACAGCACTAAGCAGCTAAAATTACAATATGTTTTAAGGGAGGCTTATGCTCTTTCAGACAATAGAGAGAGACCCATGTAGGACTAGGTAAGGCATGATGGGGGCAAGTTATGTACAGCTCCTATTGCATTTACCTTTTCAAAACCTCCGTTTGCCTCTTTATTGAAGCACAGACCAAGGTTCTATCTTTTCCAGGACCTTTCAGTGCACATTACACAGAATCAAACCTGGGGCTGTGATACTCAAAACCCTCACCTTGGGGATTAGTAACAGCTCTGTCTCATTTAAACAACTGAGTGATACTCTGTCTTTAGTGTATATTTATATGTACGTATAGTACAAAAAAAGAAACATTTAAATAGTACTTGAAATATTCTTAAAATACTTTTAAACAAGAGCTATTATGTAGTAAATTGATCACTGTGTTCTTCTTACAAAGACTTTCACAAATGCTTTCTACTGCTATTACAGTCATAGAATCATAGAAGTGTAGGACTGGAAGGGACCTCAATAGGTCATCTTGCCCAATCTCCTGCACTCAAAGCAGGATTACATAACTAGACCATTCCTGACAGGTGTTTGTCTAACCTGGTCTTAAAAACCTCCAATGATGGATATTCCACAACCTCCAAAGGCAATTTATTCCAGTGCTTAACCATCTTGAAGTTAGGAAGATTTTCCTAATGTCCAACCTAAACTGCCCTTGCTGTAATTTAAGCTCATTGCTTCTTGTCCTATCCTCAGAGGTTTTTACCCTTCTCTTTGTAACAGCCTTTTATGTACTTGAAGATTGGTGTCATGTTCTCCCCTCAGTCTTCTCTTCTCCAAACTAAACAAATCCATTTTTTTTTCAATCTCTCATCATAGGTCATGTTTTCTAAACCTTTAATAATTTTTGTTGCTCTTCTTTGGACTTTCTCTGATTTGTCCACATCTTTCCTGAAATGTGCTGCCCAGAACAATATTCCAGTTGAGGCCTTATCAGTATGGAGTAGAGTGTAAGAATTACTTCACGTTCTTGCTTACAACATTCCTGCTAATACCTCCCTTTTTTTTTTTTTTTTTTTTGCAACAGTGTTGACTCATATTTAGCTTGTGATCTACTATAACCTCCAGATCCCTTTCTGTAGTACTCCTTCCTAGGCAGTCCATTTTGCATGTCTGCAATTCTAAGTAGAGAACTTTGCATTTGTACTTCTTGAATTTCATCCTGTTTACTTCAGACCATTTCTCCAGTTTGTCCAGATCATTTTGAATTGTAATCCTCTCCTCCAAATCACTTGCAACCCCTTCCAGCTTGGTATCATCTGCAAACTTTATAAGTATATTCTCTATGCCATTATCTAAATCATTAATGGAGATATTGAACAGAATCAGAACCAGGACCAGTCCCTGCGGGACCCTACTTGATATGCCCTTCCAACTTGACTGTGAATCACTTATAACTACTCTCTGGGAATGGTTTCCCAACCAGTTATGCACCCACCTTTATAGTAGCTCCATAGAATTACCAGGCCTGCTGTTCCCAAAGGAACAGTACACACCAGCTTGTAGGATCATTAGTTTGCTTGGCCCCACAGGACTTAGACTTTATTTAAAATGAAAACAAGGATAAGTTCATTATTAATTCAAGTCATAGTGAGTAAGAATAGTGAAAATGAATGATTACATACAAAACAACATCATAACACACTTTCTAGCGACTAAACTAACAGTATAATGATGCCTGCATCTGTAATTTTCACTCCATGCATCTGAAGAAGTGGGTTTTTTACCCATGAATGCTTATACACAAATAAATCTGTTAGTCTTTAAGGTGCCACCAGACTCCTTGTTGTTTTTAAACTAACAGGCTAACCTTCATTCTAAAGAAGTTTATCTCACCCAAAGTTCTCTTCAACATTTTCAATCATGCCTTTTTCACAAAGCAGACTTGCTATTTGCTTGCTTCCTCAGAAAAGGGTGGTATGATGTCTTTTGTCCCCAAATATAGTAGATCAAACCTTTGATGTATATCTCCAGATAGGTTTCCCCCCAACACCCTGCTGTTTTAACTCTTCCTGATCGTTTCTTTCTTTTGATGTTCTCACTATGTTTTCTTGGCATTGTGTTCGGACTGGTGAGTGGCGACCCATTGTAAACGATATAATACTTCATTTACATTTAAACAGCCAGACAGATACCAATTTCTTATCTGACCAAAGAGCTGTTTTTTCACCTTTGCTGGTGACTAGTCTCTACAAACACTGTTTAAGGACATATTAAGAATACACACACAACTACTTACATAGTATCTGGAAATACATTTCACAATGATATTGATGACCAGAGTGACCCAGGCTTTTATTAGAGACCTCACATGATACTCTTTTGATGAGCTAAAATATACATACCAGACTGAGGAGATTCCCGTAACCCCTGTGCACTCCCTCTGTGCCCTTTGCCAGTTGACATTAAGAGGTTCCTAGGTCACACACAGATAATAGAGCTTGTAAAGTTTTTCATTATATACATATAAAGAATGTGATAATGGAAAATGTGCAGGAAATGTCTGTTTACAAATAACTTTTTTGGGGGGAGGAGACAGGAGGTCTGTTGAGAATTTCCCCACACACACACTTTTCAGCAACCGAAAACTGAAAAATCTCAGACAAAACCTGAATATGTTTTCTTTTTCTTGACCATCCCAAACCCCAACATTTCAGTATTTGGCCCATACTGGGGGTTGGGTTTTCAATGATAACTTGAATAAAAACTTTACTGAAAATGAGAATTTTGTTGCTTTCATCAATGTTTTTTAGGAGAACAAATACATACCCCAACTACCTCTAATACATAACTATCCTTTCATCTGTGATGATGTATCACTCTATAGTGCTTTCTAATTTGTAGTGTGGATTCTTCAGAGTTGGAATCAAACTACAGTGTCTCTCAATCCTTATCCAAACATTACTGTCTTGTTAGCAAACAGACTGAGCGATTCTTCTAGCTAGCAGCATTGACCTTTGTTAATAGTTGACCTGGTTGCCTCAGTTTGTGGTCAGATAAGAAATCTTGCCTATAGCAAAAATTTTACAGGGTTTTAAGACAATACAGAAAATCTCCAGTTCCTCTATTTCTACAGGGGCCTCATATGATAGGGCACTATCTTTTCCCCATAAGTCCAGCTGAATCAGATAAGTGACTTACATCCTTCATCTCACTGAGCTCTACCTCTATTGTTTCCTTAACAGAGGTACAATCCCAATTTAAAGCAGATAGCTAATAGCTAAAAGTGATTTCCATAGGCTCTGGATCTTCTATTGGAAACATTGGGGGGAGGGAATATTAATCCACTAAGTCATCCCCTCTGGGAATTACCATACTTTTTCATGCTAGCTGTAAAATTTACCAGCCACTCTCTAACATCACAAGGAGCCCGGCTGAAAGACAACTCAACATCACTTTAACAATTCAGGGGGCACAGCCTAATTCTGGACTGCTCTGTTTGGCTTGACACTTGAATGTGTTGCTCTGCAGGTGAAACTACTGTGACATGTTCAGAAATATAAGTTGAAGGAACAAGATAAACATAAAAACTCTGCAAATCATTCAAGCTGCAGCAATCAGCTAAACATTATTTATCCTGTTTGATTTCCCACTCTCATGTAACCACTCTTATGATATTAAAATCCAGACGTGTACTTGCAGCACTAACAAAAACATCGTTTTATATGAAATCAAGCATATCAGGGTATGTTTTGACAACTTTCACAAACACTAAATTTCAAAGATTTAAGCTAATTGAAAAAAGACAAGCCTGTATTTTAGTTAGAATATATGATCCAGAAAAAGAAAGCCTTTTTGAACCTCTGGTGAGGCATTTAGCCAACAGTGAACAGGACAAAGGTGTTGTTAATGAAAACCCCAATATCGACAGTATTTTGGTTTCCAGTATCAAAGTAGTATAATAAATGGAGGCTGTAACTTAGAAGCCGGCTGATCACTATCTTTCATATCTTTATTTCAGTAAGAACTTGAGTCTGGATAGAAACATAAAACAGTAAACCACATAATACAATAAAACAATTTCTAATATTTTAAACTGATAAGATTGTAACTTTCAACATGAAACTCTAACCTCTTCTACTAAGAGTATCATGTAGCCTCTTCATACCCTTATTTTTGAAATATAATCTATAAGAAAAAGCTGGTGATGGCTGTTCCCTTAGAAATATTTCTAGAGCATCTTCCTTTGTACATTTGCTAGAAGTCCTAATTTGGCTGGTACCAGCCTGTAGATTCTGTCCCTGGTGAGGACGGCCTCAGCCACTGTCTTGGTTCTCTGATTGTTCAGATATTAAACCACCTTGGTGCTGCAATGTCTACGTCCCATCACTGCAAGGATAGCTGTCTGAATACACTCCTCAGCTACTCTCCTGACCAGGGCTTCCTTTCTGCTCCTGATGATATCTGTGGTCCTTGCAGTGAGAGCAAATGAACATAAACACTCATTCAACCAGTCCCAGTAATAGCAGCCTCCACTTCTCTTTGGAAAAGGAGCAGGAAAAAGAGAGATAGATATTGGTGGAAAAAGGAAGAAATACATTATGGTCAAGAAGACGAGGGAGCCACTGGCAGCCACTGAAGAAAAAAAGGTAAGAAGCCACTGGGGAAGCAATGAGAATGGAAGGAAAGGTCTTGGGAGTGGGGGGAGAAAGGGGAGCCTTGAAGGAGAAGGAAGAGGTATGAGATAGCGTTGGTGGGGTAAGAATGCTAATGCAATTTTTCCAAATAAGGTAAGAATCCAAAAGGTTTTGTTTACATTTTCCCAAGAAAAAATATCTAGGATCTGATCCTGCATTGCCTTGTATATTCATTTACACCTGTGCAAAATGGGTGTAACACACTACTATTCTGAGTCAATGGTGTTTTAATGTAAGCCCACTTTTGCACAAGTGTAAATGGACACACCACTGGAGAATCAGGCCTCAAAATCTACTAGAATGCATAGACAACTATCCAGTGGGTGGTGGAACTAATCTCTCACACATTCCTGGTTTATAAGAACTGCTCCTTGTAACGCTTCTCAGATATTAACAAGTATGCCTGTGATATCTAGACATTCAAATACTATAGCAATACACACCATGGCAGTGCCTATAAATGAATTTTAAGTTGATCAATTCTAGTACGGGAAAGGGGTTCTTTGTGCGTTGGAATAAAAGTGGTGCCTGTTAAGTCTGAGACTTCAATAGAAACTCACATAACCAAAAGAACACACCTGCTTCAGTTCAGCAATAAACTGTTGGAGTAAAATCCTGGCCCCATTGAAGTCAATGAGATTAAGATTTCACCCATGTTAGTCTCTCTTAGAAAAACAGTCTGGGCAGCTGTAATCCCATATTTTAAAAAAAGGTAAAATATTAAGGTCAATGGTTCATTTACAGAAGACTACAGAACATTAAAGCGTGAGAAAGAAATAAAGATAAGACCCCGTAAGAATACAGATAATTTGTAGTATCTGAGAACCAGTAATTTAACTGGACAAATTAAAGGGTGAGGAAGGCTGTCCAGTAAGTAGGATACTGTTGTTGGACTTGAGATGCCTTGTTTCACATGCATGCTCTGCCACACACTTCCTGTGTGCCTCTGGGCAAGTCACTCAGCCTCTCTGTGCCTAGGTTCCTCATCTATAAAATGGGGACAACAGGAAGTCTCTACCTCACAGGGGTGTATTTCAGCAATGGGGTCCATATAAGAACCTAAGATAGATAATAGCAAACACTGGATTTCTATTTATTTGAAACTGTAATGTTTATATAATCAAATTAAATACCCTTTAATGGAAATATAAGAATTTCAAATAGTTAAACAAATAATTCAGCCAAATATAATTTTTACAGTTTTAAAAAAAACAGTACTCATCTAAACAGTTACCTTCCTTCATAATTCAGAATTACAGATTTCATTTCACACACAGAAATCCCTTTTTCTAATAAACTCTAATGTATAGAAATGCATATGCATAGCTGTTTTTTACTTCACATGGATCTACCAAACATTTATTTTCATTACAAATGTTCTGTCTTCTGCACAATATATTTTGATACCTCATGCAGAAGCTGAAGATTTGTCCTGTTTCTCTTAACAAAATTAGAAGTGTGCCCAGTTTTCTCACCAATTAGCTCCTTGTCATCAACTTGATTATTATAGGAACATGCAGCAGCTGTAGCTACAATTGCTACAAAAACCCCTTCACACACACAATCTTCCTACAGTTTTATTCAGTTTAAGTGATTTATCTCTAAACTATTCCTTTGGTATAGAAATCTGCAGAATCCTTTGATAAAATGTTTCACATGCTTTCTACTGGGAGGTTTGCTAAAACAAACAACATTTAAAGATACTCACTTCAAAAATATTCTGTGATATACATGAATAGTATGCCAAAAGTGATTTTAACTGGTTTAATAGGGTGCTAGTATTTCAATATGAAGTTCTAACAGCCACAAAAAAGATGTCACTGTAAGCAAAACACACTTAATCCAGATGATTCTGCAAAAACAAAATTCCTCGCTGTGTATTGGAAAACAACAAAAATTTAAGTTT
This sequence comes from Chrysemys picta bellii, assembly GCF_011386835.1. Taxonomy (NCBI): domain Eukaryota; kingdom Metazoa; phylum Chordata; order Testudines; family Emydidae; genus Chrysemys; species Chrysemys picta. Next base: position 226,122,992 of record NC_088791.1, read on the forward strand.
TGGAATCATAACAAAACAGAATAGTAGGAGCACACTGTATATTATTATTGATTTCTGACATTAATTTAAAGTTTATTCATTCTTTACATGTCTGCTGCATCTTTTGCTATGTCACATGACAAGTAAAGAACCATAGTCGTCATCTTCTGACACTGTACAAAGAATGTTATTCGATTTCTGTTTCACTGTAGAGCCTCTGCTTAGATGCTTTTTCAACTCTCTAATGATAAGCTATCTTCTTTGTATTTTAAAAAAAAAGCAGTCCCCACCTTCCCAATCCTTATTTAATAAGGATTATTACGTATTATTGAAGTCCGGTGAACTCATGAGTCAATATATGTATAGCAGGAAAGACACACACTTTGTAACTTCTGTGAGCAGCGCTTACTGCATACACTACATCCATCTTGCATTTCTCCACTCCACCCCACAAGCTCCCTGGGTACCATCCTCTCATCCCTCTCTATTTCAGAGACTCTCTGAAACTCCCCCAAACAATCTCTCCCCACCCACTAGGGGCTCTGTTGGCCCCCATATTCCCCCACAGCAGGGTCCCCCAATCTCTAGAGCCCTGCAAATCTGTGGGTATCCGCTTTATATCCGTGGATCATTTCTGCAGATACCAACGCGGATGCGGATACAAAGGGCTCTGACGGTTAAGAGCAGGCGGGCAGCTGTGAGGAACCACAGTGCAGATCCTCCACTTATCCTGGGCAGAGGGCCTGAGGGGCAGGGATAGGGGTCAGTTCGGGTCCCATGCCCAGGGCAGGTGGAGGGTCCGTCACAGATCCCCATAGCTGCCAGCCCGGCTCTTACCGTGGCTGGGCTGCGGCTTCAAGCTGCCCCCCTACCGGGCCGGAGCCTGGTCAGAGAGAGCCGTGCTGGCAGCTGTGGGGAGGCTGAGTCTCTTGCCCTTGGCGAGGGGCTGGGACACTGGTCAGGGGGCTGCTCAGGCCCTCAGGCCCCCCGCCCAGGACAAGTGGAGGGTCTGCCATGGCTCCCCACAGCTGCCAGCGTGTCTCTCCCAGACTGGGCTCCGGGTGAGGGGGGTTCCTTGGAACCTCAGACCAAACCCTGGTGTAGAGCCCTGCAAATCCCCGGATATCTGCGGATGCGGATATCCGCAGATTATTTTTGCAGATTGCGGATCGGATGTGGCTCTACCAATTTCCACTCACGAGGGGTTCTTGTGTTCCTCATGCCCCTTTCCCCCCACACCAGTGTTCCCCGAGTACTCTCCTAGGGGTTCTGTGTATTCCCCACAGCAAGGTCTCCCATTCTCCCTAGCATGCCAGAGGTTCTACTCCTGCCCACTTCTCTCCTTTCCACCATGCCCTCTGTGTTACCTGTCAGCTCTGTATTCTTGGAACCAGGGCGCAGTACCCAGCCTGTCTGACTCACAAAAGCGCTTTCCCTCCCGCCCCCCTGGGCCTCTGCTTCAATCAAAACCAGTCAGAAGAAAGACTTACAAAAAGCAATGAAAAGGCAATGGGAGACATACTTAAACCCCTGGGATAAGGATGACAGGATTAGGGAAACTCCCCTAGCCTCATTTGCATAGAAGATGGGACAAGGAGGCATCTCCATTAGCATACCGAATAGAGAAAAGAGATTCCAAGGAAGAAACGATCTGAACTTTGGGACCGGAAAAGCAGGGAAGTACTACATGATGGGGGATCTCTGCTCCAGATGTTAATGGACCAATGCCTGCACACACTCAGCTCATTACTTATCAGGCCCATTCTAGTAATAAATCCTTTAATGGTATCCAAAATAGTGAAGTTGCCTAATTGCATTGTGAGCTCCCTCCAAGGAACACTGCCCAAAGCCAGGAATGATCAGCTCCCATAACCTGAACAAAACAACTTTGGTATACTCCCTTGTTTACACATAAACAAATCTTGTGTTCTCCCTTGAACCATTGTTGTTTCTCTACAAAAACCCCTACCTATGCTCAAGTAAGCGTTCTGATGCCCTGGATCCAAAATCTGCATCAGTTCCATTAGGATGTCAGCTTCTCCTGACTGATCATGCTGGGGACTCCGCCTGTCTCCAGCACTCAGGACCCTCAGCTACCACTACCACTTGGGACCCCCAATCGACTCAAGCTTCATGGAGTGATGAGAACCCAGCTCTCTCTCTCTCTCTCTCTCTCTCTAGCCTTCTGACCCTGACTTGTGTGATCAGTTATAGTTTTCTAAATCTGACTTTTATAATCAAATTTAAGTTAGATTTAATACTATATCTGTTTTGTTTGTTTGGCTCCCCTATGGTTATTACCTGGCAATAAATAACTTTAATGATTAAGCTGGTTGCTTCTCTTTCTCATTCTCCCTTCCCACCCCCCCATGGATGGGTTTTTTTTTTTTGGTTTCCTCATTCGCTCTGCAGCAACGCTCCTCATACCTAAGCTAAAAGATCCCTGCAGGGGTTTGCTCATCAAGTGGGTTACTATCAGAATAACAGTAACGTGAAAGTGGGGATAGAGATGTGCTGAACCTGGGACATATGAGGGTGATACCTTGGAAGTGCTGCTCGACCCAGCCTACTGAGTCTAGGGATATATAAGGGGTCAGCTTGGGAGTGCTGATTAACCCAGTCCTCTCAGATGCACTCTGTTAATGTGTGTGTGTGTGTGTTGTTGTCCCACAAACTTATACAGGATCGTTTTAGGGTCAAGACAAAGATGCCACATTTATTATGATAATTTGATTTATGACCAATAACTAATATCTTAATCCTAATACACACACATTATACCTAATACCTATACACACACACACACACACATATCCATCAGATGTTCTGCAGCTGCTGCATAGTTAACAGTTCTGCTTGAGTCTGTGGCTTGAGTCTGCAGCTTGGGTTCGTAGCTTGTGGCGGCTAACTGGCCAGGAAAGCCAGGCACAAGGATGAGCTGGGTCTCTGTTGGGCATGCACCGATGCCCTTCCATGTTGGCAGCAGAATGTTACCCCCTCCAAAGTTTTCCATCTCACCCATCCTTTTTGTAGGCTTTAGTTTGAATCCAGAGTCTATAGGTCTTGCTGTGTCACGCTGCCTCCAGGTTTGGTGATTGATCACCTGTCAATTGCAGACATGACTTTCAGCCTGGGACCGGGCTTTGATCTTCCTTCTATTGTACCTTTTCTTTTTAGGGTGGATTCTTCTTACTTTGTTAGGGGTCTTGTCTGCATTTTCAGTGGTTGGTGTTTGAACTCTATTTAATCAGGACAGGCTGGGGCTGGAGGTTGATTCCATCATCCATCCATACCTCATTCACACATCTAAACTAAACTAATAAGATTACAGCAGGGTTTGCAAAAATGAAGGTTGCAGCAAGCCCTTACAAAATGGAGTAAGCGTTTTAAAATGGGGTTTGAATTACAATATGGCAAACAGTGAACAAAAGTTACAATATAGACAAGTATAATGGATGGCAAACACTGAACAGAAGTTACACTGTAGGCAAGGGTAATAAATGGTGAACAGAAGTTACAATACTGAAACAGTGCAAGTCTCAGTGATTTAAGCAGGAATTGGATTGATAGTGAAACTTACAAAGGCAGCTGACTGAACAGCTATGGCTCTTAACAAGCATCTTAACTGTTAATTAGCCAGTTATTGGGGTAACCGGTTTTAGGAATGAATGTTGTTATATTCATAAAACTTTACTTATGAAGTTACATTAATAAAGTGAACAATTAAAAACAATTTCATTCATCAGTTCTACATTGTGTGTGTGTCTGATTCTGGGGCTGAAGAACCCAGCCCTGGGGAACCTAGATCCTGCAGGATAGCTCCATTGGGAGGGAACTTGCAGCAGGGAGAAGTAGAGCTCCATATGAGCACACAAGTGACACAAGCAGTACATTGATAGAAGTACCCTCCTCCCCCCAAAAGTAACCCTAATAAATGAGCGTACCCCAAAGTAACGGGCAAAGCTGGTAACATGTGTGTTTCTCCTTTTTCTCCCCTGACTCTCCCCATAGCTTTCTTCCAACTGGTTTGGGAGGGACGGACAGATGCAGGGTGGTACCCCCTCCCACAACCATAGAGCATACTTGAGGAGGCAGGATGAATAGAAGGGAGGGACGTCTGAATGAATGAAGCCTCCTTTCCTGTCCCTATTAGCTGAGCATGCCCCACAGCTGTTCTATGGCTCCTAGCAGGGGAATTAATCAGTTCTGTTTAATTATGTAATTATGGGGCAATTATGTTCTGGGGGGCCTCTGTAATATTATTTCAATGTTAGTTGGGTGCCTAACCTGAAAATCCCACTGAGCACCTATTTGCATCTGTAGGTGTTCAAATACCTTTGAAGATCTGGCCCTAAATCATTAAGAATTAGAGTCAAGAGGCTTTCTCCCATTGTGACACAGAAGTCTCGTAAGATGATGCAAAAACATGTTGCTTGTTCCACCAGGAGCAGCAAACTGCAATTTAATCAAATATGTTCAAAGACCTGACACTTCCAGCAGATCTAAATTCTCAAAAAATGATCATGATGTCGCTCTAAAAAGGCTAGGTCATTTCAATTTCCTCAAAACACATACATCATAACAGAAAAGAGATCTTGAGGGTGTAGATCCATGGTCTTGGTTTGTGCGAATCTCTTTTAAACTCTTTAAGGGGCTTCCAAGAGGGTGCATCTCAGCACAAATTTCTGTTTATTAAAATAATAACCCATCTTTAAATGTTGATGGAACAGACCTGAGGGAAAAATTAACATCCACATCAGCAAAAACTAACATAGCGAGATGTTTAGAAAACCCTTAAGGAAAAATGTCTAATTTTAGATAATAAAGTTTATTGTGTTTCTAAATTCTACCAACTCCATAACAGAACAGCCACTTAGGGCAGAATGGAAGGTACCCGGCTAAAATATAGCGCTGGCTTTGGTGGTCTGAAGAGCCCATGGCTAATGATCCCCTCCCTCCCAACGCTAATCCCAACATTAATTAAAAAAAAGTTTCTAGCCCTTTTCATTGCAGAGAAAGTCTTCAACATGCAAGTCAATGACAAGGGCTGAAACTCTGTCAAAACGAAGCTCATAGGTTTTCATGAACCTTGCTCACAACTGCTCCTAGGTAGTCTTTGGGGTCTGTGAGGACTACAGTTGTAGGTCTCCTGATATTATATTCTTGTATTTCTCCGACATCCAACCAATTCATTAGAATGGAGTATGCTACTCAGTTCGACACAGCGACCTGGTAAAATGACCATTTAATGGCTGCCCTGCCTCATCAGAGTGGTACACAGCAGCAACAGTGTATTGGTAAATCTGGCCCCAAATCTTTTGAGATAGCTAAGATGATGTTCTGTGTTAGAAAGTTGTGGCTGCATTCATTTGACCTCATCTGTAGGATTCTCCTACGAAAGTTTCTAGGATTTTTTTTCCATATAGGGCCTACTACTATTTATAATTGTGTTGTGATGACACCCAAAGGTCTCCAACATGTCACTACTGTACTAGGTACTGTACAAAAACAGAGAAAGAGACAGTCCCTGTCCTGAAGAGCTGACAGTCTAATGTAGGATAAGAAACAACAAGTGAGTTTAACAAATACCACTTTTTTAAATGAGCATAGTGGCAGATTTTGTCAACCTAACCCATGCTGAGTAGTATACTCTGTGAATAGCCCCATAGAAACCTCAGATTAAGGGACTGCACATCATGAGTATGGGTTGCAGATTTTCTCCCCAAATGAAATTTTTAATCTCCAAGCTATACAGCAATGCATTCATCTCTGATGAATACTCAGAGTGGTTAGAATAAGGGGACTAGACTCCGGGTCTGCCCAGTGGATGTCCTAACCACTGGACTATTGAGTCATTCTATCTCTGTGACCTAATGACTATTTAATAAAGTATCCACAGTGGAATAGTCACTTGGCATACTCATGCACAAGAGGAAAAAAAAATGACTCTACAGTCCAGTGGTGGGGGGTGGGAGACCCAGGGTCCAATCCCCTTGCTCCAAGCACTCTTTCATTAGTTATCCACAGTGGAACAGCTTCACCGGGAGAGGCTGAGGCAGTCCCACAACAGTATATCTTATAGTTCAGTGGTCAGAGCACTCTATTGATAAGTGAGAGACCTCTTTTCAAATATGTTCTCCCCTCTGCCTGAGGGAATTAAACCTGGATCTCCCACATCCCACGCGAGTGCTCTAACCACTGGCCTAAAAGTTATAAGGTAAGCACCACAACCTCCTCCTTCTGTGGCTGTTTCATGTGGAGCAAGGCAGACACCAAACTCATTCCTGCAAAAAGGTTATTTAGGTGTCTTGGCTGGTTCCCATTCATGTATCTCTAGCAGAGATAGGTGCCTAAGTCCAGCTTTGAAGGAGGTGCCTATCACTCTGACAGGGTCAGGGTTTACCACACACCCCTCTAATTGGCTTCTCCCCTTGGATAGCTTAAGCAGCTCAGTGTCATAAGTGGATGTGAACAGTCTGACCTAGTGGTCAGAGCAGGAGTCAAGCTGGGTCAAATACCAAGGGGTCAGAGTCCAAGACAGGCCAGAGGGCAAAACCAAGAGTCAGGAAAGGTTAGGTTACCAGGAGATCAGCAGTGGGAGCAGGTAGCACAGGAATGACAGGCCTAAGCTGAGAGAACCCAGCTGCATGGACACCTTCCTGTGCTTGTGCTTGGTTTAAATAGAAGTTGTGAACCAATCTGGACCTCCAGAGTTCTGCCAATCTGATCCCAGGACTGAAGTCCTCTCTGTCAGAATTCAGCTTCTATTCTGACACCTGTTATCAAGTCATTGGGTGCCAGGTTGGAACTTGCTAGCTAGGGTTGCCAATTTTGGTTGGACGTATTCCTGGAGGTTTCCTCACATGACATAATCTTTAATTAAAGATTAATCTTTAATTCTTGGAAACTCCAGGACAATCCTGAGGGGTTGGCAACCTTATTGCTAGACCCTGAGAGCACTGTGGACCAGGCTTCAAGGACTTGATGTTCCCACTTAGCATGCTGGTTTTTGTGTATTGTACTCTGAGGTGCCTCTCTCTTCCCATTCCCTGTACAGGGAGCCTAGGCACCTAACTCAGGCAGTATGGATAGCAGTGGTGTTCCTGTGATTTTTCTAGGTGCCTAAAAGTTAGATACTGTGATGCTCATTGCAATGCTCAAGTCCCTTTGTGGATATGGGCCCAGAACCCAACTTTTCTGGAGCAAGGGAAGAGCAGGAAGGGAAGAGTGCCTCTGTGAGGAATGATTCCTTCCCTGCACTGTTCCTGGAGTTAACATCAAAATCAAAATGTAATCTTTTATTTTTTTTAAATATGCTATTATTTCATGCTATTAACATTTAAAGAACTATGGAAACCATCCTACAAACCATTATCCACATGTGTAAAGTTACTCGTGTTGCATCAGGACTGAGCCCATAAATAGCACATAAAACCATGAAGAATCTTGAAAGTCAGACATGAGTAATGGAAACTATGTTTGGAAACGGATGGTCGTGACCTTACACTATGGAGAACATCCAAACAGGAAGGAAATATAGTATTTTACATACACCTCTACCTCGATATAACGCTGTCCCCGGGAGCCAAAAAATCTTACAGTGTTATAGGTGAAACCGCGTTATACTGAACTTGCTTTGATCCACTGGAGCGTGCAGCCGTGGCCTCGCCCCCGGAGCACTGCTTTACTGCGTTATATCCGAATTCATCTTATATCGGGCCGTGTTATATCGGGGTAGAGGTGTACCTTGAAAAAACTATATGCACACAGAAAAAAAGACTGAAGAACTACACAGTGCTTATATAGAGAAGGTTGCTTGCAAAACAAATCATAGTAAAGGAGAAAAATATCCTGAAGGTGTGCCAGGAGAGGGGCAAAAGCATTAAAAAAACAAAACCAGGAATGTCTGGCTATTAACTGGAAAAACGCTATTACTGGTTTTAAAAACGCTAAACATATTTTAGAAAAAAATAAGCTTCAGTAAATGCACAGTAGGAACCATTGAGTTACTCCCTTTAACATCAAGGAAAGGAATGAATTATGAATATGTTTAACCAGGCAAAACATTTGAGGAACACAACTGAAACATAATAGGATTACACAAAAACAAAGTATTAAAAAGAATGATCTCTGAAATAGCAATGCATTCTGCAAGTTAAAAAAAAAAAATCTGCTGAAGATATGAGGAGGCCAAATATGTTCTACAGAACCTGATAGAAATAAGTCTTGAATAAATAGTGTAGACACAAGGCTCTTTAGTTAGAACAATACAGAAAAACTGAAAGCCAAGCCATGATGTGTTAGGTGTTTTTTGTGGCACTTATAGGTAGAAATCCAGCTGCTTGTGTCTGTCTTTTAGGAAGTTAGGTGGAGAATGTAGGAAATCTTTAAATTCCTGAGGAGTGTTAAGAAACTGTCCTCCCTTAATATATAAAGGTTAACTTGATAGGGTCCCACACAGCAGAACGAACCTCATTTTTCATTAGATGATCATTATATTTATTTCACTTCCTTTCCTTCTGAATGTTTCTATACCAAAGCCTAGGCATAAAAAAAAAAAAAAAAAAAAAAAGCTGACTGTTCTGAAAAGACACCTTTTCCATTGTCCTGCTTTCCCTTAGTATTACTTTTTTTTTTTTTTGGAAACTGAGCAGTTTCTCAATAATTGCTCTTGGGGGTCTCATTATCTGGACTGAAGTACTCTGTGGGTGTGTTAGAATTCAACAACTAGGGAATTTTTATCTTTTTTCAAAATATCCTTAAATGAGTTTTGGACAAAGGAAATTATATTTTCACCTTCCTTCTGTGTCCTCGGGGACACCAGATATGTTCAAGAGAGTACTCCTATTTTCTAAGTCTTCAGATTTATCAAGGAGAAAGTCCACATCCCTGTACAGGTTTTACTTACAATTTCTAGCACTATTACTCCCATGCTGTTCAGCTTCTGACATCCTTTTATCTTTTCTAAAACACCTAGCATTAATTGTGGATGGGGCTCTTCTTATGCAGCTGTGTGCCACTTTTATGTAACTCCTGTTGTATGATGGCCTTTAATCTCCTTAACCAGTACTTCTGTATCTGCCCTGGTCCCCACTGCTAAAAAAGGTGTTTTTTTTTTTAAACCTGGGAGTAACTAACATGCATGAGCTATCTTGAGGTAAAAATACAGAGAAGACTAGGCACCCACTTTCACTGTGAGGTAAACCATGAGGAAAACTGCCATATAATTAGAACCCTGACAAATTCACGATCCATTTTGGTCAATTTCACAGAATAGGATTTTAAAAATCATAAATTTAACAATTTTTGCTATTTAAATCTGAAATTTCATGGTGTTGGAACTGTAGGGGTCCTAAATCAAAAAGGAGTTGTGGCAGGGGTCGCAAGGTTATTGTAGAGGAAGTTCCGGTACTGCTACTCTTACTTCTGCAGTGCTGCTGGCAGCGGTGCTGCCTTCAGAGCTGGGCAGCTGGAGAGTGTCAGCTGCTGACTGGGAGCCCCCTAAAATAACCTTGTGACGCCCCTACAACTCCCTTTTGGGTCAGGATCCCCAATTTGAGAAATGTTCATCTCCTCCATGAGATCTTTATAGTATAGGGTAAAAGCACACAAAAGACCAGATAGTGGGAGATCAGATTTCATGGCTGTGAATTTGGTAGGGCTCTATCTATAACCCCTCTGGGTTGATGTTGGCATGTTTACCGTGCAGTAAAGCTAAAATGCCTAATCTTAACTGTGTTTTCATTTCAGCATAGCTCAGATGTATTAGTTATTCCAGGACAAAATATAAACCTTTTTTGGCAGTCAGGACAAGTCCTCTGTCTCCATTTGCATGTCAGCAAGTGCAGGGGTGATCACAGAATCATTGAAATGTAGGACTGGAAGGGACCTCAAGAGGTCATCAAGTCCAGCGCACTGAGCTAAGGTAGGACCAATAAACCTAGATCAGCACAGACAGGTGTTTGTTCAACCTGTTCTTAAAAACCTCCAATGAATGGGATTCCACAATTTCTCTTGTAACTCTATTCCAGACTTTAAATAACCTTATAGTTAGCAAGTTTTTTCCTAATATCTAATCTAAATCTCCGTGCTGTAGATTAAGCCTATTCTTCTCCTACCTTCAATGGACATGAAGAAAAGGTGATCCCCCGTTCTCTTTATAGCAGCCCATAACATATTTGAAGAGTATTATCTGATCCCCCCTCAGTATTCTTTTCTCAAGACTAAACATCCCCAGTATTTTAAACCTTTCCTCATAGATCAGGTTTTCAAACCTTTCAGTATTTTGTTGCTTTCCACTTGACTCTCTCCAATTTGTTCACATTTTTCCTAACGTGTGGCTCTCAGAACTGAACACAGACCTCTAGCTCAGTGGTTCTCAACCTTTCCAGATTACTGTACCCCTTTCAGGAGTCTGATTTGTCTTGCAAACCCCCAAGTTATACCTCACTTAAAATTATTGAATACAAAATCAGAAATAAAAATACAAAAGTGTCACAGCACACCATTACTGAAAAATGGCTTCCTTTCTCATTTTACCATGTAATTACAAAATAAATCAATTGGAATATAAATATTGTACTTAAATTTCAGTGTATAGTATATAGAGCACAATAAACCATTGTCTGTATGAAATTTTAGTTTGTACTGACTTCACTGGTACTTTTTATGTAGCCTGTTGTAAAACTAGGCAAATATCTGGGTGAGTTGATGTACCCCTTGGAAGACCTCTGTGTACCCCACTGGGCATGCGTACCCTTGGTTGAGAACCACTGCTCTAGCTGAGGCCTCACCTGTGCTGAGTAGAGGAGGGCAATAACATTCTGTGTCTTACATACGACACTCCTGTTAATACATCCCAGAATCATTAGCCTCTTTCGTAACTGCATCAAAGTGTTGACTCGTATTCAATTTGTGATCCACTATAACCCCTAGATCCTTTTCAGTAGTACTACCACCTAGCCATCTATTCCCCATTTGGTAGTTGCATTTGATTTTTCCTTCCAAAGTGAAGTACCTTGCACTTGTCTTTATTGAATTTCATCTTGTTGACTTCAGATCAATTCTCCAATTTGTCAAGGTTATTTTGAATTCTAATCCTGTCCTCCAAAGTGCTTTCAACCCCTCCCACCTTGATGTAATCTGCAAATTTTATAAGCATACACCGGAGCAATAAGAGGAAGAAAAAACTTTCCATTTTACTGACTTTTTCCCACATTTAATAAAACAGAATTCCTTAATAGTGGGGATTCATTAGGTAGTTTCTATTAAGCATGATATGTACTTTTTTAGATTGTTTGTGTATGTGTGTGTGGGGAGGGGATTACTGCAGCAATAATGGTTTGACTGGCTTAATTAATGGAGTTTTGCTAATATCTTAAAAAGGATTCAGGCAGTTTGAGTCTACTGTGCAGCTTGCATCCTGCTAACACTTCACCAATAATAGAGCTGTACAGAACATATTTTTAAGACAGTATTTTTTTTTGTTTGTTTATGCCATAATTTTGAAAAATTTATAAACTTTCAACCTGGTTAGGCCACTACTTTTACTGATTCTTCAATAATGTTTATGAGATGGGCCTTTGATTCTCCTTAATGAATCATTATACAGCAGCACATGTCATTCTATGTGGTCAGAATGACCCCACAACTTCCTTTCCTTCTCTTGTCTCAGTTTGACTTGGCCCAAAATGTGCTATGAGTATGTGCCCAGTGACCGTGCCCCATTTGCAAGTGATGGACTGTTCTGTCTGGTTTGTGCATGTTAAACAGCTGGCCCAAATAGGCAATGCAGGGGAGCTTGTTTGGGTTGGTGGCAGTTGCCATGGACATAATCTGAGGAATAGCATATTTGAGCCTTTACAATTATGTCCCGGTGCATCCAGGTGCTATGGATGGATATTGGCCTTCTCCCTCGACTATGGTTCCCCTCATCCCATCTTTTCATAAGTCTAAATGCTCTATTATGTCTTCCACTGTCTGCCTCACATCTCCCCCCCCTCTCCTCTGACTTTGGACATGGTCATTAGGAAAGTATTAACTGCCTAGTTTTTCTCATTTATGAAGCTCTTTGGGACACACAACATTTTATATGCTGACACAAGTTTGCCCTCCCTCCCAATTTTTTCAGAAATGATGCCCCTTGGTGCAACCCTGTGAAAATTCCATGGTGGGTACATATTTCTGGGTACACCCATCTAGGCAGAGCCAATTCACTAGCTATTTCTCTGCACTCTTTGAAAATGCTCTAGAGGCACTTTGTGCCTGATTTCAGGGGCACAAACTCCCAATGTAGATATAGAAAGCTTTTGAAAATATAGCCCTAAATGTATAAAACTTTGAGGAAGGGAACAGGGAAGGTTAACTTAATAGAAAAGAGAGTTGGCGGTAATTTATATAACTAAATTCTGTGTTTTAAATCTTTAATATTGCCAGCCCCAATCACTCAATAACGAGTCAGGCCCAAAAAAATCACAAGATTTTTTAAAAATAGTATTTTTGGTGTCTTTTTAATTGTCTTTTTTATTGGTTAAATTGGAAAAGATGGGGATCGATATGAAAATCCAGAGGTAGATAAAGAACTGGTTAAAGGGGAGACTGCAGCGGATCATACTGAAAGGTGAACTGTCCGGTTGGAGGGAGGTTACCAGTGGAGTTCCTCAAGGTTCGGTTTTGGGTCTGATTTTATTTAATCTATTCATTACTGACCTCGGAACCAAATGTAGGAGTGGGCTGATAAAGTTTGCGGATGACACAAAGTTGGGAGGTATTGCCAATTCGGAGAAGGATCGGGATATCCTGCAGGGAGATTTGGATGACCTTGTAAACTGGAGTAATAGTAATAGGATGAAATTTAATAGTGAGACGTGTAAGGTTATGCATTTAGGGATGACTAACAAGAATTTTAGTTATAAGCTGGGGACGCATCAGTTGGAAGTAACGTAAGAGGAGAAGGACCTTGGAGTCCTGGTTGATCGCAGGATGACTATGAGTCGGCAATGTGACGTGGCCGTGAAAAAAGCTAATGCGGTCTTGGGATGCATTAGGCGAGGTATTTTTAGTAGGGATAAGGAGGTGCTGGTTCCGTTATACAAGGCACTGGTGAGACCTCATTTGGAGTACTGTGTGCAGTTCTGGTCTCCCATGTTTAAAAAGGATGAAATCAAACTGGAACGGCCACTAGGATGATCCGAGGAATGGAAAATCTGTCGTATGAAAGGAGACTCGAGGAGCTCGGTTTGTTTACCTTAACCAAAAGAAGGCTGAGGGGGGATATGATTGCTCTCTTTAAATATATCAGAGGGATAAATACCAGGGAGGGAGAGGAATTATTTCAGCTCAGTACTGATGTGGACACGAGAACAAATGGATATAAACTGGCCGTGGGGAAGTTTAGGCTTGAAATTAGACGAAGGTTTCTAACCATCAGAGGGGTGAAGTTTTGGAACAGCCTTCCGAGGGAAACAGTGGGGGCGAAAGACCTCTCTGGCTTTAAGATTAAGCTTGATAAGTTTATGGAGGGGATGGTTTGATGGGATAAAGTGATTTTAGTCAATAGGTCAATAACGTGCCATCGCTGGTAATTAGTAACAATGGTCAATGATGGGATATTAAAAGTTACTACAGAGAACTTTTTCCAGAGGGTCTGTCTAGAGAATCTTGCCCGCATGCTCGGGGTTCAGCTGATCGCCATATTTGGGGTCAGGAAGGAATTTTCCTCCAGGGTAGATTGGCAGAGGTCCTGGAGGTTTTTCGCCTTCCTCCGCAGCATGGGGAAGGGGTCGCTTGCTGGAGAATTCTCAGCGATTTGAAGTCTTTAAATCATGATTTGGGGACTTCAACAGCTGAGTTAAGGGAGAGAATTCTTCCAGGAGCGGGTGGGTCAGCTTTTGTGGCCCGCATCATGCGGGAGGTCAGACTAGATGATCATAATGGTCCCTTCTGACCTTTGAGTCTATGAGTCATCTAGGATTTGAACATTTAGTGTTCATGTTTTTTCCAGCCTTTTTCTGCAACCATTTGTGCTAGAGTCTTACTAGAAAGAAAGAAAGAAAGAAAGAAAGAAAGAAAGAAAGAAAGAAAGAAAGAAAGCTGAGATGAGGAAATAATTTGAATATATGAGTCAAAGAGCTGAGCTAATAAGTAAAACATCAAATACCAAGAGACTCATGATAAAGTTGTGAGAGGTTTTTTTCTCCTTTTGACTGAAGCACAAGAATTAACAGCTGTATGTTTTACTGTTGCCTCGACAAGATGGTTTTTCTCATCCCCACTCTCCTTTCAAGTTCTTTACTGACTGGCCTGGCCACAACCCATTTCAGAGATCAAATTGCTTGATTTCTTTGTTCCCTAAGGTGAAGGGTAAAGATGGAATCTCTCTCTGTTCCTTATATCCCCAAGGGGAATGTCTTTGGCCTTGTCTACACTTGCAAGTTAGAGTGCATTAAATCAGCTCCAGGTGCCCTAACTCCTGAGGTGTCCACACTGGCAAGGCACGTTGAGTGCCTGGACTCTGCAGCTGGAGCGCCCCTGGCAATCCACCTCCACGAGAAGCATAAAGCTTGCTGCACCCTGGCTGAAACGCCCGGGTGTCAGTGTGGACGATGTGTTGCATTACTGCACTGTGATTGGCCTCCGGAAACGTCCCATAATCCCTCAAAGTCAAGTGGCCACTTTTCTCACTGTTTTGAACTCGGCTGAAGACACGTGGCTATCCCGTTTCAAACCTCCATTTCTGACAGCCGGCATGCTTATTTGCTCTGGGACAAAGCAAATCTTTACTGTGGAATGTGCTGTATTTGTGCGTGTGTGTGTGTGTGTGTGTGTGTGTGTGTGTGTGAGAGAGAGAGAGAGAGAGAGAGAGAGAGAGAGAGAGAGAGAGAGAGGCGGGGGTGGGAGCTGATATCGGGGTTTCCCCCTTTCCTCTGCCACTTTCTGAACTTACAGGACAGCATGCTGACACACTCTCTGCCCCCCAAAACACAGTCTCTGCCCCCACATAAACACAACAAACTCCTTGTCACACTCCACTCCATCTCTTCCCCCCCTCCCCGATTTGAAAAGCACGCTGCAGACACTTGCACACTGGGATAGCTACCACAATGCACTGCTCTCTATGGCATTGCAAGAGCTGCTAATGTGGCCACGCTACTGCGCTTGCAGCTGACAGTGTAAACACACGGTATCGTTTTCCCTGCTGCAATCTCCGAGAGCTGGTTTAACTCAAAGCGCTCTACATCTGCCAGGGCCAGCTCCAGGCACCAGCAAAGGAAGCAGGTGCCTGGGGCGGCCAATAGAAAGGGGTGGCAATCCGTCCGTTGTTGGGGCGGCACGTCTGGGTCCGTGGTGGCAATTTGGCGGCGGATCCTTCAGTGCCTTGCTTCCTCTTCGGCAGCACTTTGGCTCAATCGCTCTGCTTCAATGAGGTTTTTTCTTTTTTTTTCTTCGCCGCTTGGGGTGGCAAAAAAGCTGGAGCCGGCCCTGACATCTGCAGGTGTAGCCATGCCCTTTGTCTTACAAGTCAGGAATGTCTCCTGGGGATTCAGGCTCCTGTGTCTCTCTGGGGTGCAGGAGCCATGTTAATTCTCTGTCTTATGCATCCGAAGAAGTGGGCTGTAGTCCACGAAAGCTTATGCTCTAATAAATTTGTTAGTCTCTAAGGTGCCACAAGTACTCCTGTTCTTTTTGCGGATACAGACTAACACGGCTGCTACTCTGAAACCTTTCAAATTCAGGATCAGATAACCCCTGCAGGTTTAGCTTGATGGCCTTGTTGACTATTAATACGTAAATTGAGGTAAACCCACATTTGTTTATCTAGGACAGACCTGTTTATCACCTTTACCTGGGCAAGGCTGTCTGGCCTTAAGTGTGTTTTAGTAACATCATACAGAGGGAATTCATAACTTCACATATAATCATTAACGCATGCATTTTACAATCATATTAGTAACCAGTGTGTTATTAGCTTTCATGTGATATCTCACAAGGCATAGTTTGAACAAATATTATTGCAGTAGTGTCTAAGGGGTGAGTACAGGGGTACTGAAGGGCATACTTCCCATTGCTGCTCCTCTACCCACACCAGTTCTCTGTCTCAATTATTTCCATTAATGGATATTCCCCACAATACATGACCTTAAATTTCATTAGCCTCAGTAAACCTGAGGGCATATGGGATTATTGAAGAAAGAGTCTAACTTTACTAACTTATGTAATTGTGTGTATGTATGTATGTAATTTAAATAATTAAATTTCTCAGTCTCATGTATTTCCTCCATTGAACCAATGGGCTTGCATTAGCTTACATTATACACTATAACCCACTCACTCAGAGTCAGCAAAGCTACTTTAAAACCAGAGGTTTGTTAAAGAGCTTATTTTACAACTCTTTAGCAGCCCAGCAGCTTTTGAGTCTTTAAACAGAATTTCTAATCAAAATTACACATTCTTTTAATATCACTTTTTTGAACACACAAGGATTTAAGTGGTGAGGGGAAAAAAAAAATCACACTGCAGCACAGCAGGGAAACAGTATAACTCATGGTCTCACCACTTTCTCACTGTTCCTACTGCTTTCCGAAACCAGACAACGTTTTATGTTCTTTTTAACCCATTCTAGGCAGGAAACTTAATAGCACATTACAGTACTGTACTAACGCAGTGCATTCTCATGTTACAATCTTAGTTTGTCATTATGGTTGCCAGATTATCTTTTGTAGATTTGGCTTATCAGAGTCTTTCACCAACCACCTTCCTTTTTTTGTTATAAAATATAAACTGCTTCACTTTACTGAGGAAAATAAGACATTTTGGTACATTATTATTATTAATTTATCAAGTGCCAAAAATGTGCTTACGGCTGCATAAGACTGAAAAATATAGCAGTCCCTTGTTCCAAAGATCTTACAGTATAAGTACATAGGAGAGACATTTGAAAAAGATACTTTACCTCTCGTCAGGCTGTTTCTCTTTCTGCCTCCAGATTTCAAACAAGCTGGCTGCATGCACTTATCACCACTATATGGGTGGAAAGTCCACTCCCATTAACTGTAGGAATGACAGAGGGGGGAAGGAAAAGGCACCATTTGTTCTTGGCATACAGCCCCTACAGATAAAACAGTGTAAAAAAGACTATACAATATCTTTCTTCAAAATCTCTCTCTTTCTCTCTCTATATATATACACATATGTAATATTATACAAAAAGAAACAAAGGCAAAAACATTTTCATAGTCCATGCGTATGCAAAGATAAGCTCAAGAGAAATAATGTAGTTTAAACCTTCCAATTGTACTGGATCAACTACTGTAGGACTTTCAATTCTAATTAATTAGAAACACACTGTAGGAAACAGGAAAGGAGAGAATCATAGATGCAATTTAATGTTCATCCTATTGTGAGTATGGTAAAATACTCCTACTGAACATCTACATAGTAACTTCTATCAAGGGATATTAAAGCCCTTTGCAAGTATTAATTTAGCTTCACAAAATGCTTGTGAGGTACATATTATTCTTCTCATATTGTATATAAGGAAACTAAGTAAGAGAGAGAGACAAGTTGAAAGACATGTCAGAGAGCTGGTGCCAAAGTGAATAGCTCCCATTCCTGTGCTCTAACTACAAAATCACACCCTTTCTCCAGGGCCAATAATTAAGGATTCCGTGAGGGCTGGCCGAGCAGCTGGGGCAGTCCCAAGGTCAGCTGCTGCTTGGGCAGCCCCAGGCACCGCTGGAGCAGCGGCGGTCCTGGGCGCTGTCCTCGAGCAGCAGTCCTCGAGCAGCAGTGGCACCCCGGGCCCAAAGAAGGTGTAAAGTCCCAAGCTGAATCCTCCCACAGAGAGGTGATTTCAGTCTGTGTCTGCAGCTGGATGTGGCCTTACCTGTGTGTGTGTGCTAGAGAAGGCTTGAGGGCCTGGCACAGCAAGGACAGGGTGAGGAAGCCCAGGCTGGTGGAACAAAAGTGAAGTGGAACCCCAGCACATCAGGTGGCATCCTGGACGGGGGGGGGGGGGGGGGGGGGGGTGTGGATGGGGGTCTAACCTGTCACAGCATACTTGTAATGTGACACCTACCAAACAATTGAGATTTCAATTGCCAGCCTTCATGTTTTACTGTGTTTATTTTAAATGTTTAAATACACATGAAAACACATCTTCTGCCATTCATTCACTAGCTCTGCAATGAACCTTTCAGATTTGTAAAATTATATCCCTTTCCAATGTCTTACATCTTGTTGAAAAACATCAACAAAGTCTTCAAGTTTTTTTTAAATATTTTGTAAAAAATGTCATCCACATTTTTTATTTATATATATCTCGGAATTTTTCATCCACCTCTTCTCGCCATAAGTGAAATTTTTTAGTAGTAATGTCTTCTGGCAGCCACTGAGAGATGCTGCTTTGTACAGCCATAACAAGCAGTGCATTAGGCACAGCAGAAGCTTTCATAAGGAGAGAAAAGAGGTGATTTGATATTTTCCTACCTTTCTGAAGTGCACATACTGTTCTCTGATACAAACAGTAGTAAAGGGATCTGAGACTGTCTGGGTATACAATAGTCTGACTAAAACTGCAATATAGACCCGACCTAATTGAAATGACAAGATTGCTAAATTAGTCTGAAATAGTGTTGCCAACTGTCTAATCGCACAAACCCAAACAACCTTGCCTCACCCTCTGCCCCGCCCTTTCCCCAAGCCCCTGCCCCCATTCACTCAAGCCCCCCTCCCTCCGTTGCTTGCTCTCCCACACCCTCACTGGGCTGGGGTAGGCAGTTGAGGTGTGGAAGGGGGTGTGAGCTCTGGGCTGGGGGCGAGGGGTTCGGAATGTCCGGGCTGAGCCTGGGGCAGAGGGTTGGGGTGCAGGAGGGGGTGTGGGCTCTGTGAGGGAGTGTGGGTGCGGGGTGTGGGCTCTGGGCTGGGGCAGGGGGTTGGGATGCAGGAAGGGGTGAAGGGGATGTCACTTACCTTGGGAGGCTCTCGAAAGCGACGAGCACATCCCTCTGGCAGCAGCTCCTAGGCGGTGGGTCAGGGGGCAGTCTCCACATGCTGTCCCTGCCCATGGGCACCCATTGGTCACAGTTCCTGGCCAAAGGGAGCTGCATAGTCAGCACTGGGGGTGGGGGCAGTGCGCGGAGAATCCCTGCCCCTGCCCCCCCCCCAAGGGCCACAGGGACATGCTGGCCGCTTCCGAGAGCAGCGTGGGGCCAGGGCAGGCAGCGAGCCTGCCTTAGTTCTGTTGTGTCACTAGACTTTTAGCGCCTAAAATCTCCTGGTTTGGCTGCAGTAGCCTCCAGAAGATAGAGCCTGATTCCAGGAGACTCCCAGTGAAACTGGGAGGGTTGGCAACCCTAGTCTGAAAATTCGTAATGGTTCAATCTGGAATCACAACAACAAAGCTGTGTAAACAGACTTTATTTTGACCAAAATGGTATGCAAAAGATTTAGAGGGTTCTGTTGACGTGATACATGCTAAGTGACAGAAGAGGAAAAGCAAGCTGTCTACTAACTGAGTATTGGAAGAACTAGAACATAAAATGGAAATGGTATTGTTCTTAATGCTTATTGTATAACTTGTATTTGATTAGAAATCAATGGATTTTAAGGGATCTTTACACCTAAGGACCAAAGTGACTTAATATTAGAACTGAATGACTTCCCTGACACAGCAGGGCAGGGAACTGGGACTGAGATGCTAATAAGAGGTGAGAGGTTCTATTTGACTTATGCTGAAACATGGTCTCAGCCATGTTTTCTCTTGATGCTGAAAACAGTTTTGTCTGTCGACACTAGCACTTAAACTATTTGCAGCTTCTGCTGTAAGCAACAGGTAATTTTCCTATTGGAGATGAGCCTAGTAAGAGAAACTGTAAGACTGAAGGACACACACATATTATTACCTGACTTACTACCAGTGGTGTTTCTGACCAGACATTAGAAGAAAAAAATATATAAGATTTTATAGCACTTCACTTTTATTTGCTTTGATTTTCTCTCAGATATGTAATAGTGTTGTTTTTTAAAAGAAATATCTGTGTTTAGGTTGGAATGGGGACAATACCTATAGACCATTCTCAGAGATTAGGAAAACTAGCTTTGCTTCTAAATTCTGTTCAGAAAGAGAAAGAGGGTACAAAAGTATGGAACAGTAGATCAAATGGGTAAGCTAGAAGGTGGCCCACTCTTTAAATGTTCAGTGAAGATGTGGGCTGCTGTCAGAAAAGAGCACATGGAAAACACTATGACCACAAAGAATGTTAGGAAAGTTGAACTTTGGGTCCCAATCCAACCAAGAACCTGAGCATGTCCTTTACGTAGTTGAACAGTCCTTTAATATGAAATGGTTGAATGTTCCTGCACTCTAATCTAATCTGTCTAATCAAAGAGTTTACAATATCTCCAAATACGTCTACAAATGCTTCTCTGGTCTTGAATACGGGTGCAAAGGACACACGCCATTAAAAGAGTTAAATATGGAGAGAGACTTCTTTTAGTTTAACTTTCCATATTTCTGCACTTTTAAAACCGCCTATCACACTGAAATCTAAGGGGTAGTTTTAGGACCTACTGTATACAATTACAGAATCCCAAAACAACAACAAAAAGACTGAGTTTTTTCTTATTCTGTTCCTCTGGACTTTGTGTGGCTATGATTTAAAACAAAAGAATGAAGAAACATAAAGATGAATCTATACTGTAGAAAAACTTCAATGAAAAGGTGTGTTTTGAACCTTGATCAGTTCACTGCTTGTCATAGCCTTAGTCTGATATCTCTAGAAAAAAATTCTGCAATAGGGATTCCAAAACCCAAGAATAATTTGTTTTCTCACTGCCAAATAGTCAGAACCTGGGTCTATTTGACTGCATCACTCTGTGGAACATATTCACCAATGGGTATTGTGGAAGGATAATTTTTGGAGTATTCGGTAACTCCAGGAATACCTTGTATCATAGGGCTAAGACTTAGAATTACTATTTGAACCACATTGGGAGCCAGTGGAATCTGTGATTTTCTGTGGTGATATTCACTTGTATTGCTAATGAGGAATTTAGAAATATGTGTTACCAGATTTGGTATTTTTGTAGTGGTTGTGTCAAATCCTAGATAGAGTGAGTTATGAGTAAAACATGGAAATGATGAAAGTGGATAATGTTGACTGTGTCCATGTGAGAAGAGTGTACAAGGCTTTCTAACCAGATAAGGTGAAAAAAGGAATTTCACAAAACTTCAGCAATCTGTGTATCCCGCAAAACCCAAAGCCTAATACCTTGTTATCTAAATGCCAAAATGATGTTTTAAGTTATGCACCTGAATCTATATTTGGCCTAGTTGAAATTTGGCCAGATTACCAAGATTGACACATCTACTCTTACAAAATAAAGCAACAGAGATCTTTAATAACCGCAAATCAATCCCAGCTCTAACTGCGGAGGTCCTCAAACATGATGCAAGAAGTTTGGTCTGGTACAGATTCAGAGACAAGAGTGCCACCTACTGAATCAAATCCAATGTTTCCTGCACCTAGGTTTTCCTAAGAGTTCTCCCATCCAAGAACTCAATTTGATCCTGTGCAGTTTGCAAGGTCAGACAGGATCCCAGCATGAGGTGGCTGATTTCAGGATTTCACCTTTTACATAATTAGAATATACATTACTGTTAATATTGGAAATCTTGTTATTAGCTTTTAGGAAATTGCATTAACCTAGTTTTTCTGTTTCAGATGAGGGCACAGTTGTTAGGCTAAAAAATTCAGTTAAAACTATTACAGTAGATTATGGAGTAAGGCTGTCAAATTTAGTTGTTAACACAATGCTAATCTGTTATAGATTGTGGTACCAAATGGTCTAAATGACATGTCTAATATTTATGGAATAATTACACAACAAATCATTCTGTAACCTATTTTGTAGATAGCTGCATCATCGGATTTATGATGAATTCATTTCTCATACTTGGAGCCCGCACAAATCCCTTTCAATTTGTATTAAGTACTTGCTCTTCATGGGTTAGATATTTATTCCTAGACCTCTTTTAATTAAGAGTAATATTTAAATTTATAATTTCAATTATGAAATAAATGGACAATGATTGCCCATAAAGATATGGGTTTAATTTTTTAATTAGATGAGTGGCATCAGAACACACACTGTAGCTTGTGAAAGGAAATTTTGAATACTGCAAGTGAGATTTGAATCATACATTGAAGCAGAAAGCTTATCATCTTGATATTAAGAGGGCCAGATTCTGATACTCTTCTTTATGTTGAGCAGCACCTTATTCCGTGAGTAGTTCCATTAATATCACTCATTGATGCAAGAAAGTGTTGCAGTCTGCAAAGTTTCCCCAAATTTTAGAATTATGTTTAGATGGATGAGATAAAGGTCCCACGTCTAGTTACTTACTTATTCAGGTACCTGAATGGCGACTGTCAATCTTCCAGACAAACTTATGCTCCTTTGGGAACATTCCATTTTCTTATAGGGAAAGTAGGTAAATTTAAGAACCTCTATACTTCTGCATATCTAGCTAGTTTTAATTGAGTAATTAGTGTTTTCTAATAATTATAGACCTGATCCTGCACCTACTGAAATCAATGACAAAGCTCCCTTTGACTTAAGTGGTGCAGATTCAGGCCCTATCTCAGCCATAGAGGGTTTTTGTTTTATTTATTTATTTATTTATTACTGTGGAGAGAGAAAAAAGCTGCAAGGGAGGACAAGTCAGTGAGAAAGGATCACAAAAATCTTTTCATTGTTATTGGTTCAATTACTTGCCAGTTACAGAGAAAATAGGAACACTCATCTATTGTGCATATCTCTTCTACTTTGCAGAAAAAAAAATTAAACATGTATGAATTTTGTTTAGCTTTAAAGCTCTGGAGGAATTTATTGCTGGTGCACTTGTTGCTAAGCAGGTCTTCTCTGCTATATGTCTCTTAAATGACCATTTTGGAATGACTTCTGATCTAGGCATAGGACAGCAGTTCAGGAAAAAAGCTATAGTGCACTACTTCAGACAAAAGAAATTGACAGGCCAGGAAAATATTTCAATCAAGTGATAAAATAAGTTAATTAGAATTCCAAATTCTGTCTGAAGTAAAATACAGTCCACAAGACCATAATACCATTGATTTTTTTTAATCACAACTCCTCACTGATTTCAACAGGGAGTTCTGCTTGGACATCAATGGTATGCTATAATCCATGGTATATAATGTACTTATTTGCTGGTTGATTAACACTGTAAGTATTATATTTTAACTTGGTCACGTTGCATCTCCCTTTCTTTTTCTTTTTCTTTTTGGTGGTACCATATATATGTAACAATATACACAGAGCATTCAACTAGCAATCTGATTGGTCCCCAAACACCCCATTCTCAGGGAGAAGGAGAGAGGGCCCCTGATGTTTCCTGATTCGTAAAATTCCTAATATCCTTTCTATCAAGTTTTTGGAGGGTTCACAGTAAGAACCTTGATTCCTAAATACTTTTATTTCTTCACTCCACACAAGTGACTCTGTTGGGGCTTCTGCTGCCCCAGGATAGTAGTGGCCTCTATGGATCCTGCACAGGAGAAGTGAGTGTCAGGATCCGCAGAGACAGTGAAATGTCTAAAGCACTTTGGCCCCTTTACACAAATATACTGGATTTCACTGGAAGCTAGGAGCCTAAATACCTTGGTAGAGCTGGGCCTTCCTGACTAGTCAAGACCCTCTGTACTCTGCACCCCTTATTGTACCATCATGACAACCTGAAGATCAGTCAAGCCCGAACAGATCAAGAAGCATTGGGGTGCTTTAGGATTTGGCACAGAATAAACAATGGTGTGGTGTGATATGAATGTTCTATTGGCACATCTCTCAGGCAGCAGGTGGGAGAGCTACAGGAGGAGGTGGCTAGGTTGAGGAGCATCCGAATCCACGAGCAATTCCTGGACAGTCTCCATGTGGAGACAGCTGAGGTAGCTGTCCCAGTGCACAGGACTGCTGATACACCACTTGTGGAGGAGGAGATGGCTCAGGGTGGATGCTGGCAGCTGGTTACTCTGGCAGCAGGCAGTGCTCCACCCCTGCTACAAACCCTCCCGCCATGGTAATAGGTAACTGCTCTTCTTGATACAGGAGAGAAGGAATCACCCCCTACAGCAGAGGAGGAGAAGCCTCGTACCCCTAAAGCTGTGGGGGGTCTGCTGCCACCACTGCGAATAGGAAACGTAGGGTAGTGGTGGTCAGAGACTCTCTTCTGAGGGGGACAGAGGTGCCCATCTGTCGCCCTGACATTTAATCTCGGAAGGTATGCTGCCTGCCGGGGGCCCGTATCTGAGACGTTATGGAGGCATTGTCGAGGATTATCCACTACTACCCCATGCTACTCATCCAAGTGGGCACAAATGATACTGCGCGGTGTGACACTGAGTGGATCAAGAGTGACTACAGGGCTCTGGGAGTACGGGTGAAGGAGTTTGGAGCACAGGTGGTATTCTCTTCCATCCTTCCTGTCAATGGTAGGGGCCCAGGCAGAGACAGGTGCATCGTGGAGGTGAATGCCTGGCTGCGAAGATGGTGTCACCAGGAGGGCTTTGGCTTCCTCGACCACGGGATGCTATTACAGGAAGGACTGCTAGGCAGAGATGGCGTTCACTTTTCGAGGAGGGGAAAGACCCTGTTTGGACACAGACTGGCTAACCTAGTGAGGGGGCTTTAAACGAGGTTCGATGGGGACAGGTGAGCAAAGCCCACAGGTAAGTGGAGAACATGGAGGCTTGGGAGATGGGTCGGATATAGGAGGGAGCGTGGGTTATAATGGCAGAGAGAAAGGAGGGTCAGGGCAAAACTGGGAGGCAAGATCAAATCAGGATCTTAGATGCCTATATACAAATGCGAGAAGTATGGATAATAAGCAGGAAGAACTGGAAATGCTAATAAATAAGTACAACTATGACATTGTTGGCATCACCAAAACTTGGTGGGATAATACACGGAATGTTGGTGTGGATGGGTACAGCTTGCTCAGGAAGGATAGACAGGGGAAAAAGGGAGGAGGTGCTGCCTTGTATATTAAAAATGTACACACTTCGACTGAGGTGGAGATGGACATTGGAGACGGAAGTGTGAGAGTCTCTGGGTTAGGCTAAAAGGGGTAAAAAGCAAGGGTGATGTCATGCTAGGGGTCTATTACAGGCCACCTAACCAGGTGGAAGAGGTGGATGAGGCTTTTTCCAAACAACTAACAAAATCATCCAAAGCTCAAGATCTGGTGGTAATAGGGGACTTCAACTATCCAAATACATGTTGGGAAAATAACACAGCGGGGCACAGACTATCCAATAAGTTCTTGGACTGCATTGCAGACAACTTTTTATTTCAGAAGGTTGAAAAAGCTACTGGGGGGGGGGGTCAGCTGTTCTAGACTTGATTTTAACAGATAGGGAGGAACTCGTTGAAAATTTGAAAGTGGAAGGTGGCTTGGGTGAAAGTGATCATGAAATCATAGAGTTCACAATTCTAAGGAAGGGTAGAAGGGAGTACAACAAAATAGAGACAATGGATTTCAGGAAGGCGGATTTCGGTAAGCTCAGAGAGCTGATAGGTAAGGTCCCATGGGAATCAAGACTGAGGGGAAAAACAACTGAGGAGAGTTGGCAGATTTTCAAAGGGACACTATCAAGGACCCAAAAGCAAGCTATTCCGCTGCGTAGGAAAGATAGAAAAATGTGGTAAAAGACCACCTTGGCTTAACCACGAGATCTTGCATGATCTAAAAAATAAAAAGGAGGCATATAAAAAATGGAAACTAGGACAAATTACAAAGGATGAATATAGGCAAATAGCACAGGAATGCAGGGGCAAGATTAGAAAGGCAAAAGCACAAAATGAGCTCAAACTAGCTACGGGAATAAAGGGAAACAAGAAGACTTTTTTATCAATACATTAGAAGTAAGAGGAAGACCAAAGACAGGGTAGGCCCACTGCTCAGTGAAGAGGGAGAAACAGTAACAGGAAACTTGGAAATGGCAGAGATGCTTAATGACTTCTTTGTTTCGGTCTTCACCAAGAAGTCTGAAGGAATGCCTAACATAGTGAATGCTAATGGGAAGGGGGTAGGTTTAGCAGATGAAATAAAAAAAGAACAAGTTAAAAATCTCTTAGAAAAGTTAGATGCCTGCAAGTCACCAGGGCCTGATGAAATGCATCCTAGAATACTCAAGGAGCTAACAGAGGAGGTATCTGAGCCTCTAGCTATTATCTTTGGAAAATCATGGGGGACAGGAGAGATTCCAGAAGACTGGAAAAGGGCAAACATAGTGCCCATCTACAAAAAGTGGAATAAAAACAACCCACAAACTACAGACCAGTTAGTTTAACTTCAGTGCCAGGGAAGATAATGGAGCAAGTAATTAAGGAAATCATCTGCAAACACTTGGAAGGTGGTAAGGTGATAGGGAATAGCCAGCATGGATTTGTAAAGAACAAATCATGTCAAACTAATCTGATAGCTTTCTTTGATAGGATAACGAGTCTTGTGGATAAGCAAGAAGCGGTGGATGTGGTATACCTAGACTTTAGTAAGGCATTTGATACGGTCTTGCATGATATTCTTATCGATAAACTAGGCAAATACAACTTAGATGGGGCTACTATAAGGTGGGTGCATAACTGGCTGGATAACCATACTCAGAGAGCAGTTATTAATGGTTCCCAACCCTGCTGGAAAGGTATAATGAGTGGGGTTCCACAGGGGTCTGTTTTGGGACCGGCTCTGTTCAATATCTTCATCAACGACTTAGATATTGGCATAGAAAGTACGATTATTAAGTTTGTAGATGATACCAAACTGGGAGGGATTGCAACTCCTTCGGAGGATAGGGTCAAAATTCAAAATGATCTGGACAAATTGGAGAAGTGGTCTGAGGTAAACAGGATGACATTTAATAAAGACAAATGCAAAGTGCTCCACTTAGGAAGGAACAATCAGTTCCACACATAGAGAATGGGAAGAGACTGTCTAGGAAGGAGTATGGCAGAAAGGGATCTAGGGGTTATAGTGGACCACAAGCTAAATATGAGTCAACAACGTGATGCTGTTGCAAAAAAAGCAAACACGATTCTGGGATGTATTAACAGGTGTGTTGTGAGCAAGACACGAGAAGTCATTCTTCCGCTCTACTCTGCGCTGATTAGGCCTCAGCTGGAGTATTGTGTCCAGTTCTGGGCACCACATTTCAAGAAAGATGTGGAGAAATTGGAGAGGGTCCAGAGAAGAGCAACAAGAATGATTAAAGGTCTTGAGAACATGACCTATGAAGGAAGGGTGAAAGAATTGGGTATGTTTAGTTTGGAAAAGAGAAGACTGAGAGGGGACATGATAGCAGTTTTCAGGTATCTAAAAGGGTGTCATAAGGAGGTGGGAGAAAACTTGTTCATCTTAGCCTCTAAGGATAGAACAAGAAGCAATGGGCTTAAACTGCAGCAATGGAGGTTTAGGTTGGACATTAGGAAAAAGTTCTTAACTGTCAGGGTGGTTAAACATTGGAATAAACTGCCTAGGGAGGTTGTGGAATCTCCATCTCTGGAGATATTTAAGAGTAGGTTAGATAAATGTCTATCAGGGATGGTCTAGATAGTATTTGGTCCTGCCATGAGGGAAGAGGACTGGACTCCAGAATGATAGCACCCTGCAGCCCTCTGATTGGCTCATGCCAGAGGTGAAAGTAAGCCGGTACGGCGTACTGGCTCTTGCCGGTACGCTGTGCCGGACTGCACCGGCTTCCGCAGCGGGGGCCAGGATTTAAAGGGCTCGGAGCTCCCTGCCAAAGTGGGAGCCAAGAGCCCTTTGAATCTTGCCTGCAGCTATGGCGGCCGGGCTGGGGCTGGGATTTAAAGGGCCCAGAGCTCCCGACGCTGCTGGGAGCCCCGAGCCCTTTAAATCCCCACCGGAGCTCCGGTGGGGATTTAAAGGTCCTGGAGCTCTGTGGCAGCTGGAGCCCCGAGCCCTTTAATTGGCCCGTGAGCCCCGGGGGCTTCCAGCCACCTCTGCAGCTGGGAGCCCCGGGTTGATTTAAAGGCCCTGGGGCTCCCAGCCACAGCCAGTGCCCCAGGGCCCTTAAATCTTGAGAGGCCCCGCCTCTTCCGGATGAGGCCACGCCCCCCTGAGGACTCCAGCTGTACCGGTAAGTCCTGTAAGTTACTTTCACCCCTGGCTCATGCTCACTATTTAACCCTGGAGGGTGCCCCAGGGAATTGTCTGGACACCACACAGGTTTCTGGCCTGTTGTGATGCCAGATCCCAGATCTCACGTTGCTTTCAGAATCTCCAGTTTCTGACTCCCACCCTGACTCTTGTCTTCTGATTCCAGCCTAGCAACTAACTCTGATCTCTGATGCCAGCCTGACTCTGAGCCTGACTCTTGCTTATTGATCCCAGCTCTAGTGATTACTCTATTCCCTGCTCTCTGATTGCTGCCTTGTGGCTGTCATTGACTTGTGGACATCAGCCTAACTGTGACCGCTATGCAACACTGCCTATGCCCCAGTCCCTTACAATTGGAATGTGTTTCTTTTATTAGGGCTTAGCAGACTCAAGTATTGCAACTGTCTTGAATCTCAGTTTGTTCATTTCATTTAATTATAAATCACTCCAGGTAATGTATTATTAATAATTGGTTTACAAGCTTTTATTTAAGTCATTGTGAAGGCTTCTAAATTACTGGGTTATTTTTGTCTTTAGACTCCTTTTAAAATTCAAAGCAAAATAGATTTAGATCAGTTTATCCTCTTTGCCACAGCTGCCTGCAGGACAACAAGAAAAACAAAAGTAATTTCAGAGTGGTACATACGGTAAAGCACGTTTCTCTCTCTTCTGTAAAGACTGCTATTACTGGGCCCACGTTTCTGAACAGTCTCAGGTCTTAAAACAGGATTTCAAAAAATGTTACACATTCTCATCCATGCATTTCAGAATACAATAACTTAAGAAAAATATGTAAATCTTTCCTTTGTTTTTAAGGGCATGATCCAAATGACTTCAGGGCCAGTTACACAATTCTGAAAGCACACTAAGTCCAATGCAACACAGAAAAGTTCTTAAGCATGTTCTTAAGTTTCATTGACTTAAAGTTGTGTAAATGCTTACCGTATTTTCCGGCGTATAAGACGACTGGGCGTATAAGACGATCCCCAACTTTTCCAGTTAAAATATAGAGTTTGGGATATACTCGCCGTATAAGACTACCCCTCTTCCAACGCACACCAAAAAAAAATTAAAAAAACATCAGATTTGATTTCAATATGGTAATTTTAATTCAAATGCTTATGACATGCAGGTACTTAGCAGGAAAACTGTCACTTATAAACATAAGGCTGTTTGTCATCAAACATGTAAACATAAAACAGTGCAAGTGGATTAAACTTTTCCTAATTCACTCTAAAGCTGAAAGGAAGGATAAGACAATAAACCCATGGGAGCTGCTATGCTGTTTGTTTTCTAAGCTGTCAACCAAACTGGAACTGATGATGATAGGAGGAAGATAACAAACAAGAGAGAGAGAGCAAGTGCCGGGCAAGTCCCCGGCGAGTTAGCAACGCCCATCATAACTGCAAGCTACGGTATTTTTACAGGTTTTGCTGGCGTGACAGTTTCCCTTTAAAAGCCTTCAAAATCCTCCTGTTCGTCATCTGATATCATAAGTACATCAATGACATCTTGTGATACATTTGTAAGGCAGTCATCGTATGGATCGAAATCCGTATCAGATAGTGTGGTCTCAGCTTCGGCTTCCTCTTCATCTTGCCACAAGTAGTCGTCCTCCATACCATCTAATGAATTTGATATGCCACACTTCTTGAAAGACTTGATTACTGTTTCTGCATCAATATCATTCCAGGCTTTTATGATAAACTTGCACAAAACATCCAACTGTGGAGCACACATGTTTCCTCCTTTTGTGAATGACTTTTCGCCGCTAACCATCCATTCATTCCACTGTTCTTGAATGCGATCTTTAAATGGCTTGTTTAGGCACACATCCAGTGGCTGTACCAACGATGTCAATCCTGCAGGAATAACTGCCGCATCTGTGTTTAGTCTTGCAAGCATTTGCTTGGTGCTGGGAGTTAAATGAGCCCTGAACATATCCCACACCAGTAGACTACATTTTTGAATAAGTCCACCTGGTCGCCTGCTCCATACATTATCAAGCCATAGCTTTACCCCTTCTTCATCCATCCAGCCTTTTTCATTCACATGTACAAAACAACCAACAGGGAACTTGAATTTCGGCATTGTTTTTCTTTTAAAAATAATCATTGGTCTCAGTTTGGCGCCATCAGCTGTGCATCCTAGTACCACTGTAAAACTGGACTTCTCATGTCCTGTTGTTTTAATTAAAATTGTTTTTTCACCTTTTTGATGGACAGTTTTATTTCCAACCATATCAAAATTCATTGGAGTTTCATCCATATTTCCAATACTACTTAACGCATAGCCATGTTTAGTGCGCTGTTGTATTACGTATCGATGGAAACTATTTACTTTGCTATCAAGATCTGCAGGTAATTTTGGGGCAATTTTCATCTTTTGCCTCAGTACCATATTATGCCTTCCCATGAATCTAGTACACCAGGATACAGTGGCCTTAAATCTGTTGCTGTGATCTGGGTTAGATTTGGCCCACTGAAGTGCAAACAAATGTATTTTATTTCGTGTCACTACATAACTGTTTTGGCGATGCTCATTCACCATGTCTGCTACATGTTTTTCGAGTTCTGGCCAATGTGGAGTGCCTCTTCTTAATGCACACTTACCCCTTGGCATACTCTTTAATGCTTTTTCATTTGCTTTCCAGTCCCGAACCATCTTTTCTGTTACTCCATATTGTCTTGCAGCAGTGCAGTTATTATGTTCCATGGCAAAGTTTACAACTTTAAGTTTGAAACTGGCTTCATATTTCTTTCTTCTTGCTGGTGGAGTCATGATGGGGTTTTGACTGTTGGACATTTGTATACTGTACTGTATGTACTGGTGCTATACTGTATGAACAGGTACAGATACTGGTGCTGTACTGTATGTGGTACCCAGTATACAACAACCAGCCAATCACGGCAAGCGATGTACCTTACCGGCGATTGGCTGGTTGTTGTATACAAAGCCTGCTTGGATTGGTCAGCTCTCCCTGCCTGCCCAGCCCTCCCTGTCTCCAAGACTATCAGAGCAGTAGCGCAAACACGCCTCTTTCACCTGTCTGGCCCGCCCTTGTATCCTATTACCTCCTTCTCTGCCTCTCAGATCTCGCACATGCGCGCCTGCGCCGCTTCACTGCAGTCCTCAGGAGCAAGATCTGAGAGGCAGAGAAGGAGGTACGGTAATAGGATACAAGGGCGGGCCAGACGGGTGAAAGAGGCGTGTTTTTCTGGGCACAGCGCCGCTCTATCTCTTTTTTCCATACCCCGGGCGTCCCGGACGCCTGCAGCTTGCTCCGCCCTTCACTTACACCTTCCCGGTGAGGCGCCCCCTCACCTCGTCATCGGGCGGGGATGTGGCCGCGGCCGTTTTTGAGCTCCCCCCACCATATGCGGCGACCGCAGATTCTCCAGTCCGGCTCGGAAGTTTCAGCACCCGCCCTATAAGACGACACCCGGCGTATAAGACGACCCCCGACTTTTGAGAAGATTTTCCTGGGTTAAAAAGTAGTCTTATACGCCAGAAAATACAGTAAATTCTTTCATGAATCAGGGCCCAGTTCCTGAGTTAGGAAATGATACTGAGGTAACATTATTAACACAAAAGAATTGTACTTGAACTGCATACCTAAAACTGGCTATTGCGCCCCAAACTGGGCATTCAGTTGCACTCACGTGAACCTGAACATTTCCAACAGATGTTGCCTATAGGTGAAATTTTCTCTGCCTGTACAAAACCTAAGAACATTGTTCTTTTTGGGGACTGAGGTATTTTTAAAAAATATCCTTTTCCAGTATCGTCCACAGGGTGTTAATTTATATTTATTAAAAACCAACAAAATATAACTGACCCTCTACACGTGACCATACCAAGTAAGGCCCTGATCATGTAAATAAGCAGTGGCTCTCAACCTTTCCAGACTACTATACCCCTTTCAGGAGCTTGATTTGTCTTGCGTACCCCCAAGTTTCACCTCACTTAAAAACTACTTACTTACAAAATCAGGCATAAAAATACAAAAGTTTTACAGCACACTATTACTGAAAAATGGCTTACTTTCTCATTTTACCATATAATTACAAAATAAATCAATTAGAATATAAATATTGTACTTATCTTTCAGTGTATAGTATATAGAGCAGTATAAACAAGTCATTGTCTGTATGATATTTTAGTTTGTACTGACTTCGCTAGTGCTTTTTTTGTAGCCTGTTGTAAAACTAGGCAAATATCTAAATGAGTTGATGTACCCCCTGGAAGACCTCCATGTACCCCCAGGAGTACACGCACTCCTGATTGAGAACCACTGGTGTAAAGACTTACGCACATGCTCAGCTATATGCACTGAGCATCATTGAGACTATTCACAGTATGTAAAGTTAAGTATTTGCTTAATCTGTGCAGATTCAGGGCCTAACGGCATGATTGTATCCCTATACCCCATTTCAATCCTTCTCACCAAGCAGACCATGGCTCCTTATTAGCCGTCTGGGTATCACTGATCTCAACATAAGAACATAAGAACGGCCATACTGGGTAAGACCAAAGGTCCATCCAGCCCAGTACCCTGTGTACCGACAGTGACCAATGACAGGTGCATTACCAGGTACAGGACCAATACCCCACTGAATGGTCTCACAAATCACAACTGAACAAATTATTTAAATGGGTCATACCTCATCACATCACATGGAAAAGTTTAAAATTAAAAATAAAGTCATTAAAATAAGAAAGACAGTTATACCATTTCCCTTCACACCCTCCCTTTTTTTCTTCCCCAGTTTCAATAAAACACTATTGTTGTGATATTTATGAGTCAAATTATGTAATGGCATCCAATAAAACTGGAATTAGCTGTTTTAGTTGTTTGTGAGGATACTATACTATGACGTTATTGTGTCTGCTTGGACTTCCCCCCCCTTCATTTGTCCATTAAGTGGATGTAATTATACTGAATAAATCTAAGGGGGCTTGTCTATTTATACTGGAGGATTTTCTTGTATTGGAATATAAGTGTGAAGAATTAGCTGACATAATGCTGATCACAATTGACCCAGCCAATGTAGAGTAGGGCAAATTACGGTCATCTTTCGGTCAGCTAACTTGATCACAATCATGTTTAAACACAATAGAATTTTGTAATGCAGAGCATACAGCTGTAAGACTAGTCTTTAGAATACAAGGATTGTTTGATTTATAAAATGGGGTCTGCCTGGGATTCACCAATTTTTAACATATTCAAAAGCTCTGCATGAAACAGACCAATTTTTTGGTAAAATAGTTTGGTTACATTTTCAAAAAGTTAGAAGGAATCTCTTTTAAAACAAAATGGACAGAAAACATTCTTTTTTGCATATGAAAATCACTGTCTCACGTTACATGGCTCATTATGATGTAATTTCTTGCAGTCAGTGAGTACTGTCACATTATCAACTAATGTAGGTGACAAAGCTACATTCATTAGAATATTATATTAAGGAAAATGTGTTAAATTATATGTACAACTACCCTTCTAATCACTGACTACACTGGTATTTATTAGACATGCTTGATAAACAAATCCTTGCTAGAAACCCTATAAACTGCCTACACTCTTATAGCAGCTTTTGAAGCAATTGATATGCTGGTATTCTAAGCACTACGTCAATTTTAAAGGAATTTGCCATATAACAGATTCACATTTTTTCTTTTGTCCATGCATTGTGTGTGTGTTTGTTTGCTTTTTAAAGATCACAATCCAATTCCCAGTTGATAAAATTATTAGGAAAAGTGACATACTTGGTATCTGAGACAAGGGCCATGTTTACACTACAAAATTAAGTCGACCTAACTTATGTTAGCATACAGCTGCCTCCAGAGCCATCCCTAGGGTATGGCAAATCAGGGTCCCCCCCCTCCAGGTCGGGGGAGAAGGGGTGTCCTGGGCCCCATATCCCCGTAGGGATAGCCCTGGCTGCCGCTGTAATTACATAGCTTGTGCATGTCTATACTTTGCTCATTGTGCTGGCGGTGCACATCCTCACCAGCAGTACTTGTATTGATTGTACTGTCAGCGGTGGCTCCTGAAAGCTAGTAATAGTCGACATAAGCACTGCCGTGTCTACACTAATGCTGTGTTGACCAAACTATATCGATTTTGACTCTACATCTCTCATGGAGATGAAGTTATCAAGTGGGCATAGCGGGGCAGTAATGTCAGCTGAAGCGAAATTTAAGTGTAGACACTTCCATAGTTAGAGCGACGTAAGCTGCCTTGTGCCAATTTAACTCTGCAGTTAGGGTCGCCGGGCATCTGGTTTTTGACTGGAACGCCGGGTCAAAAAGGGACCCTGGCGGCTACAGTCAGCACCGCTGACCAGACTGCTAAAAGTTTGGTTGGCAGCACAGCAGGGCTAAGGCAGGCTCCTTGCCTGCCCTGGCTCTGCGTGGCTCCCAGAAGTGGCCGGCATGTCCGGCTCCTAGGCAGCGGGGTCAGGGGGCTCCACATGCTGCCCTCACCCTGAGCGCCGGCTTCGCAGCTCCCATCGGCCAGGAACCATGGCCATTGAGAGCTGTGGGGGCGGCGCCTGCGGGCATGGGCAGAACTCCCTGGCCCCTCTGCCTAGGAGCCGTCCATACATGCTGGCCACTTCTGGGAGCTCCCTTAGGTAAGTGCCACCCAGCTAGAGCCCACACCCTGAATCCCCTCCCACACCCCAATCCCCGGCCCAAGTTGAAACCCCTTCCAACACCCTAACTCCCTCCCAGAGCCTGCAACCCCTCCTGTACCCCAACCCCCTACCCCAGCCCTGAGCCTCTTCCCGCACCCAAACTCCCTCCCAGAGCCCCACACTCCCTCCTGCACCCCAACCCCCTATCCCATCCCTGAGCTCACTCCTGCACCCAAATTCCCTCCCAGAGCCCATATCCCCGCCTGCACCCGAAACTCCTCATTCCCAACCCCATCCCAGAGCCTACACCCGCAGCTAGAGCCCACATCCCCTACCACACCCCTACCCCCGCCTCGGCCCTGAGCCCTCTCCCGCACTCCGAACACCTCGACCCCAGCCTGGAGCCCCCTCCTTCACCCCAAATCCCTCATCCCCAGCCCCATTCCAGAGCATGCACCCCCCCAGCCGAAGACCTCACCCCCTCCCACACCCAAACTCTCTGTCCCAGTCCTGAGCCCCCTCCCGCACCCTGAACCCCTCAATTGTGGCCCCACCCCACTGGAATGGGTTACATAGGGAGGTGGCGGAATCTCCTTCCTTAGAGGTTTTTAAGGTCAGGCTTGACAAAGCCCTAGCTGGGATGATTTAGTTGGGGATTGGTCCTGCTTTGAGCAGGGGATTGGACTAGATGACCTCCTGAGGTCTCTTCCAACCCTGATATTCTATGATTCTATGAACCCATACCCCCAGCCGGAGCCCTCACCCCTTCCCACACCCCAACCCCCTGCCCCAGTCCAGTGAAAGTGAGTGAGGGTGGGAGAGAGCGAGTGACAGAGGGAGGGAGGATAGAGTGAGTGGGGGTACAGCCTCGGAGAAGATGCGGGGCTTTAGGGAAGGGACGGGTCAACGGTGTTCAGTTTTGTGCGATTAGAAAGTTGGCAATCCTATCTACAGTGTACACCAGACCAAAGTAAAAACATGCTGTCTGGTGACAATACAATTATTTCTTGCAGAGAGGAAATTGCTGTAATCATTATTAATACCCATTCAGCAAGGTCACATGAGTATGCACTCAGGTCCTGATTTGGCAAAGACTTTTAAATTTTACATGCTGTGCATAGTAGTGTGGAAGCCAACATGTTTTAAAAGAGCACAGTTTCTTCCAGACTAGACAAGGTTTAAAGCAGAACTGCCAACTCCAAGCAATGAAAAATCATGAATAAAGTTAAAAAAAAAAATCAATGCCACTTGGTACATGTAATAATGATTTTGACACCTCCTACATGCTATGTAAGATGCCAAATGCTCCCCAGCCAAGAAATGGCCCGAAGGGGTGGCAACAACCTTGTCCTATCAAAATTGCTCAATCAAAAGAAATTCCAGAGGCTATGTATGGAGACTCCCCTGATTGTGAGAAGATTCTAGTCTGTTTCTGCAACCTCTCTGGACTTCTGAAAACAACTAATCAGCAGTTCATCATGCCATAAACAAACCAGCATATAACAAACTACCACGTAAGCAAACTAGTTTACACAATTTCTTTGACTCCATTTTATGCTTTCTTTAGATAGCAAGTGTGAAAAATCAGGATTGGGCGGGGGAGGGTAATAGTCGCTTATAAAAAACAAAGCCCCTAATATTGACATCTAGTCACCCTAGTTTTCTTCAAGAAAATCTTTAGATAGGTTTGAGCCACTTTGCACCATTTATGGCTCTGATCCTGCATTTAAGACATATGAGTAGCTTTACTCTTGCAAATCCCATTAAAGTTCTGCACGATTTTACAAGATTGGGGCTAAGATTTCAACAGTGCCAATAGGAAACCACCCACAGCATAAACAGAGTACATAGAGTTCATAGAATCATAGAGTGGCTAACAGAGGGAGTTTGACTGGGCGTTCGCCTGGGGAGAGCCCACTGCGGCTTTCATCTTGCAGGCTTCTCCGAGTAGTTACTTCAACAGCTGAGGAAGATCTGAGAAGGAAAGTAATATAGATGGTGAGCGTTCAGCTGTTGTGACCTGCACAGGATATGCCATGTTTGTCTTTCTTCCACAGGACAGAAGCAACTTTGTCTGTACAAACTGCAAGCTGGTCTCCATATTGGAAGAGAAGGTTCAAGGTCTGGAGAAACAAGTATCTGCGTTTCATAAGAGAAAATGAAGATTTCTTGGACAGACGTCAGGATATGCTTCTATGGGCACAACATTCTGAAGAATCAGAGCAGGCTGGACAACGGGGACAGAAGGACAGTGAAGAAAATTGGCAGCATGTGACCTCCAGAAGAAGAAAGAGGAACATCCATGTACCAGCAATGCAGATACAGGTGAGCAACCGTTTTCATGTTCTCTCCACAGGTACTAATGCGGAGAGTGGACTAGATGATACATCTGAGGGAAGGGAGCAGAAGGAGACTCCACCGATTGAAGGCATGAGATGCACTGTCCTAGGGATGTAGGTTCCATGACCACCGCTCCCAAGAGAAGGAGGTAGGTGGTGATGGTCGGGGACTCCCTCCTAAAGGGGACTGAGTCATCTATCTGCTGCCTCGACCGGGAAAACTGAGAATTGTGCTGCTTGCCAAGAGCTAGGATTCACGATATGACTGAGAGACTGCCGAGACTTATCAAGCGCTCAGATCGCTACCCCTTCCTGCTTCTCCACATGGGCACCAATGATACTGCCAAGAATGACTTGAGCGGATCACTGCAGACTATCTGGCTCTGGGGAGAAGGATAAAGGAGTTTGAGACGCAAGTGGTGTTCTCGTCCATCCTCCCTGTGGAAGGAAAAGGCCCGGGTAGAGATCGTCAAATCGTGGAAGTCAACGAATGGTACACAGGTGGTGTCGGAAAGAAGGTTTTGGATTCTGTGATGATGGGATGGTGTTCCAAGAAGAAGGATTTTTAGGCAGAGATGAGCTCCACCTAACGAAGAGAGGGAAGAGCATCTTCGCACGCAGGCTGGCTAACCTAGTGAGGAGGGCTTTAAACTAGGTTCACTGGGGGAAGGAGACCAAAGCCCTGAGGTAAATGGGGAAGTGGGATACCAGGAGGAAGCACAAGAAGGAGAGCGCAAGAGGGGAGAACTCCTGCCTCATACTGAGAAAGCAGGACGATCAGCGAGTTATCTTAAGTGCCTATATACAAATGCAAGAAGCCTGAGAAACAAGCAGGGAGAACTGGAAGTCCTGGCACAGTCAAGGGATTATGATGTGATTGGAATAACAGAGACTTGGTGGGATAACTCACATGACTGGAGAACTGTCATGGATGGATATAAACTGTTCTGGAAGGACAGGCAGGGCAGAAAAGGTGGGGGAGTTGCATTGTATGTAAGAGAGCAGGATGATTGCTCAGAGCTCCAGTATGAAACTGCAGAAAAACCTGAGAGTCTCTGGATTAAGTTTAGAAGTGTGAACAACAAGGGTGACGTCGTGGTGGGAGTCTGCTATATACCACCAGACCAGGGGTATGAGGTGGATGAGGTTTTCTTCAGGCAACTAACAGAAGTTACTAGATCACAGGCCCTGGTTCTCATGGGGGACTTCAATCACCCCGATATCTGCTGGGAGAGCAATACAGCGGTGCACAGACAATCCAGGAAGTTTTTGGAAAGGGATAGGGGGACAATTTCCTGGTGCAAGTGCTGGAGGAACCAACTAGGGGCAGAGCTCTCTTGATCTGCTGCTCACAAACAGGGAAGAATTAGTAGGGGAAGCAAAGTGGATGGGAACCTGGGAGGCAGTGACCATGAGATTGTCGAGTTCAGGATCCTGACAGAAGGAAGAAAGGAGAGCAGCAGAATACGGACCTAGGACTTCAGAAAAGCAGACTTTGACTTCCTCAGGGAACTGATGGGCAGAATCCCCTGGGAGAATAACACGAGGGGGAAAGGAGTCTAGGAGAGCTGGCTGTATTTTAAAGAATCCTTATTGAGTTTACAGGAACAAACCATCCCGATGTGTAGAAAGAATAGTAAATATGGCAGGCGCCCAGCTTGGCTTAACAGTGAAATCCTTGCTGATCTTATACACAAAAGAAGCTTACAAGAAGTGGAAGCTTGGACAAATGACCAGAGAGGAGTATAAAAATATTGCTCAGGCATGCAGGAGAGAAATCAGGAAGACCAAATCACACTTGGAGTTGCAGCTAGCAAGGGATGTTAAAAATAACAAGAAGGGTTTCTTCGGGTATGTTAGAAACAAGAAGGTGGTCAAGTTTGGGCCCCTTACTGAATGGGGGAGGCAAGATAATGACAGAGGATGTGAAAAAAGCTAATGTACTCAATGCTTTTTTTGCCTCTGTCTTCACGAACAAGGTCAACACACAGACTACTGTATTGGGCAGCACAGTATGGGGAGGAGGTGACCAGCCCTCTATGGAGAAAGAAGTGGTTCAGGACTATTTAGAAAAGCTGGACAAGTCCATGGGGCTGATGCGCTGCATCCAAGGGTGCTAAAGAAGCTGGTGGATGTGAATGCAGAGCCATTGGCCATTATCTTTGAAAACTCATGGTGATCGGGGGAGGTCCCGGATGACTGGAAAAAGGCTAATGTAGGGCCTATCTTTAAAAAAGGGAAGAAGGAGGATCCAGGGAACTACAGGCCAGTCAGCTTCACCTCAGTCCCTGGAAAAATCATGGAGCAGGTCCTCAAGGAATCAATTCTGAAGCACTTAGAGGAGAGAAAGTGATCAGGAACAGCAGCATGGATTCACCAAGGGCAAGTCATGCCTGACTAATCTAATTGCCTTCTATTCCGAGATAACTGGCTCTGTGGATGAGGGGAAAGCAGTGGACGTCTTATTCCTTGACTTTAGCAAAGCTTTTGATACGTGTCAGAGTCCTGCACTTAGGACGGAAGAATCCCATGCACTGCTACAGACTAGGGATCGAGTGGTTAGGCAGCAGTTCTGCAGAAAAGGACCTAGGAGTTACAGTGGACGAGAAGCTGGATGTGAGTTAACAGTGTTCCCATGTTCGCAAGCAGGCTAACGGCATTTTGGGCTGAATAAGGAGGAGCACTGCCAGCAGATCGAGGGACGTGATCATTCCCTTCTATTTGGCATTGGTGAGGCCTCAATTGGAGTACTGTGTCTAGTTTTGGGCCCCATACTAGAAGAAGGATGTGGAAAAATTGGAAAGAGTCCAGCGGAGGGCAACAAAAATGATTAGGGGTCTGGAGCACATGACTTATGAGGAGAGGCTGAGGGAACTGGGATTATTTAGTCTGCAGAAGAGAAGAATGAGGGGGGATTTGATAGCTGCTTTCAACTACCTGAAAGGGGGTTCCAAAGAGGATGGATCTAGACTGTTCTCAGTGGTACCAGATGACAGAACAAGGAGTAATGGTGTCAAGTTGCAGTGGGGGAGGTTTAGGTTGTATATTAGGTGGAATCTTCTTCCTTAGAGGTTTTTCAGGTCAGGCTTGACGAAGCCCTGGCTGGGATGATTTAGTTGGGGATTGGTCCTGCTTTGAGCAGGGTGTTGGACTTGATGACCTTTTGAGGTCCCTTCCAAGCCTGATATTCTATGATTCTATGAATCATCCCATACCTGCAATACTATGCGGTCCCACCAGTCTGTGCTTGTTTGCTGGGCCCAGAATCGGCATTCCACTGTATCAACATGCCCCAATGCTGCCATGATATCCTAATTACCACATCCCATGCTTTTAGGAACGTGTGTGTCCATGTCCTCCTCACAATCTTCCTCGTGCTAGCGGCTCCTAGTTAGGCTCTGCACATACTGCAAGATAATGTGCGAGGTATTTACAATGCTCACAAAAGCAGTATGCAGCTGAGTGGGATCCATGCTTGCTGTACTATGGCGTCTGCACAGATAACCCGGGGAAAAAAAGGCATGAAATGACTGTTTGCCATTGCTTTCAAGGAGAGAGGGAGGGGAGACTGACAACATGTACCCAAAACGAACCGTGACAATGTTTTTGCCCCATCAGGCATTGAGAACTTAACCCATTATTCCAATGGGCAGCGGGGACTGTGGGATAGCTACCCACAGTACACCACTCTGTGAGTCGATGCTAGCCATGGTATTCAGGACACACTCCGCCGACCTAATGCACTTAGTGGGGACTGTATAAAATCGGTTGCTAAACATCGACTTCTATAAAATCGACCTAATTTCGTAGTGTAGACATATTATTTTAGTCTGCTTCCACCTCTGGGTAGAGATATGAGTTATGCCTAGTTATCAAATTGGCCAGGCCTCCATACACTGTGGGGGTTGTGCCTGGGTACTACAGAGGCTCCTGCAGCCTTAGTGACACAGGCTACAAATGGAGTTTGCTTTTGCGGCTGTGGCCCAGATGCTCTCCGGACGTGGTTTAGTTTCTCTCCCTAATCCAGAGCCGCCCTGGAGGGAGAGAGACAGAAAACTGCAGCACCCGCTCCCTTCTCCCTTGGGGCGAAGCAGTGCAGCCCGCGGCCCCAAGCTGCAGCGCAGAGCACTTCGTGTGAGCGTCCCGCAGCCCTTGCTCCAGCGCACCGCACCAGCCCCAGCTCCGCGCCTCCCCCACTACCAAACACCCGCAGCAGGCACCCGCCTCCCCTTCGCCGGCGACTGACAGCGCTTGCGCCGCCCGGCTCCTCCGCTTGTGCTCCCGGCTGCCGCCGCTTCCCCGCCATGGCCGCTTCCTCCTGGCGCCCCGCTCCGCCGCGGCCCGCCACCCACCTGATCTTTGACATGGACGGTCTCCTGCTGGGTGCGTAGCCCGCGCCTCCGCTGCTCCCGCCCGGCCCCGGCTGCTCTCACGCCAGGCTGCGGCCGTGTGGGGCAGGGCGGTTCGGCCCCTTCCTGCTGCCGCGCCGGGCGCAGCCGCTTGTGTCCCTGTCCAGGGGTGGCACAGCCCGCGCCGGTGATTGAGTGGCGCCCTTCGCTGCTAGCCCTCTCTGTGCGGGGGCAAGCTCGAGCTGGGTCCCTGGGCTGCTGCAATTCTGACCATTGCTTCACTCTTCTGTGCCCTTCTCACTGAATAGAGATGCCACCAGGGTGTGCCGGGGTAGCTATGTAAGCCCAGCCTGCTGTGGGGATGAAAGGGGTTTGCAGTCTCCAGCCTGCGAGAGTCCTCTGGCCTCCTTGGTGTACAAGGTACCGGGCTCCAATCCAAACATCTGATTTGGGGGGGAAACAGTGGGACAATTTACAGCGCCAGTTCAGTAGGCAGGACTGGGGCAGCTGTTTGGAGAAACACATTATTAGTAGAAAAGTTGGTGAGTGGGCTTGGTCTCATTTCAACCGGGTTGGTTGCTTCCTGTAATAAGTAAATAAAACACACTGTTCTGCTGTGCTACCTCGAACAACTACAGCTCTACAGTAGTGCTGTAACTGGGCCTTGATGTTTTCACTAGTTCGTGGGACTGTTAAGCACATACATAAGTGCCTGCAGGATGAAAGCCTTACTTTGCACCACTACTGTAGATTACTGTAATCCTTGTGTAAGGATTTTGGTTCTGATAAGTAGTTGACCTGTCATAGTGTAGGAAACCAAACTTTTCACCTGGAAGAATCCTGGGAAAGCCTGGTTTGGGTGTGTATGCCTTCCCCTGAAGAAAGGGAGGAAGAGAGAGGTCCTTTTTGTTTATCCCATCATATAAATTATTTTTTCTGTTTCCCTTCTGGAAAATATCCATTTTTACCCTTCAACATTCATTGTCTCCATTTAATTTAAAGGGGCATCAGTTTAAAAATATTGTGCAAACAAATTTATTTACCTGTGTTGCTCATAGTACCTTACATTATACAAGAAAAGAAAAAAAATATTTAAAGGCTCATTAACATTACTATTTAGGCACTTTGTTCACCTTTTGCAGTTCTCTCATCAGGGACAGTGCCAATCAGTGAAGTCAGTATCACATGTTTATACTCATTTTCACTGTCAGCTTCTAAGTGCGGCACTGCAGGGGGATATTATTTTGTCTAAACCCCACTGTTTTCATTGTTTGTTTGTTTTTTAAATGGAAATATTTATATTGGTCTTTAGGCTTTTGTTCTTGTTAGTTTTTAGTATTTTTAATTTAAATAGAAGTTTTACAAACTTCTAGCAGCCCAGATGCTCCTCTAAGTCAAAGAGTCTAATTTACCAAAATGAGTAAACATTTACTCCTGAGGGAATTCTGCACACAATATTTTATAATTCTGCAAATTTTATTTGTCAAATAAATGTGGAAGCTCCCGCATGGCTTTGGGGAGCACAGGCCACTGGCTGCACAGAGGTGGGAGATCACTGTGCAGCTCCCCCTGGGACACAGACTCAGCAGTGAGGCTAGGGTGACCAGCTGTCCCAATTTTCTAGGGACAGTCCCGATTTTTTGGGTCTTTTCCTTATATAGGCTCCTATTCCCCTCCACCCCCGCCTCCCCCGTCCCGATTTTTCACATTTGCTGTCTGGTCACTCTAGGTGAGGCTGCACCCAACCCAGACATAGCGCAAGGCCTGCCCCAGAAATACCCTAGACCCTGCCCCTCTGTGCCAGTTGCACCAGTTGTGGGCAGGCAGGCTCAGCAAGGTAGGATCCAAGTGTGGAGGGGCTTAGTGTGGGGGAATCCAGGTGTGGGTTGAGAGGGCTCCGGGTGGGTTAATCTGGATGCGGGCAGATCAGTGTGGGATCTAGATGGACAGGGGCTTGTTGGGGGTTTCTGGGTGCAACGGTAATGGGACTCTGCAGGGGGGTCCAGGTGAAGGTGGCTGAGGCTCAGCAGGGGGCGGGGTCTGGGTGTGGGGAGGATAGAGCTTGGCAAGGGGGTATGGGTGTGGGCTCATTGGGGGGTCCAGATGCAGCTAGGTGGAGATCCGGGTGTGGGTGGCTCGTCAGGGTGATCCAGGTGCAGGGGGAGTGGGGCTCATCGGGGGCGCTTCTGAGTGTGTGTGGGGGGTTAGGCTTGGCGGGAGCGTCTGCGTATGAGGGGATCTGGCTGCACAGTGGTTGGGCGGATGGGGCAGGGGATCCTGTACAGGAATCCATCCCGCTGCAGCTGAGGAGTGATGGGTGTAGGAAGCAGGGGGAAGGAAGGAGAGGGGAGAGAGAGAGTTTGCAGAGCTTCCTGCAGCCGGGGGAGAAATCTGGGGATGGGTCTGACCTGGCCCTGGATGCCGTGCAAGGGAAGAGGAAGTCCTGTCCTCCCCAGCCCTGACAGGACTAGCAGCTGAGCCGGGTGCAGGGTGGGAGCCACCAGCTGGGTCTTCCCCAGTCCCACATCCCCACAGTGATTTGCCTCGCTGCTGGGTGCCCTCGGCCCCCGAAACAGACTGCTGGGGAGGGTCGCATGACTGCTTTTGTGGCTTCCCTTTGCTTCCCCGTCAGGAAGTCCTTTTTCTGCAGGGGATATACATTCTGCACATGCGCAGTGGTGCAGAACTCTTCCAGGAGTAGAGTATGTAGGTCCTGAGCTTGCAAATACTTATATATATGAATAACTTCATGCTCATGAGCAGTCTCAATGATTTTTAACTGTACTTCTCTTGTATAAGTGTGTTCAAGATTGGTGCTTTAAGTTACAGACAGTGTCCAAAGGCATTTTTGTGAAAGACCATACTGTCTCTAGTTAAAAATAATACTCTTATAAT
The DNA here is from genome assembly GCF_011386835.1 of Chrysemys picta bellii. Classification (NCBI taxonomy): domain Eukaryota; kingdom Metazoa; phylum Chordata; order Testudines; family Emydidae; genus Chrysemys; species Chrysemys picta. The sequence continues at coordinate 226,167,384 of NC_088791.1, forward strand.
ACTTGAGAGTCTGTCTTTATTAGGTACCACAAAATGAAATTAATTAGCCTTCTGAGTCTTGTTTAATCCCCCAGACTCAGGGGGTTCATACAGTGAAGCAGCTTTAAGATTTTCCTAGAATGTGAGCTGTACATCATACTGGGAAATTAATTATATGGGATCCCAAGTTCTTGGACCTGAGATTGCTGTGTTTGGGACACTCCAGGTATTAAACCAGCTCTTCACTGTTATTAAATTAATCTCTTCCAGGCTGTTATAGATAAATACCCCAGTTTTTGTGTCACTTTCTGGATTTGTTAAAATAAAAGTCAAACTTCAGCTACAGCATCTTGTGTGCAGATGCTCTGATTTAGTAAGGTGCTTGGGTCAGCTGGATTAAGACTAACTTTTTTCCCTTCCTTCAAATTGTGAAGTAGTTTTCAGATTAAAATTGTATTTTTCAGTAATTCTTATACTAAAACACTAATATGATTCCTTCTTAAAAATGAAGGAAACGTACACACACAAAAATGCATTAAAAGAAGAGTAAAATGATAATGGGAAAATGAGAATATTTGTAGTTCAGATTAAAATATACCTTAGTGTCTTCCAGTACAAGGCACAGTGGGACACCACCTTAATGACTTTATTAATGCACACCATTATAAATTAGGTATCACAAGGCTTATGGCTTGTTTCAACCTTTAACAGTCTTGGGTTCTGTCACAACTTTAATATGGTCTTTGTGAGTATACATGATAAACAGGAGCTGTGAAGTTTAGAAAGCAAAAAGTCAGGCAGTCAGGTGGCTTCCAGAATTTGATCCAATATAGTGGTTCTGTCTTTCACGTGGTTAAAAATGTCTGGAGCAGGGTGGATTTGATTTAAATCAAATTGACTTAAATCATGATTTAAATCACTGGTCAGGAAGACTAGATTTAATCATAGTTTTCTACATAAAAGTGCATTCTTGTAGGTTGTTATAACCTGAATACATATTCTTCACAACTCAGAGATAGAGATAGCTGTAGATTTCATTTTTAGAAGGTACACACTATACATTTTTAAACAGTGACTTATTTTGAAAACTTTTCAGATTAGTTTTACAGCTATATCAGAAAATGAATGATTGTTTGTTTTTTTCATTTACCGAAGGTAATTGAAGCAGATATTTATGAAGTCATTGGGAGGTGAACGATCTCCAATTCAACAGGTTAATCGTTAATATTTGGAGGATTTTCTTGCCATGCTGTATTAGGAGGAGAACATCACCAGACAGACATTTAAATTGTTTTATTTAACTAAAACAACAACAAGTATTCTGGATTTTTTTCTTCAACAGCAAACATATAATATTTTAACAAAACAAGCATATGTCCCTCGCTTCTCACATTTATCTCTAGACTTCATCTCCTTGTCCAGATCTATTCCGCCCCCAACAATCTTCTATTCATTGAACTTTTTGAAACTTTGCACTTTTAGAGAGAGCTAAGGGATTGACTCTGTGTACACAAATTTACAGAGGGACAATAGAGTTGAGGTCTGTTATTTCTCTCCTCTGTATATTATTTATTTATTTAAAAAACATTTTTGCTATTAACAAGCATGTTACCTCTGGAGACACAAATCCACAGTTTGAGAACTGTAAAACTAAACATCTCTGATGGTATCTTCTAGACTGAGCACTAAGTCCCATTGGGTAGATAGAAAGATTAATCTAAATAATCTATACAAAAGCCTGTGGAACCCCATAAAATTGGGTCCCTAATCCATGAACTATTGGAACTCGTTTACAAAACTTTTCTTAAACATTACATGAATATATTGTCTCATACTATAGAATTAGAATGTATAATCCCTATTCCATGAGATATCTTTGAGCTATAATGTATCCTAATTAAAACTATCTTTAAATAGTTTTTTTCCTCAAAAAGCATTTTATCAAAAAAATCTGATTTAAATAAAAAATATCAATTTTTTTTTATTAAAAAAAATCATTGATTTTTATCCAGCCTGGTCTGGAGTAATTAAATTATTTTTGGGGGAGAGAAATGAGTGGTTAGATACTTATGATATTCTCTTCTAATTATGTACATACTAGTGCTCTGAGCAAGGATGAGCAGCACAGTAATATTGGCATAAACATGGAGTGAGATCAGAGTCTGACCTTTAATTTTGGTTTGATGTTTTTGATATTAAGTTAATTTTAATAGTTTAAAGGAAGAAAATATCTGTAACCTAAATACTACATATGAATGTTGAAGAAATAAATCATATGCATACTTTTAAATGTCAAATAAATCTGCATGGAACAACATTTTAAAAGAGCATTGCCAAAATTTCAAAAGTGGATGCCTTAAACTAGTCCTTTGTATCCTTTGTTAGGCACCTAAAGAAGTGTCTTGATTTTTCAAAATTGTTGAGCACTTAGCCACTCCCATTAAATTGAATTGGAACTACCGAGTGCTCGTCATTTTTGAAAATTCTAGGCACCTATTTTTATGCTTAAACTATTAGCAGAATTTTAAGCAACTAATTTTGAAAGTCTTGGTCTAAGGAAATGTTAACAGTTGAGTTGTAATTTCTGCAATATTGAAAATTGAACTTGCTTTGCAACTTATCAAGGGGCAGCAACAGTTGTGAAATGTATCAAATTAGTGCCTGTCTCTCCCCCAAGTTCATTTAACATAGTTGAGTTTGATAAGTTGTCCTTTATTTCCACCTTGAGATGCCATCTGAACTGGGCTAGGGGCAGCAACTTCTCTGTTCCCTGTAACCATCTATGGAAATCCACCCCCATTTGTCTGAGTCCCTCTGTTGCTCTTGTCAAATCACTGTGCAAAGCATTTTTTCCCCCTTCAGTACAATGTATTTTTAATAATTTTGGTTCTCTTTCTTCAGCAGTTTTTTTTTCCTTTTGGATTGTCTTCTCTTTGCCCTTGGGCTACTGGATAAAATTTTAGCATGTGCCCTCCTTTCCCCCTTTTTTAACACGATTTATCTTGTGCACATTACCGGCGGAATCTCCCTAATTAAACAACTAAAATAAATAGCATTTTTATTGGAAACTCTCACAGTTCATTAATTATAGTGAAATGATCAGTCACTGTTCTAATATACAGTAGTAACATTTGTTTAAAGCCTCTCTTTTATTTTACATATGCAGCAAGATTTAGTAAAGTAGTTTAAAAGTGGTGCAGACTTCACTGTGTAGTACAACCCCCAGAGAGTAGGAATAACTAAATTTAAATTTTTGATGTACTGCTGAAGAGGTTTTTTTTTAAAAACAGCATTTTTATGGTGCAGAATCACCACATGCTTTCCCTAAAGCAAAGGAGAATATTTTATTCTTAATAATAAATGCTTGGATCTTATATGGTAGGTTATTTTTAGGACCCTTTAGTTTTTGCTTAAAGAGACCTACTTTTTACAATTGTGAGAATCTAATGGAATTAAATCTCTAACCACATACATGTTTGTTCATCACTTACTGTGTGGGTTAGCTGGCTAAAATAAAATCCAAAGAACAGAAGGGCTTTCAGACACCTACACATAGTTGATCCATTTATTATTTTTAGGGCATGGTGTCTCTTGTTTGATCCCGACATTTCTGCACATGAGACTGACATTTAATATATGAAAGCAGGAAAAAAAGTCTACTGAATTAGCAGAAAGTATACAACAGCTAGCATAACATGTCCTGAAGGATATCTACATATATATATGTATATATGTTTTATCTTCTAAACTTACATATGTTGACTTTCAAGTCAATGACAAGCATGATATTTTTATAATACTAGATAATAGCTTTTTCAATGTCAAGTGTTCATTATCATCCAGTGGCTCCAAACCATAAAGATTCAACTGGGATTTATCACAATTGAGTGCCTCATTTATGTAAGAGGAGACTGTGTGTGTAGATTTTTTTTATTTTTTTATTTTTTTTTTGTTCCGCATTAGTCTTCTTACCATCTGGTATGATTGAGTAAGCTAAAACGGAATAGTTATCATTTTGTATATTAATAGAATAATGTTATTTGGCCTTTTAATGTGCAGACAAAAAGAATGATCTGGAAAGTAAGGGCACGTCTTCACTGGCAACGTTAAAGCGCATGGCAGCGCTTTAACATGGTTTGTGTAGTCGCGGCACAGCACTGGGAGAGAGCTCTCCCGTCCCAGCGCTCTAAAAATCCACCTCCATGAGGGGAATAGCTACCAGCACTTGCAGCACCCAGGTGGTGTGTTTTTGTACATCCCTGAGTGAGAAAGTTGCAGCACTGTAAAGTGCCAGTGTAGACAAGCCCTAACCAACATCTGGCTGCATCTGTCTGATGACCAAAGAACAGTTGGAAAATCCTTTCAGGAGACATCATTAGAACCATTTATGTTACTTGCCCAGCATTACCCAAAACAGGTGTTTTGAATGGGGTTGGGTGAGAAGAGTCTCTAGGAATACAGCAGTCTTAATCAAGAATACCATTTTGTTTCGTTATGTACATATTGAAAGGATTATGGCTGTACCCAGGAGAGCCACGTTTAAAAGGACTGCATCTGCAGTTATGGAGCTTGAGTCCTTACGCTGGCTTTATGCCAGTGTAACTACATAACAATTTCTCCTGATTTACACTGGCATAAGTGGGGAGAGAACTGGCCCCGCGCCACTTCCCGCAGCTCCCATTGGCCAGGAATGTGAACCACGGCCACTGGGAGCTGCAGGTGGCCGTGCCTGCAGATGGTCAATGTAAACACTGCCTCGCAGCCCGCCAGCAGATTATCCTGACGGGTCGTGTGTGGCCCGTGGCCCACAGATTGCCCACCACTGTTCTAAATTGTTACCTCACTATAGGGATGGGGATGGGGATGACATGAGTATATTTTGAAATGCTTTTGAGATGAGTTCTGAATTGAATCGTGTGGCCCTGAGGATATGGTATGGTGTCTGACCTCCTTGTCAAATCTGTGAGCCACTGGCACATCCTCTCCAATTCCAGGCCATAGTGTCACTGACACTCTTGTTCTGTCTGGTTGGTCTTGCGTTGTCTCCTCATGCCAATGCTTCTTCTCCTGTTTCCAGTCAACAAGTCACATGGCCTCCCAAGTGCAACGTTTTTCTCTCAAACTTCAGCTTATCCTCCTCTCTGGGTTCTGCAGAATTGATGAACACAGTCTGGATGGAGTCCGGCTGCTGTACTGGTGACTGCATACACTCCTATTGGCCTTTTCTCTGATTCCCTTTGTCCCGTGGGGCATCTGCCTGCCCTACATACAAACTGAGACCCTCCACTGGGTACTGGTCTGGGCCTGGTACCCCATTTCTTCATGAGCACCCCCTCAAGTATTGGGTCTCGTGTCCTTACCTGTGTTTGGGATGGAATCCTGTATTCCCCCACTCTTAAACAGAATGCTGGGCTAAGCCACCGCGTGCATTTACCAGCAGATCTGACTGTCACCTGTGGTTCTTCCCTTGGGAGCTGGTGACTGTTGGTGAATACACTGGCCCATAACAGCCTTCTTAAACCAAAGTATTCTTTGCTTTGCTCCTATTGTTAAGTATAACACGAGAAAAAAGATTTAAAAACCAGCAGAAGGTCTATATGCTTATCTACCTTACATAGAGCCCGATGTAGGTCTGTCTTACCTCAGCCTCTAGAGTCTGGGTTCACCTTCACTTTCTTTCTCTGTGCATTACTTACAATTCAGGTGCAAGTTGTGTTGTTCTCCTCCTTGGTTTGGTTTTCTCAGATTGGTTAACCTGTTCAGTTCAGCAGAAGTCAGGGATAGCAAAATTAAAGTCAATAATCCTGGGTTATTGTCCACCTGTTTGCATGTATTGAGATGCTTATTGAATTAACTCAGTATGTGTATACAGTAAGCCCTTCAATAACTAGGTTAAGAGACAGTAATCCTCCTCACAGCAATCAGTCAAACACCTACAACTTCTAGTATTCATAAATTAATACCAGGAGCTCCAAATCCATCACAATGAATAAGCTATGCACCTCTAGACAGAAGAAGATTTAATTTTGCCCTTTTTACTCTTATCCTGTTCTTATTAGATCTTAAATAAATATGATATGAATTCTGCAGCCCGTGCAGTGTAATAATGGGTAAAACTGAGCTAATATTTGAAGATAAACCACAAGCAACTAAAATAATTTATTCAAGAATATTGTGGAATTTGTCAAATAAATTTAAATAAATACATGGATTTATTTATCAGCCCACCTCAATAGCTGAGGAATAATTTTTAAACAATGCCAAATAATTCACAATAACAACAGCAATGTTTTAAATAAATTATCTAGGGACGAGCATTCAAATAAGTATGTTAGGTCTTGATCCTGCAATGTCTTGTGCACAAGCAGATCCTCTGCAGAGTCCTGGTGAAATCATTGAGCAGGGATCTTCCCATTAGCAGCATGTTGCAGATTCAGAGTTTGAAGTGGAAATTAGTCCTGTCCTTGCTGATGTGTACTAGTTGTTATATGCTTCTACCTAGAGATTTTGTCAAATTAAAAATCATAATTGTTTGTTTAATTTTAGTTCAGTTTGGACTCTTGAGAAAGATCTAGTCAATTTCACTTCTGGTTGTAGCAAATTCCCAAGTACTAGCCCAATGCTTATCAATCTTTCCCATTTGCAATCCTAGTCCTGGTGCCCTTCAAGCAGGCTCCTCCTCCCATCCTGTCCATAATCCCCTATCCAAAAGCAGCACCACTTTTTTCCTGAATCCTCTGCATTATTTCTTCTGAAAGTGCTATACAGTAACTCCTCACTTAACATTGTAGTTATGTTCCTGAAAAATGTGACTTTAAGCGAAACGATGTTAAGCGAATCCAATTTTCCCATAAAATTAATGTAAATGAGCGGGTTAGGTTCCAGGGAAATTTTTTTCACCCAACAAAAGACTATATATATATATACATACATACCCCCTCATTTACATTAATATATACACATACATATACACATACATGCACAAACACACAGTGTAAGTTTTAAACAAACAATTTAATACTGGTACACAGTGATGATGATTGTGAAGCTTGGTTGAGGTGGAGGAGTCAGAGGGTGGAATATTTCCCTTACTGCTAAATGATGAACTAGCAATTGACTGAGCACTCAAGGGTTAACTCTCTCACTCTACAAGGTAGCAGGGATGGAGGGAGCTATGCGCATTTCCCCTTTAAGTACACTGCCTTGTTAATTAGATCAGCTTGCTGAGACCTCAGCTGCTGCAAGCTCCCTCCGTCCTGAGCCCTGGTGTGTCCCCCCTGCTGCTCTAAGGAAAATGGGGTAAGTGGGGTGCAGGAGCAGAGGGGAGGGGGACACCCTGATATTTTCCGCCCTCTTCCTGCCCTTCTCCCCATACGGCAAGCAGGAGTCTCGGGGAGCAGCTCTAAGGCAGAGGGCAGGAGCAGCACATGGCAGTGTGGGGAGGGACAGCTGCAATTTCTAGCCTGCTGGGCAGCTGCTGCACAGGGAACTTAGGGGAGCAGGGAGCTGATGGGGGACTGCCAATCCACCCTGGTTCCAAGCCCCCACCAGCTAGCTGCAACGGGCCGCTCTTCCTGCAAGGAGTAGACAAAGCAGGCGGCTGCCAAACGACATTAGAAGGGAGCACAACTTTAAATGAGCATGTTCCCTAATTGATCAGTAACGAAACAACATTAACCGGGACGATTTTAAGTGAGGAGTTACTGTTTTGTTCAATAATGCTTTAAGGCTATGTCCTGCAAGTGGATCCACACATGCTGGGGGAGGATCTGTTGCTTTATTGGTGCGTGTACTATAAATGTGAAATGCGTGTGTGCATGCCCGCATACACATACACACAGAGAAAACTACACTAGAGCCAAAGGTGAAACTTAGGAAAAGGCAGGTGTTAGTAGTGGAAGATTCGATCATTAGAAACATAGATAGCTGGGTTTGTGATGACCAGGAGAACCGTATGGTGACTTACCTGCCTGGTGCGAAGGTTGCAGATCTCTCGAGGCATCTAGACAGACTTATGTGTAGTGCTGGGGAGGAGCCGGTGGTCGTGGTACATGTATGTACCAATGACATAGGGAAGGGTAGGAGAGATGTCCTGGAGGCCAAATTTAGGCTACTAGGGAAGAGACTGAAATCCAGGACCTCTATGGTGCATTCTCAGAAATGCTCCCAGTTCAACGTGCAGGGCCAGGTAGGCAGGCAGAGCTTCAGAGTCTCAATGCGTGGATGAGACGATGGTGTAAAGAGGAGGGGTTTACATTCATTAGGAACTGGGGAAACTTTTGGGATGGGGGGAGCCTATAAAGGAGAGATGGGCTCCATCTAAACCCAAGTGGAACCAGACTGCTGGCACTAAATATTAAAAAGGTTGTAGAGCAGTTTTTAAACTAGGAGATGGGGGAAAGCCGACTGCTGCAGAGGAGCATGTGGATTGGACAGAGACTTCTCTTAGGAGAGAGTCTAATGATAGACAATCTCCAGGTTATAGTCAGGAGCAGAGGATGAAAGAGGATAATGTAAGGGCCAAATCAGATGATAAACATTCACATAAAAAAGAATCTGACACATCAGAAAAGGGCAGACAAATAAACAGTGACAAGTTTTTAAAGTGCTTGTACACAAATGCTAGAAGTCTAAATAATAGGATGGGTGATAAAGGAGGATATTGATATAATAGGCATCACAGAAACCTGGTGGACTGAGAGCAATCAATGGGACACAATCATTCCGGGGTACAAAATATATCGGAAGGACAGAACAGGTCGTGCAGGTGGGGGAATGGCACTATATGTGAAAGAAAATGTAGAATCAAAATACAAATCTTAAGTGAATCCACATGTTCCATAGAATCTCTATGGACAGAAATTTCATGCTCTAATAAGAATATAACATTAGGGATCTATTATCGACCACCTGACCAGGACAGTGATAGTGATGATGAAATGCTAAGGGAAATTAGAGAGGCTATCAAAATTAAGAACTCAATAATAGTGGGGGATTTCAATTATCCCCATATTGACTGGGAACATTTCACTTCAGAACGAAATGCAGAGATAAAATTTCTCGATACTTTGAATGACTGATTCATGGAGCAGCTGGTACGGGAAACCACAAAGGGAGAGGCAACTCTAGATTTAGTCCTGAGTGGAGCACAGGAGCTGGTCCAAGGGGTAACTAACAGGACAGCTTGGAAATAGTGACCATAATACAATAGCGTTCAGCATCCCTGTGGTGTGAAGAACATCTCAACAGCCCAACACTGCGGCATTTAATTTCAAAAGGGGGAACTATGCAAAAATGAGGGGGTTAGTTAAACAGAAGTTAAAAGGTATAGTGACTAAAGTGAAATCCCTGCAAGCTGCATGGGCGCTTTTTAAAGACACCATAATAGAGGCCCAACTCAATGTATACCCCAAATTAAGAAACACGGTAAAATAACTAAAAAGAGCCACCGTGGCTTAACCACCATGTAAAAGAAGCAGTGAGAGATAAAAAGACTTCTTTTAAAAAGTGGAAGTCAAATCCTAGTGAGGCAAATAGAAAGGAGCATAATCACTGCCAAATTAAGTGCAAGAATGTAATAAGAAAAGCCAAAAAGGAGTTTGAAGAACGGCTAGCCAAAAACTCCAAAGGTAATAGCAAAATGTTTTTTAAACAACCGGTGGGGCCCCTTGATGATCGAGCTACAAAAGGAGCGCTTAAAGATGATAAAGTCTTTGCAGAGAAACTAAATGGATTCTTTGCTTCAGTCTTCACGGCTGAGGATGTTAGGGAGATTCCCAAACCTGAGCCGTCTTTTGTAGGTGACAAATCTGAGGAACTGTCACAGATTGAAGTGTCACTAGAGGAGGTTTTGGAATTAATTGATAAACTCAACATTAACAAGTCACCGGGACCAGATGGCATTCACCCAAGAGTTCTGAAAGAACTCAAATGTGAAGTTGCAGAACTATTAACTAAGGTTTGTAACCTGTCCTTTAAATCGGCTTCTGTACCCAATGACTGGAAGTTAGCTAATGTAACGCCAATATTTAAAAAGGGCTCTAGAGGTGATCCCGGCAATTACAGCCCGGTAAGTCTAACATCGGTACCGGGCAAATTAGTCGAAACAATAGTTAAGAATAAAATTTTCAGACACATAGAAAAACATAAATTGTTGAGCTATAGTCAACATGGTTTCTGTAAAGGAAAATCATGTCTTACTAATCTGTTAGAGTTCTTTGAAGGGGTCAACAAATATGTGGACAAGGGGGAATCCAGTGGACAGAGTGTACTTAGATTTCCAGAAAGCCTTTGACAAGGTCTCTCACCAAAGGCTCTTACGTAAATTAAGCTGTCATGGGACAAAAGGTAAGGTCCTTTCGTGGATTGAGAACTGGTTAAAAGACAGGGAACAAAGGGTAGGAATTAATGGTAAATTCTCAGAATGGAGAGGGATAACTAGTGGTGTTCCCCAAGGGTCAGTCCTCGGACCAATCCTATTCAACTTACTCATAAATGATCTGGAGAAAGGGGTAAACAGTGAGGTGGCAAAGTTTGCAGACGATACTAAACTGCTCAAGATAGTTAAAACGAAAGCAGACTGTGAAGAACTTCAAAAAGATCTCACAAAACTAAGTGTTTGGGCAACAAAATGGCAAATGAAATTTAATGTGGATAAATGTAAAGTAATGCACATTGGAAAAAATAACCCCAACTATACATACATGATGGGGGCTAATTTAGCTACAACGAGTCAGGGAAAAGATCTTCGAGTCATCGTGGATAGTTCTCTGAAGATGTCCACGCAGTGTGCAGAGGCAGTCAAAAAAGCAAACAGGATGTTAGGAGTCATTAAAAAGGGGATAGAGAATAAGACTGAGAATATATTATTGCCCTTATATAAATCAATGGTACACCCACATCTCGAATACTGTGTACAGATGTGGTCTCCTCATCTCAAAAAAGATATACTGGCACTAGAAAAAGGTTCAGAAAAGGACAACTAAAATGATTAGGGGTTTGGAACAGGTCCCATATGAGGAGAGATTAAAGAGGCTAAGACTCTTTAGCTTGGAAAAGAGGAGACTAAGTGGGGATATGATAGAGCAGGCCTGCACAACATGTGGCCCGGGGGCCGCATGTGGCTCACGTAGGCTCACTGTGCGGCCTGCGGGGGTCAAGTAGATGGACTCACTGTGCGGCCCGTGGGGGGGTGAGTAGGCAAGCGGCGGGTGAGGGAGGGGGGCTGAGTATGAGAACGGGCGGGCAGTGGCGGGGAATGAGTAGGCGAGCCGGGCGGGTGGAGGGCTGAGGAGGTGAGCGGGCGGGCAGTGGCGGGGGGGGGGGCAGGTGAGGCAGGGGAGGGAGGGGCTGAGGAGGTGAGCGGGCGGGAGTGGCAGACGGGGGCAGGTGAGGCGGGGGAGGGGAGGGGGGGCTGAGGAGGCGAGTGGGCGGGCAGTGGCGGGGAGTAAGTAGGCAAGCCAGGGGGGGTGAGGGGGCTGAGGAGGCGAGCGGGCGGGCAGTGGCGGGGGGGCAGGTGAGCCGGAGGGGTGGGGGGCTGAGAAGGCGAGTGGTGAGTCGGTGGCTGATCTGTTCTACTGATCTGGTCTGGCTCCCATCCCCTCTCCCAGGGCCGGCTCCAGGCACCAGCAAAACAAGCAGGTGCTTGGGGCGGCACATTTCTAGGGGCAACATTCTGGCGCCGGCCATCAGAGGTGCTAACTTGGGGGCATGGGGAAAAAGTGCCCTTGCCGCCCCAGCTCACCTTCTCCCCTGAGCGCGCTGCCGCCGCTCAACTTCTCCCTCTCCCTCCCAGGCTTGCCACGTGCGAAACAGCTGTTTCGCGCAGCAAGGCTGGGAGGGAGGTGAGCTGGAGCGGGGAGTGGTTCCTCTACCCCCCCATTACTTCCTGCGCCCCCCCCACCCTAGCTCAGCTCTGCTCCGCCTGCTCCCCTGAACGCGCCGCTGCTCCGCCCTCCCTCGCCTGAGAGGGAGGGGGGAGAAGCGGAGCAGCAGCATGCCCAGGGGAGCAGGCGGAGCGGAGGTGAGCTAGGGCGGGAGGTCACGGGGGGCCCGCAGGAAGCAATGGGCGGGGGGGGGAGAAATGCAGCACGCCAGGGGAGGAGGTGGTGCTGGGGATTTGGGGAAGGGGTTCAGAAAGGGTGGAGTTGGGGTAGGGCCGGGGGCAGAGGGGCATGAAAAAGAAAGGGGAGGCAGCTAAAATTTTTTTTGCTTGGGGTGGCAAAAATCCTAGAGCCGGCCCTGCCCTCCCCAAGAGTTGCAGCTGTCTGGAGGTGCCTGCCTTCCACGCCTTCACACGTCATTCATTCAACAGGGCAATTGATTACAAAGTGGGGGGAAGATCTTATTCTACTTCTAGCAAAAAGACATTTTTCTTTTACCTTAATTATACTACCTTAGGGGCCCACTATAACATATTACCGAGGTTCAATACTGCTGTTTTGGTGGGGCGGCGCTGGGGAAGGAGGTTTTGCTTCCGCGGGGCAGGTGGCACGGCGGGGGGGGGTTGTTTCCGTGGGGCGGGCAGTGCTGGGGGGGGGGAGGGTTGGCGGAGCTCGGGGGGTTTCGGCCCTCAGCTGTTTTCTTTGGAGTAATATGGCCATCGCCGCTTTACGTGTTGTGCAGGCCTGTGATAGAGGTATATAAAGTCATGAGTGATGTTGAGAAAGTGGATAAGGAAAAGTTTTTTACTTATTCTCATAACACTGCTCTACAGCCAAAATGCTTCTGAAATAAATGTAGTCAAAATTTACTAATTCTGGGTCACTGAGAACGAAAATGATGCTTAAAATTGTTGATTGGCTCTAGTTTTCAAGATATGCTGTTGGGTCAGTATATATGAACCTTGACTTGGGAATGGCGGAGGATAAGTGAGTTATAAAGGGAAGGGATCTCAATTTAAACCAGAAATGACTAAAATACATCTTTGACTGGATCTATGAATAAATCTATGACTGGGTTTGGACAGTACTTGCTTTTTAGGCAAAACAATGAATGATGCAATCTGAAGCTGGTATTGTGTCATACATAATATGAATTGCATCATGTTATTCCTAGAAGTCATGGATGATGCAATCATAACAAAGCTTACATCACTCTGCTGAACAAATTGCCCTATATCAGCTTTAGAAATCATACAGTGTCGTGCTCTCTTATTTGTCAGTGTTTGATTTTGCAAAGGGATACATTTCTGTTTAGCCAAAGTGAGCAGAGATGCCTCGTACTTGTGTGAACAATGCAGATAACTTCTGCTATGTTTGTGGTGAAGTGACTTTTGCATCACAAAAGCGCAGTATAACCACTACGGTTAAGAAAGCCTTTATTTTGGCTGCAAAATTGGAGATCAGGACAAGAGGTGGGCCCCACACATATGCTGCACCACTTGTGCAACAAATCTTCGCCAGTGGTTGAACAGGAAAAGGAAATCTATGCCTTTTCTAGTGCGAATGATTTGGAGAGAGCCAACAGATCATACCAGCATTTGTTACTTCTGCATGGTGCCTCCAGTTGGGAAAGGTGTGTCAAAGAAGAAAAAGTGGACTGTGCATTATCCAAACATTCCATCAGCTATACGCCCAGTACCCCACAGAGAAGGACTGCCGGTTCCTGATGCACCAGAATCATTCTCACTTGAGTCAGACAAGGAAGAGGAAGAGGATGAAACTTCTGGTCCTGAACCATCAATGGCACAGGACCCACATTTTCTCCCATCCTCCTCCTCTGAACCACACTTCATAACACAAGGTTAACTGAATGACCTTGTCAGGGATTTGGAACTACCCAAGAGTAAGGCAGAGCTGTTGGGCTCCAGACTACAGCAGTGGAATCTCCTGGCAGGTGATGTTAGGGTTTCCATGTTCCGTGACCGTCAAAAGGATCTTGTCCCATTCTTCTTCATGGAAGGTGATCTTGTAGCCTGCAACAACATCGATGGTGTGATGGCAGCCCTCAACATCGTTCACGATCCAGATGAGTGGAGACTGTTCATTGATTCATCGAAGACGAGTCTTAAAGCTGTTTTACTGCATAATGGCAATGTTTTGCCATCAATTCCAGTTGGTCATGCAGTCCATATGACGAAAACCTATGACAACATGAAACAACTTTTGAGGTGCATAAACTATGACCAACATCAGTGGCAGCTTTGTGGCGATTTGAAGGTTGTTGCTCTCTTGCTTGGTCTGCAGACTGGATACACAAAGTACTGCTGTTTTCTCTGCGAATGGGATAGTCGTGCAAGAGATTCCCACTACATCAAGAAAGATTGGCCACTCTGACAGTCATTGGAGCCTGGGAGGAAAAGTGTTCAGCATCCACCACTTGTTGAATCAAGGAAGATTTTGTTACCACCCTTACACATCAAGCTGGGTCTGATGAAGAACTTTGTCAAGGCCATTGACAAAACACAAGCAGCTTTCAAGTCCCTCCGTGGAAAATTTCCAAGGTTAAGCTAAGATAAAGGAAGGTGTCTTTGTTGGTCCTCAGATTCGTGAACTTCTTCGAGATGATGCATTTGACCATGCACTGCGTGGCAAGGAAAAGACGGCATGGAAAGCCTTCCAGTTAGTGGCAATAAATTTTCTCGGAAAGAACAAGGCAGACAACTACAGGTTGTTGGTGGAAAACCTCCTCAAGGCATACAAAAGCCTTGGTTGCAACATGTCACTAAAGATACATTTTTTGCACTCTCATCTAGATTTTTTTCCACCGAACTGCGGAGCAGTGAGTGATGAGCAGGGCGAGCGATTTCACCAGGATATTGCAACAATGGAGAAACGCTATCAGGGCAAATGGAGCCCATCAATGCTTGCAGACTATTGCTGGACAGTGACAAGAGATGCTCCATTTAATGAATACAAGAGACAAGCCAAGAAGCGCCGAGTAGACACTGAATAGGACTAAATTATGTACAGAATAGTTTTTTGCCTTTTGTTTCATAATACATTTTATTTATATAACCCTTTAAAAATCAGCAAAAGGGTTACATAAACAGGACAGGTGAAATATTATCATGTAAAGCAACCATAAACACATGAAAAGACCTAGGTTTACAATTTATGATTAGAACTCTACTATCTACACAATATACATAGACATAAAATGTAAAAAACTTAAATATCTTAGAAACAGTAGTCAATCAGTTGTTTTAATTGTCATATTTGAATTCAGCACATCAAAATACATAATAAATAGCACATTTTATCTGTGAAGCAGACGACTTCTCAAAAATTGTAGACCAGTGTAATACAAGAATTACGGGTCACCAAATGAAATTAATAGGCAGCAGGTTTAAAACAAATACAAGGAAGTTCTTCATGCAGCACACAGTCAATTTGTGGAACTCCTTACCTGAGGAAGTTGTGAAGGCTAGGACTATAACAGCATTTAAAAGAGAACTGGATAAATTCATGGTGGTTAAGTCCATTAATGGCTATTAGCCACGATGGATAAGGAGTGATGTCCCTAGCCTCTGTTTGTCAGAGGATGGAGATGGATGGCAGGAGAGAGATCAATTGATCATTGCCTGTTAGGTTCACTCCCTCTGGGGCACCTGGCATTGGCCACTGTCGGTAGACCGGATACTGGGCTAGATGGACCTTTGGTCTGACCCGGTATGGCCGTTCTTATGTTCTTTACTCTATGTATTTTTAAATAAAGTTTGGAGTTTTTCTAGATCCACAGCGTAAGCACTCAGTCCTGCAAAGAATTACTGACGGGTTTAACTTTAAATATGTGTGTAAGTGTGTGTAGGATTAGGGCCTAATATATTATAAACTACATCTATATATTTACATATTTTATAAAATCTGTGCTCCTATAATTTGCTCATTAATGTATCAATATGCAATAAGCCTAATTACTGCAGTTACTTACATTTGGAAGTCTTTGAGTTTATCCATATGGTACATTAGTCTGCTCCAGAGAGGTGTAAATTCTAGTATGCGCTAACTAACTGGCCCATGCAGTTCCGGCTGGTGTGCACCTAAAGTTCCCTAGTGCATGTTAATGTAATACTGTTTGAAACAAGACTATGGCAACATACATTAGGGAACGTTTAGTGCATCTAGGAGGGTCCACATGGGCCAGTTAGTGTGCAACATGCTATCGCATACTAGAATTTACACCAGGGATTGGCAACGTTTGGCACGTTGCCTGCCAGGGTAAGCCCCCTAGCGGGCCGGACCAGTTTGTTTACTTGCTGCATCTGCAGGTTCGGCCAATTGCGGCTCCCACTGGCCGTGGTTCGCCGCTCCATGCCAATGGGGGCTGCGGGAAGCGGCTTGGGATGAGGGATGTGCTGGCCGCGGCTTCCCTCAACCCCCATTGGCCTGGAGCAGTGAACTGCGGCCAGTGGGAGCCGCGATCGGCTGAACCTGCAGATGTGGCAGGTAAACAAACCGGCTCGGCCCACCTGGGGCTTACCCTGGCGGGCCGCATGCCAAACGTTGCCGATTCCTGATTTACACTTTTTGGTGCAGGTCAATGAACTATGTAAACAAGCCATTTGTAGCTATTTAGTTTTATATAGTGCCCATCACCATGACTTAGAGCGGTAAAAGGTTTTAAATGGAAGATTATGTTCTGTACAAACTGTGAGGGTATGACACCATTCCTTCACTCAGAAAGCAATTTAACAAACCAATCCAGGCAAGACATTTCTTAGCATTATACTTAAATCTGAACAAAATCTATTTTAATGTAAAGTAAAGCATAAGGAAAGTACTGATATTTAATAGTAGAATTTTAGAGGGGTGATTGGAGGGGGATTGACACTTTTAGAAATAATGAAGCACGCACTTTTGTCCTAAACTTCTATACCTGGCTGTGTCCCTTTAAGAAAGGAGTATGTGTGATAGATGACCTGTCTGTATAAGCTGAGTCAGTGTAAATCTGCAGATCTCTGGAAGAACAGCTGGAAGGGAGGAATTATTGTTGTTTCTGGAGCACAGAAGGGATTAACTGATTCATGCAATTGGGATTATTATTCGATTCATGTGGATTTTTCATATTTGCTTTCTTGACAGCATTATCAACACTAATACAAGATAAAGAGTTAATGCTTACCCTTCTGTATCTGTTACTTCATGCACAAGTAGCATGGGAGGTTGTTGTATTAAAAGACTTTGATGGGAGTTCTGTAGTAGAACTCGCTTATGTTCACACTCCTTTGTTTTATAATGTTAATGAGACATTAAAAGACTTTCTTATTTCTTCTGTAGGATAGCATATAGCAATGGTCTCCAAAGTGGGGTGCGCACTCCCCAGGGGGTGCGCAAGAGGATCCTTCAGGGTGCGCGGCAGGAGGAGCAGCGGCGTAGCAATGCCGCCTTTTCCCCTCCCTTCGGCAGTTCGGCTGGGACTCTGAGCGGCTTTTTTTTTTTTTTTGATTCGATAGTTCGGCCGGGAGCAGGGGGTGCATGCTCAAAAATTTTTTACTGATGGGGTGCACGAGCAAAAAAGTTTGGAGATCACTGGCATATAGCACCAGTTCAAATAACAATCAATCCTCTGTAAATTGTTCTCTGTTATGGCTTGGATTCATGAATCAATCTTCTGAGGCTATAAAATAGCAAGCTTCTAAAACTTTTCCCTGTCCAACGTTGCTGAACACGTACAGCTCCTGTTGATTTCAATGGGATATGTGGGTGCTCAGCACTTTAAAAAATCAGGCCTCGTTTATTCATGTCTAAGTATGGATTTTGGGAACCCCGCTGTAGGCGAAGAGGTTTGAAAATGTTGGTCTGTGTTTACAACTGCATATGCTGTGTGTGTATATAATTTTCAAATTATTTTGCTTTGGACGTAAATAATCAGAAGATGCAGTAAATAAAAAGGTCATGGGTAGATTAGAATCTCATTAAGAGAGAAAAAAATGTGGAATTTTGCATTATAATACACCCCCTCCTGCTCTAATTTTCTATTTACTTTTAATAAAAAATGATGCAATACACTGATTAGAAACATTTGAATTTATTGTTGTGTGTACTGGCAAAGGACAGGCAATTACAAATGCTTACAATTACAGAAACAATCACAGTGAGACACCCTCATACGCTAGTCATTTACAGCAGAGTGGCTTGTGATAAAGAACTTGGGTGAAATCCTGGCCCCATTGAAGTCAATGGAAGTTCTGTCGCTGACTTTAGCAGGCCAGGATTTTATCCCTAGGGCCCAGTTCTGCCATCCATATATTGAGTAGCAGTTACTCATGCAGGTAGTCCCATTGTGGATAAAGGCTCTGTAATCAGACTGTTAGGCTGGGCTTTCAAAGGTACCTATGGACTTGTCTACATGAGGAAATTTACCAGTATAATTATACTGCTATAGTTTTACCAGTATAACTCTCTGTTTGGAAACTGTTATTCCAGAATAATGGAACTTTTGTTTCTAATTCACTTGGGTGCTTTTCTAGTCTCAGCCTGGGTGCTTGTTTGTTAGCAATGGATTTTTCAACCCCAATTTAATTATTTAGGTTGCCCTTATAGTTAACTTCTTATAGAAAACGAAATACAATTTTCAGAGGAGTAGCCGTGCTAGCCTGTATCAGCAAAAACAACGAGGAGTCCTTGTGGCACCTTAGAGACTAATAAATTCATTTGGGCATGAGCTTTCATGGGCTATAACCCACTTCATCAGATGCATGGAGTCTTTATTCAGGCCCAACAAAAAAAAACTTAAAAAACAGACTTCAGTGAGAAACTGCAGAACTGGAATTAATTTGCAAACTTGACACCATCAAATTAGGCCTGAATAAAGACTGAGAGTGTCTGGGTCACTACAAAAAGTAATTTTCCCTCTATTGATACTCACCCCTTCTTGTCAACTGTTGGGAATGGGCCACATCTACCCTGATTGAATTGGCCTCGTTAGCACTGACCCCTCACTTGGTAAAGCAACTCCCATCTTTTCATGTGCTGTTTATTCATATCTGCCTACTGTATTTTTCACTCCATGAATCTGATGAAGTGGGTTATAGCCCACAAAAGCTTATGCCCAAATAAATGTGTTAGTCTCTAAGGTGTCACAAGGACTTCTCGTTGTTTTTGTAAATACAATTTTAATATTCTATTGTTATGATGTAAAATACTGAAAATTGAAATAACGGTGCTCTCTATTACTGTAAAATGTATTTTTATAAGGGATTCTACTGTTGCTTATTATTGCAAGATTTATTGTATTTACTTACTAGTTTTTTGTTTGTTTGTTTTTAATGGTAATTTTGATACAAAGTGTGAAATCATGGCTCCACTGAAATTCAACTCCTGATCATTTCTCCCTGAGCATCAGTAACATAATAAACCCTGTCACCATGTCTCAGTTGATCACAGCTGAGAATACCAGATTCAGGACAAACTGCTGAGAAATAGGGCAGACTCACCCCAAACTGGTGGTTATTCCATCATGAGATATAACAAGCCAATAACAAAAGTAAACTTCTGTCTTACCACATTGGTTATCAAGAAGTCAAAAATGCATTCTCCTTAGGCATTCCAGCCCTTATTTCACCACCCAGACACTAGCCTTTCTGATGAGTGGTTATTGAAAACCAATTTCATCAAAGGGTTCTTTGATCCCAAGAGATCAGCCACATAGCCAGGTCAATGTATAATTCAGATCTTACCCTATAATCATGCTTTTGCCAATCCTTTAGTAACTACAATTTAAAGGTTTATTTATAAGAGAAAAGAAGAAGAGAGTTTAAATGGTTAATAGATCATATATAGGGCCCTACCAAATTCACAGTCCATTTTGGTCAATTTCAAGGTCATAGGATTTTAAAAATAGTAAATTTCATGATTTCAGATATTTAAATCTGCAGTGTTACGGTGTTGTAACTGTAGGGTTCCTGAACCAAAAGGCAGTTGCATGTGTGTATGGGGAGGGGGGGAAGGAGGGTTGCGCTATTGCCACCCTTACTTCTGGGTTGCTGCTGGAGGTGGTGCTGGCTTCAGAGCTGAGCAGCCGGAGAATGGCAACTGCTGGCCAGGACTCCAACCCTGAAGGCAGCACTGCTGCCAGCAGAAGTGCAGAAGTAACAATGGCATGGTATGGTATTGCCACCTTAACTTCTGTGCTGCTGCCTTCAGAGCTGGGTCCTCAGCCAGCAATTGTGACTCTCCAGCCACCCAACTCTGAAGGCAGCAGTGAAGAAGTATTGCCACCCTTACTTCTGCGCTGTTGCTGGTGAGGTGCTGCCTTCAGAGCTGGGCACCTGGCTCTCCAGCCACTCAGCTCTAAAGAACATAAGAACGGCCATACTGGGTCAGACCAAAGATCCGTCAAGCCCAGTATCCTGTCTTCCGACAGTGGTCAATGCCAGGTACTTCAGAGGGAAAGAACTGAACAGGTAATCACCTGTTGCCCATGCCCAGCTTCTGGCAACAGAGACTAGGGACACCAACCCTGCCCATCCTGGCTAATAGCCATTGATGAACCTATCCTCCATGAACTTTTCTAATTCTTTTAAAAACACTGTTATAGTCTCGACCTTCACAGCATCCTCTGGCAAAGAGTTCCACAGGCTGACTGTGCGTTGTGTGAAGGCAGTGCAGAAGTAAGGGTGGCAATACCGCAACCCCCCTACAATAACTTTGCTACTCCCTCACAACCCCCTTTTGAGTTGGTACGTCCAGTTTGAAAAATGCTAGTCTCTCCCATGAAATCTGTATAGTATAGGGTAAAATTAGACAAAACACCATATTTCATGGAGGATTTCAGATTTCACGGTTCATGACACATTTTTCATGGATGTGAATTTGGTAGAGCCCTAATCATATACATACAACCATTGCAGAGTTCTTCTATCAGGTTTGTAGCAGTGATGGAATAAACTGCTGGCTTGTAAAGTCTCTGGTAACTTCCAAAAGGTTGGTAGAGAACCCTGCAAATCCACGGATATCTGGATCAGATGCAGATACAAATTTTTGTATCTATAGCCCTGCAAATCTGTGGATATCTGCTTTATATCCGCGGACCATTTTTGTAGATTGTGGATCGGATGCAGATACAAATTTTGTATCTGCACAGGGCTCTGAAGATTGGAAGGCCCTCAGACAGATTAGAATGCTCCTTTAGTTGTAAATCCATAGTCCAGAGTATTAGAGCAGGAAAGAGGCATCATGGAGATTATTTTATACTCTCTGCCATGTGCTTGGAATTTTAATGTCCCAAAACAAAGCTCACAGCATAGTTTGTGAAAAATTACTGGCACAAGATGGAGTCCAGGGTCACAAGAGCAAGTAACATGCACTTACATGCCTTGCTTGACTCACAGTGGCAGCCATTACCCATATTCTGGCTGGGGCATCCAGAAGAAGGCTCACCAGGCTGGACAAGCTTCTTCTATGGCCCATTGTTAGAGTGAAGTGTCCTTTAATGGGCCATTAAACTTGAATAGTCTATTCACAATGAGCTGGCCAGACTGGATGCAAATTATCTTGATATAGATACATAGCAAATATGCATAACTTCAGATACAATGATGATACATGGATACATGGATTTAAACAGGATACTTAGCAAACCATAACTTTTCCATCAACACCTTACATGACATGCTTTGTACAAGATTTGTTGCAATTGTCAATGGCAATACTAATGATATACGTGGTTATATTTCAATCATATAGCATCACACCATCTTCCTTCATTTTCTATCTCTCTCCCACTGTCTGTTTCAGTCTGATGTGTGCAGCTACTGCTAATTTACACTGCTGTTGAGATCGAAATTAGGCCTTATATCTTTTGTCTTTTCTACAGGAGGGTCTTTGTTCCTCTCCACAGTATGGCTTATGTACTTGTGACTCAGATACGGATTTTTTTTTTCTTTGTTGGTGTTTGTCCAATCATCCTTTGTTTTTAATAATCAACTAGTTAAACTCTGCCAATGCAGGATTTTTCCTTATTATGTAAATGTTTACTAATGTTTAGTTCATTCTACTTCTGTGTAGTCCAAACTACAAGGTTTCCACCACTGTCCTTGCAAAATTTAACTACAATCTAATTGATAATTTTCTTTTTCTTATTCTTAGTTCCTTGTACTTGTAGCTATGCCCTCTTCTATTGTAATAAATAAATTCCTTCCTTCCTTGCTTGTTGACTTCTGTCATGTGCTTCTTCTCCCATGGTCAGATTACCACATTTACTTCTTTCTCAGGCAAGCTATACATTTTTAACTTATTTATTCTTTCCGTGTCTTTCTTGTTCCCTGTCTTTGTTGATCTTACTTGAATTTCCTCCAGTTTCTCAATATCACATTAGTAATGAAATGCTCAAGACTAAAAAAACCTGTTCCTGAAGTAATCATATTCATGTGGACAGAGGACTGTTATCGCCCTCTCTCACAGTGCCTCTGTATATACAGGCAAAATTATCCTTGTCTCCTTTGCTGCCCTTTCTCATTGCAAATTTCTATCTGTTTTGCTGTCTGCTACGTAAGTCCCTTTATGTATTATTACTCTGCCTCACCAGTGTTTGCAGCTCCTCCCAGTTTAGTGAATGTATTAAAATGCTGTTTATGCTCTCCCTTAGTTTATTATTGAAGACATTAAACAGGCACTAGACAACTTACTCTCCCTCCAAACTTGATACTTTCCCATATATTAGCAAAAATGAGGAGTCCTTATGGCACCTTAGAGACTAACAAATTTATGTTAGACTCCTCATTGTTTTTGCTGATACAGACTAACATGGCTACCACTCTGATACCTTTCCTATATATTGTAACTCATTGTTTACAATCCTTCAATCATTTTTGAGTGCATATGTCCATGTTCATCTTTAAGCAGATTTGGATTCTTGTTTAGTGAAATTTCATGTAACACTGTCTGAAATATTTTATTAAAACCCAAAGACATCTACCACTTCATCCGTTCTTTTTTTTAGTTATAGGCAACCGAGTTTCTCTGGCAAGATCAGTTGTATCTAAACATTTGGTGCTGCTTCTATCTA
Source organism: Chrysemys picta bellii (assembly GCF_011386835.1). NCBI lineage: Eukaryota > Metazoa > Chordata > Testudines > Emydidae > Chrysemys > Chrysemys picta. The sequence continues at coordinate 226,190,313 of NC_088791.1, forward strand.
CCCATCTGATGCAACATCAATTGATCTCCAATAATAGAGTAGAAAGGAGAAGATTAACATCTTCTGCATCATTGTTGTCTTCGTTTCTTTTACCACATCTCTAAAGAGACTCTTGAGCTCTCTTTTTTATTTTTTTAATTTGGACTAAAATTATTCAACATTCTTTAGGATTCCGTATCCTGCTATTGCCATCATTTGTCCTGGCACCTGGGAAGGTAACATAGGATCTTGTTTTGTTTATGACACAGATCTTAATCTAGTTTCCTCATTATGGAGTAGTTAGTCTGGAATATGGAATCTTTATTTCAGGTGGCTCCCTATCAATAATTGAACAATGGTTAGCAGTAATATTGCTGACCTTCTCTGGGCTTCTCTTTTATTCCTTTCTACCTCTGATTTAGTGAGGGCAGCCTACTTGTTGTGGATATCAAGATTAACTCGCTCTGCACACATTTCCCTTCTATTCTTCTACAGCTTCTAGTATTCTTTCAGTGTCTCATATTTATATAGAGGGCTCTACCAAATTCACAGTCATGAAAACACGTCGCGGACCATGAAATCTGGTCTCGCACATGAAATCTGGTCTTTTGTGTACTATACTATACAGATTTCATGGGAGAGACCAGCATTTCTCAAACTGGGGGTCCTGACTCAAAAGAGGGCAGGGGAGAGGCAGTTGCAAGTTTATTGTAGGGGGGTTGTTGTGGTATTCCAACCCTTATTTCTGCACTGCCTTCAGAGCTGGGTGGCCAGACAGCAGCATCTGCTAGCCAGGCACCCAGCTCTGAAGACAGCGTCCCACCAGCAGCAGTACAGAAGTAAGGGATAGCTCAGTGGTTTGAGCATTAGCCTGCTAAACCCAGGATTGTGAGTTCAATCCTTGAGGGGGCCACTTAGGGATCTGGGGCAAAATCAGTACTTGGTCCTGCTAGTGAAGGCAGGGGGGTGGACTCGATGACCTTTCAAGGTCCCTTCCAGTTCTAGGAGATAGGATATCTCCATGTATTTATTTTATTTACTTCTGTGCTGCTGCCTTCAGAGCTGGATGGCCAGAGAGTGGTGGCTGCTGGCCAAGGGCCCAGCGCTGAAGGCAACAGAACAGAAGTGGCAATACCATACCATGCCATCCATACTTCTGTGCTGCTGTTGGAGGCAGTGCTGCTTTCAGAGCTGGGCTCCCAGCCAGCAGTCGCCACTCTCGGGCCACACAGCTAATATAAAAAATGTATGGAGATATACCTGTCTCATAGAGCTGGAAGGGACCCTGACAGGTCATTGAGTCCAGCCCCCTGCCTTCACTAGCAGGACCAAGTACTGATTTTGCCCCAGATCCCTAAAGCAGCAGCAGTGCAGAAATAAGGGTGGTAATACTGTGATCCCCCTACAATAGCATTACAAACCCCTCTCCCCCACCCGCACACAAACAACTCCCTTTTGGATCAGAACCCCTACAATTACAACACCTTGAAATTTCAGATTTAAATAATTGAAATAATGAAATTTATTATTTTTAAAAAGTCCTATGACTGTGAAATTGACCAAATTGAACTGTGAATTTGATAGGGCCCTATTTACAGAGTACCCCTCACCATAGTACCTTGGTACTAAGACTGGCAAAAAGTTACATCTAAGTGAACCCTGCTCTTGTGAAAGCTTGGTTCAACTGATAAATATAATTTATTTCTTTGATTTCCTTCTTCCCTTGTCTGCCCCAGTTTTTGCTAGGGCAGGAGATATCTGTGAAAAGGTCATCTGATAGGAAGTCTTTCTAGGGCCTTCCATTGAGAGAGGTCTAACTCCAGCTCTTGAAAGTTTCTCCATGGGCACCAGTAAAAATTCATCTTCCTTAATTTTCCACCTATCCCCCATCTGTTGTTTAAACTTACTATATTCTTTGGGGGTAAGGTTCCTGTGAAGTTGGATGTACCTGTATGAGTTCAGCTTCCTTTATTTGTTTCAATGATTTCAATTGCTGTCTAAGCTCTCCCTCCATATTTCCCCCTAAGAATTGAAATAATTGTTTATTTAATACATAGTTATTTTTTTATGATCTTCATTTATAAATGAGGACATTGCGCCTGTTCCATACTTGACTGCCTTCCTTGCATCCTTCATTGTGCCATTCTTTATAGCAGCTGTTGGTTTTTACTTCAGAATGTCTGATCACTGATTAAAACCTGTGAATGACAAATCCTTCTGCTACCCTAGGTACTCAGCTCTGCAGCTGTCCTTACCGCTAGGCAATGCTTTCTGGATGTTTTCTATTTGAAATTGTATTTCCCTTCTTTGTTACTTGTTGCACAAGAATGAATCCATTTAACACCTAACTCCCATTGAGATAAACTTTTTTCATTTTCATATAATCATAGAATATCAGGGTTGGAAGGGACCTCAGGAGGTCATCTAGTCCAACCCCCTGCTCAAAGCAGGACCAATCCCCAACTAAATCATCCCAGCCAGGGCTTTGTCAAGCCTGACTTTAAAAACCTCTAAGGAAGGAGATTCCACTACCTGCCTAGGTAACCCATTCCAGTGCTTCACCACCCTCCTAGTGAAAAAGTTTTTCCTAATATCCAACCTAAACCTCCCCCACTGCAACTTGAGACCATTACTCCTTGTTCTGTCATCAGGTACCACTAAGAACAGTCTAGATCCATCCTCTTTGGAACCCCCTTTCCAGGTAGTTGAAAGCAGCTATCAAATCCCCCCCTCATTCCTCTCTTCTGCAGACTAAACAATCCCAGTTCCGTCAGCTTCTCCTCTTAAGTCATGTGCTCTATCCCCTAATCATTTTTGTTGCCCTCCGCTGGACTCTTTCCAATTTTTCCACATCCTTCTTGTAGTGTGGGGCCCAAAACTGGACACAGTACTCCAGAGGAGGCCTCACCAATGTCGAATACAGGGGAACGATCACGTCCCTCGATCTACTGGCAATGCCCCTACTTATACAGCCCAAAATGCCGTTAGCCTTCTTGGCAACAAGAGCACACTGTTGACTCATATCCAGCTTCTCATCCACTGTAACCCCTGGGTCCTTTTCTGGAGAACTGCTTCCTAGCCATTAGGTCCCTAGTCTGTAACATTGCATGGGATTCTTCCGTCCTAAGTGCAGGACTCTGCACTTGTCCTTGTTGAACCTCATCAGATTTCTTTTGGCTGAATCCTCTAATTTGTCTAGGTCCCTCTGTATCCTATCCCTACCCTCCAGCGTATCTACCACTCCTCCCAGTTTAGTGTCATCTGCTGAGGGTGCAGTCCACGCTATCCTCCAGATCATTAATGATTTTGTATTTCTTGACTCTTGTTCCATTGCTGACTGGTCTTTAAGAGAAGTCTCTGGAAGGGTTTGGGTTGAGTATAGAAGTAGTAATGCTGATTCAGAAGTATTTCTAATTGAGAGAGGACTTCAGTAATAGTTGGAAGAGAATGGAGCCAAAGAGAGAGTTTGTTTAGGGGAAAGATGTCTGCAGTGTATCAGACAGATAGAAATGAAGGAAGTCAGTGTTAAGCATGGAGCATCAGTCTGATCATATGTCAACGAGCTCCTACATGTAAATAGTTTGAGGTGGTGGTAAAGATCTTTTATTATGGCAAGTAAAATGATATTTCATTGACTTTGGAATTGTTTTGCTGTGTAATATGTACATTTGATATCATGGGTATGCTTCAAGACAAGAGATTAGACCCCTGTGTGCACAAATAGACAACTGTCTAAGATGATGCATCACTGACTTTCCATTACAGGCCCATTGTTACAAGGAATAGTAACATTAGAAAAATAGTGGATCTTTTTATGCTGAGCATCATCATTTACAGCATTATTTTTTTTTCCTGTTGCTAACAGATCAGTCTTTGCTTTAGGTCTTGGAGCTCAGGGAAGAGGCAGCAGTAAAGAGCAGATCGCAGCATGCTAAATTTCAACTCTTTAAAAATTAAAAACAACATTTTATGACAAACATATCTCAGGAAAATTAAAATATTTTGGTTCACTAAGGTATTGTAAAATATCTAATCATGGCCTCATTGCACAACTTACATTGTTATTATTGCCATAGATCATATATTTATTATATTTATCCTTTTTTCCTTTAAACTATTTAATTTTCCATTAGTGAGGAAATGAGGAAGAATGAGGAACAATGGGAAGTGCCACTATTGTTCTAGTAGATTTACTTTTTTCCTTCCTATAATTTTTAATTTTTATGCAACACTAAATTATAAAATTTAATTTGGTAAAATGTTTAACTTATACATAATACTGTAAGGTCATTGATTTTACAGTTTATTACGGCTGGGTTTTTTTTAAAGTTAAAAATTAGAATGGACTTTTCCCCCTTACATCCCATGCCAGTTGTTCCCAAGGATGAAATTGAGAAAGTGTCACTGAAAATTTGATGGAGAAAAAATAAATAAAATTTGAGATGCTTCAGAGGCAGTGGGGTAGCTAAAAAAGTTTCTCTTCTTCTTCGAGTGCTTGCTCATATCCATTCCATTAGGTGTGTGCGCGCCGCGTGCACGATCGTCGGAAGATTTTCTACCCTAGCAACACCGGCGGGTCGGCTGTGGAGCCCCCTAGAGTGGCGCCTTCATGGCGCTGAATATATACCCCAGCCGACCCGGCGCCCCCTCAGTTCCTTCTTACCGCCCCTGACGGTCGTTGGAACTGTGGAGCGCTGCTTAGCTGTTCTCCACTCTCCCTAGCTTAGTTAGTCATTCGCAGTTATAGTTATAGTTGTAGTTCTAGTGTTTATAGTTAAATAGTTAAATAGTTTAAAGTTGTTTTAGTTGTTATTGTAGTTCAGGGGATTAGGGGGGTCGTCTCCCCCTTTCTCCCCCGGCCGCGGGGCCGGGCTCATGCCCAACGCTCCCGGCTTCAAGCAGTGCACCTCCTGCGCTAAGCCTATGCCCACGAGCGACCCGCACGACTCCTGTCTGAAGTGCCTGGGAGAGTCCCATCAAACAGATAAGTGCAAGATCTGTAAGGCCTTCAGACCAAGGACCAAGAAGGAGCGGGACTTTCGGCTCCGGCAACTCCTGATGGAAGCGGCACTTAGTCCGGACGCTCCATCTACAAGTCAGGCCCCGGCACCTAGCGCCTCGGTGCGCAGTGCCCCGGCGGCACCGGCTATGACGACCACGCGAGTGGCGTCGGATAAGCCTCCCCGGCACCGGACCTCGTCGGCACCGCAAGTACAGCAAGTGCCTCGGCGCCGGTCATTATCCCCGGGGCATAAAAAAGCCCATAAGACGGGGACCTCCGTGCCGAAGACGCCGGCTCCCCCAGTGCCGGGGGTAGAGCCGCGTCCGCCGGTGGAGCATCGGAAACAGGTGCCTCCAGCACCGTCGACTCCGGCGCCGAGGCCGTTGAGTCCGGTGCAGATAGCGTCTCCACCGAGGCCGGCGGTGATACAGTGCCTCCCGTCGACTCCAGAGACCTTCGCGGCGGCGAGAGACTTAATAGCTCTCACGGAGCCGGCACCGCCCCAACCACCGGCACCGACGGCACCGTTGACTCGCCCGGTCCAGTCGAGGGGGAAACCTGCCTTGATGCGCCCTCCATCGCAAGGGCTGGAACCTCGGCACCGATCCAGGTCCCGAAGCAGGTCCCCACGCCGCTCGCAGTCCCGGCACCGAATATCGCCTCGGCACCGGTCGTACTCGCGGCCAAGATCATCTTCGCGGCACCGCTCTACGTCTCGGCACCGCTATGATCGTCGGCACCGATCAACGTCGAGACGTAGTTCTCGGCACCGCTACGGTCGACGCTCGACGTCGAGAGGCCACTCCCGGCACCGGGCATACTCCAGGTCCTCGTCGAGGTCCAGATCCGACTCCCGGCACCGACGAGGTCATCGGCACCGGTCGCGGTCCCGGCACCGATCGCCGGCACCGCGTAGAGATAGATCATCTCCGGACCGACACCGTGCGGCACCGCAGCCCACGGGAATCGTCTCGACACTCTCGGCACCGCCGTGGCCATCGAGATCGGTGTCCCGCTCCTCGGAGGACCTCTCGAGATCGGCATACCCTCCTCAGGGGCAAGCCGAGGAACAGGACTTGGGACATTGGCAGGACACGACAGAGGACCATTCTCATGGCCCATCTCACTGGTCGTTTTGGACCCCGTGGGCGTACCATCAGGCGCAAGGGGCTCCAATTGCTTCGACCTCTCGCTCCGGTCACTCCGTCAGAAGGGCCCCGGAGTCCACCATTTCTCGGCCTCCGCCAGGGGGCATGGAGGCTTCTGTGTCCGCACCACCTGACGCCCTGGACCCAGGCGCAGGTGATGCTCCGGCCCAGGAACAGGGAGAACAGGACCAGCCATTGGATCCTGTTCCACCGGAGGCATCTTCCTCTTCTTCTCCGGATGAGGCAGTGGCGGGCACATCGTGCACAGGCCCACCTCCAATAGATCTTCGGGCTCACCAGGATCTTCTGCGCAGGATGGCCCGTAACATGGACCTGCAGGCGGAGGAGATAGTGGAGGTGCACGACCCGATCGTGAATATCCTCGGAGCGGATGCCCCATCGAGGGTGGCGTTACCCCTGATCCGCACGATACAGGCCAATGCTTCTACGATATGGCAGACTCCTGCCTCTATCCCGCCCACAGCGAGAGGGGTGGAAAGGAAATACTTTGTCCCGTCTAAAGACTACGGGTACTTGTATACCCACCCCCAGCCGTGTTCACTGGTGGTGGCATCAGTGAACGCAAGGGAGCGCCACGGTCAGCAGGCCGCAGCGCCCAAATCAAAGGAGGCTAAGCGCCTCGATTTATTCGGCCGTAAAGTTTACTCAGCCGGAGGGCTGCAACTTAGAGCGGCTAACCAGCAGGCGCTCTTGAGCCGCTATAGCTTTAACTCCTGGAACTCTATGGGGAAGTTTAAGGAGTTGGTTCCCCAAGAGTCCAGAGAGGAGTTTGGAGCCCTGGTAGAGGAGGGTAAGAAGGTGGCTCGGACCTCCTTACAGGCCTCCTTAGACATAGCGGACTCTGCTGCGAGAACCCTGGCCTCAGGTATCGCTATGCGGAGGATCTCCTGGCTCCAGGTCTCGGGTCTGCCTCAGGAACTGCAGCAAACCCTGCAGGATCTACCCTTCGAAGGTCAAGGGTTGTTTTCTGAAAAGACGGACTCTCGCCTGCAGAGCCTCAAGGACTCCAGGACGATCATGCGTTCCTTGGGGATGCATGTTGTGGGCCCTCAGCGCAGGCCATTTAGACCGCAGCCTCAGCGCTTCTACCCCCCCTCCCCCCGCCTCGTCAGAGACAGGACTCGGCCCGGAGGCGAGGGCGAGGTGGTAGAAGAAGGTGGACCGGCCCTCAACCTGGTCAGAACCAGGGGCCACCTAGACCACCTTCAGGCCCCAGGCAGAACTTTTGAAGGTGCGGTCGAGGACGGCGCCCCAGTCATCCCCCAGGATCCAGCCCCCTCCTTTCGGGATCGCCTCTCCCACTTCCACCGTGTTTGGTGCCTTATAACTTCGGACCGTTGGGTCCTTCGCACGGTGCAGAGGGGATACGCTATCCAGTTTTCTTCAATCCCCCCCTCCCACCCCCCTTCCCCGTCCCTCTTCAGGGACCCTTCTCACGAGCAACTTCTTATACAGGAAGTTTCTACGCTCCTTGCTATGGGGGCCATAGAGGAGGTTCCAGTGGAGTTAAGGGGCAGGGGATTCTATTCCCGTTACTTCCTCATTCCCAAGTCCAAAGGAGGTCTGCGACCTATCTTGGACTTGCGCGGACTCAACAAATTCGTAGTAAAGTTGAAGTTCCGCATGGTCTCTCTGGGGGCCATTATCCCTTCCCTCGATCCTGGAGACTGGTTCGCCGCCCTCGACATGAAAGACGCATACTTTCACATTGCAATTTACCCGCCTCACAGACGCTTCCTGCGATTCGCGGTAAACAGGGTGCACTACCAATTTGCAGTCCTTCCCTTCGGCCTATCCTCGGCCCCACGGGTGTTCACGAAATGTATGGCTGTCGTGGCAGCGTACCTTCGTCGGCAAGGGATACAGGTGTTCCCGTACCTAGACGACTGGCTGGTACGCGGTCGCACCAAAGAACAAGTTCGAGATCACGTCCACATAATAGTGCACACATTCAACAAGTTGGGTATCCTACTCAACAAGGAAAAATCCACTCTAGAACCTACCCAGAGAATAGAATTCATCGGCGCGGTTCTAGACTCCAGACGCGCACAAGCCATCCTGCCAGACAATCGCTTTTGCACCATCACGAGCCTCATTCAAGGACTCAAGGCCTTCCCAACTACCACGGTGAGGTCGTGCCTTACCCTGCTGGGTCACATGGCTTCTTGCACGTACGTAACCAGGCATGCCAGACTTCGGCTTCGCCCACTCCAGACCTGGGTGTCATCAATATACCGCCCACATCGGGACAGCCTGAACATGGTGGTCACAGTCCCGAACTCGGTCCTGACCTCCCTCACATGGTGGCTAGATCACAATGTGGTTTGCGAGGGGATGCCGTTTCACGCCCCACAACCTTCTCTGCATCTGGTCACAGACGCTTCATCTCTGGGTTGGGGCGCCCATCTCAACGAGCACCATACCCAGGGCCTGTGGACTGCACCCCAGCTAGCCCTGCACATCAATGTTCGGGAACTGATGGCGGTGCGCCTGGCGTGCCAGGCATTTCTCAATCTCCTACGTGGCCGCTGTGTGTTAGTTCTCATCGACAACACCACGGCCATGTTTTACATCAACAAGCAAGGAGGAGCACGTTCGTCAATTCTATGCCAAGAGGCCATTCGCCTGTGGGACTTCTGCATCGCCCACTCAATCCTTCTCACGGCATCGTTCCTCCCTGGAGTCCAGAACACTCTGGCGGACCGACTCAGCAGGTCCTTTCAAACACACGAGTGGTCTATCCGTCCGGACATCATACATTCCGTTTTCCAGAAGTGGGGGTTTCCCCAGATAGACCTGTTCGCATCTCGAGACAACAGGAAGTGCCAAGTGTTCTGCTCCCTGCAAGGTCGAGCTCCGGGCTCCCTCTCGGATGCGTTTCTCCTTCCCTGGAAAGACCACCTGTTTTATGCCTTCCCTCCGTTTCCTCTCGTCCACAAGGTACTGCTCAAATTGCGCAGAGACCAGGCACAGGTGATTCTGATCGCCCCAGCGTGGCCGAGACAACATTGGTACACCACGCTGTTGGAGCTCTCGGTTCAGACACCGATCCCGCTTCCATTATGTCCGGATCTCATCTCTCAGGACCACGGCCGGCTGTGTCACCCCGACCTGCAATCACTCCACCTCACGGCGTGGCTGCTCCATGGTTCACCCAGGTAGAGCAGCAATGCTCACATTCTGTCCAACAGATTCTGCTGAGCAGTAGGAAGCCCTCAACACGGTCCACGTACCTGGCCAAGTGGAAGCGGTTCTCCTGTTGGTGTGAACAACGAGCCACGCCCCCGTTACAGGCACCTATTCCTCTCATATTGGAATATCTCCTCTCCCTAAAACAGCAAGGGTTGGCGATATCTTCAATTAGAGTTCACCTGGCCGCTATATCGGCCTTTCACCCAGGAGAACTCGCGTCCTCGGTATTCTCTAACCCAATGGTCGTTAGATTCCTTAAGGGCTTAGACCGGATGTATCCACAACAACGTCAGCCCGTTCCGACGTGGGACCTCAACCTGGTTCTCTCCAAGCTCACAGGTCCTCCATTCGAGCCCCTGGCCACCTGTTCACTTCTGTACCTATCCTGGAAGACAGCCTTCCTCGTAGCCATCACCTCAGCAAGGCGCGTTTCTGAACTCAGGGCGCTTACATCCGAGCCCCCTTACACAGTTTTCCATAAGGATAAAGTGCAGCTTCGCCCACATCCTGCCTTTCTCCCTAAGGTGGTTTCTCCATTTCATATCAACCAGGATATATTTCTCCCGGTCTTTCATCCTAAACCACATGCTACTCGCCAGGACCAACGTTTGCATTCTCTGGACGTACGCAGGGCCCTGGCTTTCTATACTGACCGCACAAGGCACTTTTGAAAGACGACGCAACTCTTCGTTGCAGTGGCCGACCGAATGAAAGGCTCACCGGTCTCCTCACAACGCCTATCCTCCTGGATTACGTCTTGCATCCGGACTTGCTATGACCTGGCAGGTGTCTCAGCACCGCACATCACCGCTCACTCCACGAGGGCCCAAGCTTCCTCGACGGCTTTCCTGGCTCAAGTTCCGATCCAGGACATTTGTAGAGCTGCGGTTTGGTCATCAGTCCACACGTTTACAGCTCACTACGCACTAGTGCAGCAGTCCAGGGACGATGCTGCATTCGGATCAGCAGTTTTGCACACAGCAATGTCTCACTCCGACCCCACCACCTAAGTTGGGCTTGGGAGTCACCTAATGGAATGGATATGAGCAAGCACTCGAAGAAGAAAAGATGGTTACTCACCGTTGTAACTGTTGTTCTTCGAGATGTGTTGCTCATATCCATTCCAAACCCGCCCCCCGTCCCCACTGTCGGAGTAGCCGGCAAGAAGGAACTGAGGGGGCGCCGGGTCGGCTGGGGTATATATTCAGCGCCATGAAGGCGCCACTCTAGGGGGCTCCACAGCCGACCCGCCGGTGTTGCTAGGGTAGAAAATCTTCCGACGATCGTGCACGCGGCGCGCACACACCTAATGGAATGGATATGAGCAACACATCTCGAAGAACAACAGTTACAACGGTGAGTAACCGTCTTTTTTAACCATTAGGTACCGTATGACCTGTCTCAACAGTATTGCTTTTTAGAAGAAGAGAGAATAACATCTCCTCAAATCGTTCTCTCCTACTAATAAAAAGAATTTTTAGCTTCACCCATTGCATATGATCTGCGTATGATCAAATTCTCAGCTAACTTCCAGTGCAATGTGGAACAGAGGTTAATTCAGGGATGCCACTTAGGCAGTGCGGGGGTTGGCTGGCGTGTGTGTTTCTTCCAGAAGGTCTGCTCCTGGTGCACATCCTAGCCCCAGGCAGAGCTCTTAACCGCAGCAGGGCCTGGGTGTAGAATGTGAGTTCTGCAGAGGAGAAGTGCTGCTCCCAGCTTGTGTCCTTGGGGCAGGGAGTCTGGTATTTTGTTTATAAACAGGTTTCAGAGTAGCAGCCGTGTTAGTCTGTATCCACAAAAAGAACAGGAGTACTTGTGGCACCTTAGTCTCTAAGGTGCCACAAGTACTCCTGTTCTTCTTGTTTATAAACAGAGGCTGGGTGATCAAGATAACAAAGGGTTAGGGTGACCAGATGTCCTGATTGCATAGGGACAGTCCTGATTTTTGGGTCTTTTTCTTATATAGGCTCCTATTACCCCCCCCACCCACTGTCTCGATTTTTCACACTTGCTGTCTGGTCAGCCTACAAACTGTTGGCAATTAAATTAAGGATCTGGAAGTCATTAGATGAGCCTGTAAAACAGGAATCCCTGGGGTGTGTGGGGGGAATGTTGAAGACAGACCACAGGGGACTCAGAAGACATATATTCAAGGTTACATTCAGAAAAGAGGGATATATGATGGGGGTAGGCGCAATGAAGTGTCCAAAACCAAGGGAAGGGATAGCAGTTGTATAGAGCAGTGACTTTTAACCTTTCCAGACTATTGTACCCCTTCCAGGAGTCTGATTTGTCTTGCGTACCCCCAAGTACACTTAAAAACTACTTGCTTACAAAATCAGACATAAAAGTATAAAAGTGTCACAGCACACTATTACTGAAAAATTGCTTACTTTCTCATTTTTACCATATAATTGTAAAATAAATCAATTGGAATATAAATATTGTACGTACATTTCAGAGTATAGTATATAGAGCAGTATAAACAAGTCATTGTATGAAATTTTAGTTTGTACTGACTTTGCTAGTGTTTTTTATGTGGTAAAACTAGGCAAATATGTACCCCCTGGAAGACCTCTGTGTACCCCCAGGAGTACACGTACCCCTGGTTGAGAACCACTGCTTTAGAGAAGTTCCCACTTTACCTGTGGTACTTATGTGGCCCCATCACCATAGTATCTGAGTGCCTCACAGTGTCTTACCTATGTCTCCTCACAGCCCCTCTGTAAGATAGAGCAGGGCTGTTATCCTCATTGTACAGATGGGGCACTGAGGCACCGAGATACATAAGACCAAATTTTCAAAGGTATTTTCACACCCAGTGAGATTTTCAAAACCACTTAGATTAGGTGCTTTATAAACCCCACTAGATGCCCAGCTGCATCTTTGGGAGTCTAAAAACCTTTGAAACTCTCTCCCTTAGGGTACGTCTATACCCAGCCGCTAGTTCGGCGGCTGGCAATCGAACTTCTGGGTTCGACTTATCGCGTCTTGTCTGGACGCGATAAGTCGAACCCGGAAGTGCTCGCCGTCGACTGCGGTACTCCAGCTAGACGAGAGGAGTACCGCGGAGTCGACGGGGGAGCCTGCCTGCCGCTTGTGGACCGAGGTAAGATCGAACTAAGGTACTTCGAACTTCAGCAACGTTATTCACGTAGCTGAAGTTGCGTACCTTAGTTCGATTTGGGGGGTTAGTGTAGACCAAGCCTAAGGCACTGGCCTGAGGTCATACAGGAAGTCCATGGGAGAAGTAGAACCCAGGTCCCTATCTACTGCACTAGCCTATCTCTTTGCTGGCAGCAAAAACAAGGAATGTGATGGGAGCAAAACCAAGAAGGCCAGTTCTCAGAGACTCCAGCAAAGGGTCCTACACAATTGGGAAAGATGTCATGATTGACAGCATGAAAAGCAGCACAGAAATCAGGAAGGATGAAGAAAGAGAGAAGATGAGAGGAGATCACTAAACCCCCAAGGGGTGGCAGGTTCTGCCTGAGGCTGCGTTGTAGAGCAATGGCTGTTGTAAAATTTTACGTTTTAACTGAAAACCATTTTGTTTTGTTATTTTTTGTTCCGAGTTTGGGAAAAGGAAGGAATGAAAAAGTGCCATCTGAATATCAGATGTGTTTATGCCTCAAATTCTTAGGGTTTCAGTGGTATTCAGGCCGATTCCAATACAAAGAACAAAAATTACATCCACAGAGTCCATAAAGTTGATTATTATTGTCGTGATTTGTATTATTCAGTGGGCACCATCTGTGCGCTCAGCACTGTTCAGAATATGCCAAAAAATGTAGTCCCTCTGCCAATGTATATAAAATGTGTAGCCTTTGATAAGAGGGCTCAGATATTTAAGTGTGAATTGTATAGTTATTGAGCATATGTTAATATGTATGTGGGGAGGGGCTGACGGCAATAGAAGTTTTATTTGGTTAAGGTCTAGAAGATTTGACCCTTCGAATTTTACAAAAGGAAGAGCAGCCCAGCACTTCTGTGCCTATTTATTTTCCTTTCCTTTCCTGCCTGCAGTGGCCCTGATAGATCTCAGAAGACTCATTTTTTTTCTCAACTTTAAAATGTGAAATGTTCTTGGTGTTTGGTTTTAAATATTCTCATGTCAGAACTGCAACCCAAATCACTGTAGTGTTGTGTTTAAGATACTTTGGGGGAAATAACTAGCTTTTAAACGGAAAATGTCATGAGTCTCATGATAATTATTGTTTTCCTTAAAGCCCCAGTTCCTGGAGTCAGGTGGATAAGTGATTATTTCAGCCTTCATTCTTAAACAAAAATGAAGTTTCTAGCCCTTGTGGCTGTGGAGAAAGCTTCAAAATTTGATCCCAGTGCACCCTAAAGGGTCAAAAAGCAGAAGGCAAATAAAAAGAACACCAAATCTACTATTTTTATATAATCTCCTAATTTTTTTGGTGAGCCTAACTCATGAGTTTTGAACATTTGGGATTGACAATATTGTGAAAGTGACTTGAAAATGTCAATTTCATTACTGTTTAAAGTCACTTTCTAGTCTATTATTTGTAGTGTAGTAACACCCTAGAACCCAGGCAGGTGCAGTATCAACTCCTGGGGCCTAGCCCTAGTAGGATGTTTCCAAAAGTTTTATGATTTATTCCAAGCTTGGTGGACTGCAAAAAGTAAGTAGCCTAATTGATAGAAAGTAATCTAGATTTTTCTACAGTTATTTTAATTGTTGTATTCAAGAGTTAGTAACAAAGTAAGAATATACATTACAGTTTTAAACCTAACACTGTCCCTTAAGTGACTTGACACAGGATGTCAGAACGTTAGTATTAGAGCTGAACTAGTATTTATTTAGATTTCTTTCTTTATGTAGGAATTAGATACAGTGCTCCTGTCAGCTAATTTCTAACTTCTTATTTGGAAAAAAAAAGAAAAAAAGAAAAAAAAAAAAGAAAAAAAGGCAAAGTAGCCCCTGGAATCATGGTGACAAACACATCAAAATCTGAAATGATACCCCTGAGTGAATTTCTTTCAGCTGACCACTACCTAAGGAATAGTTGATTGTCTATATTTTGAAAGTGAGAGGGGAAACTTACAAGTAATGGGAGTAGAAAAAAGAAAAGCTTCTGAGCATGGTCCAGTAAAAGCACATTTTTTAGCAAATCTTAATGAAGTCCTTTCCCTCCCTACCCATACTCCTTTATTATATGACATGTGAGTATGAGAATGCTGCACGTTCTCTTTTCTCTCTCTTTTCCTTTCTAACCTGACAGGGGGTGTTAAAGCAGTTGTTCACTATTTTTCTTTTGAAACCTTATGTTTTTGAGTTATTTTCTGAATTTTCAGTGAACTTCTGTAGCTTATCTTTAAATGGATACCTGTTCAAGGAACAATACTAATTTCCATACTAAAATTATGAGTTTCAGAGTATCTCCTGCCTTATATTATGATAGCACGTGGGAGGAATTTATTTTTTCATTGATGCCCTAGCCTTATTCACAGATAAATCTCAAGGCAGTTTGAAGGGAAAAAAATGATTACCCTTTCTAATTCCTTTCCTTCTACTATTTCTTTCCAGGCCTAGCCTCCTTTCTCTCTCCCTCCCCTACTCGATTCCATTTTAAATGCTCTTCTTGTGTGTTCTGACTTATAAGTTTGTTTTGAAACGTCTAACTTGGAAAGGCTGTAGTCTTAAATGAAGTTTTAGAATCATATAGAATCATAGAATATCAGCGTTGGAAGGGACCTCAGGAGGTCATCTAGTCCAACCCCCTGCTCAAAGCAGGACCAATTCCCAACTAAATCATCCCAGCCAGGGCTTTGTCAAGCCTGACCTTAAAAACCTCTACGGAAGGAGATTCCACCACCTCCCTAGGTAACCCATTCCATTGCTTCACCACCCTCCTAGTGAAAAAGTTTTTCCTAATATCCAACCTAAACCTCCCCAACTGCAACTTGAGACCATTACTCCTTGTTCTGTCATCAGGTACCACTGAGAACAGTCTAAATCCATCCTCTTTGGAACCCCCTGTCAGGTAGTTGAAAGCAGCTATCAAATCCCCCCTCATTCTTCTCTTCTGCAGACTAAACAATCCTAGTTTCCTCAGCCTCTCCTCATAAGTCATGTGCTCCAGCCCCCTAATAATTTTTGTTGCCCTCTGCTGGACTCTTTCCAGTTTTTCCACATCCTTCTTGTAGTGTGGGGCCCAAAACTGGACACAGTACTCCAGAGGAGGCCTCACCAATGTCGAATAGAGGGGAATGATCACGTCCCTCGATCTGCTGGCAATGCCCCTACTTATACAGCCCAAAACACAGTTAGCCTTCTTGGCAACAAGGGCACACTGTTGACTCATATCCAGAGTGCCTTTGCTTACCTTCCTCTAGCCCAGCGGTTCTCAAACTTCATTGGACCGTGACTCCCTTCTGACAACAAAAATTACTACATGACCCCAGGAGGGGGGACCGAAGCCTGAGCCTGCCCAAGCACTGCCGCCCCGGGCGGGGGAGAAGGGGCCAAAGCTGCCCAAGGGCTTCTGCCCTGCATGGGGGGCATGTAATCTTACTGCTCTCCCCACCCAGGGCTGAAACCCTCGGTCTTTGGCTTTGGCCCCAGGCGGTGGATCTCGGCCTTCAGCGTCAGTCCTGGACCCCAGCAAGTCTAACACCAGCCTTCATGACTCCATTAAAATTAGATTGTGACACACTTTGAGGTCCCAATCCACAGTTTGAGAACCTCTGCTCTAGCCCTACCAAAACTGCTCTCACTAAGGTCTCTAATGGCCTTTTCCTGGTCAAAGCTTATGGCTTGAATTTTATCCTCTTCCTTCTTGACTTCTCTGCTGCTTTTGGCATTGTCCATCATACTTTCATCTTTGAAATATTGTCGTCCCTTGCGTTAAATTTTGGAAAAGAGTTAAGCACTTGTCAAAGAATATTTGAGGCAAAAAATATGTCTTTCTCCCCCCCTCCCCAAAGAGTTCATCAAATGTGGAATAAGTAGATGTGATACAATATCATAGGAGTAGGAGGGCAGCACACATTGAGATCTCCTATGCTGTCAACTAGAAATAGAGGAACTGACAGGAGGAGGCCCCAGAGCCACTAGGGTTCAACTTTCAACTTAAGTGGCAAGCCATACTGCCCCTGCCTAAAGCCATCAGCATACAACTTCAGAACTTTCAGAGCTTGCACCAGGAGCATAGGCTCAGGAGAGTAAATGCATTGTAAGACACATAAGTTGTAAAAAATAATACACGTATCAGATAACACTGTATTTAATGGGAGGAGGGGTCCAAGTTTGAAAAATGTATTATTAACCCCCAGTGACCATAATGAAGCCTTTGAGTCAATTGTAGTCCGTTAATTAAACTTCAGTTTGCATTCTAGTGACTGTGATACACTGTGATAAGTTTGGTTTATAATGACAATCTAACTGCTCCCTATACACGCTCTAGGACCTGTTCTGATTCCCGTTGAAGTCAATGAGAGTTTGATTCTGTCTGTCGATAGACAGATGCTAAATTTTCAGAGAAAGGTAAGATGCTTGCAAAAGGAATCACTTCTCTAAATGAAGGAACTGCATTTACGCTCTCTTGTAGCTTTTAATTTTGTTTTTTTTATGGCGGAGTTATAAAGCTCTTAAAATATAATAAGGGCTTATAAGGGTGCTGACACACCTTAACAATAGCAGCATGAACAGTGTCACTGTAATAAAGAAAAAAATCTCCTACGAGCTTGCAACGAAATTGGTGTTTAAAATTATCCTTTATATCACGGTGGGGGGGACTTACACAACGGTATTTTACAAGAGTCAGATATACTTTCTCTGTGAGGGCAATGTGTCATCGAATTTAATCCTGTAAACTGTGTCAGCAGCTAGGTTTGCCATTCACATGGAAGAACTCACAGCACTAAAACAGCTTCTTAATGGAATATCATGATAGATTTGCTATTTTGTGCTAGAATTTCTCATCTCTTTAAAAGCCACTATGGAGAAGCCTAATTAGTGGAAATAGACAGCCTAGGGGACAGCTACCTCTGGTGCAGGCCTAGTAGAGACCAAACATGCTTTGTACAGAACAAAAAATCCTTCGGCTGCCAGCGTCTCTTTCCTTAGTAATTTGCATACCTCTTAATTCTTCTCTTTTTACCCTAAACCAGTGTTTCCCAAACTTGGGACACCGCTTGTGTAGGGAAAGCCCCTGGCGAGCCGGGCTGGTTTGTTTACCTGCCCCGTCCGCAGGTTTCGCCGATCGCGGCTCCCACTGGCCGCGGTTTGCTGCTCCAGGCCAATGACCCTTTTTGACTGGATGTAGAACTCGAAAAATATGTCTGATCTGCTCTTGTACTTTTCTCTAGCAGTTTTAGCGAACGGTGGTAAATGGTGGACTAAAAGAATACATCTCTCCTCCCCCCTTGTGTCCCTCTTGCAAAACCTAGGTGTACCACATTGGCAAGTTGAGATGAATTATTCTACTGAATCTTGATTGAAGCTAATGGAACTCTACTCCTGCTCTACTATCTGTCTTGTCTATTTAGAAGACTTGGTCAAGAAAACTATAGAAATTAAAAAGGAAAAAAATACAGTGGGAATTAAAAAATTGCTGGTTGACAATTTTGAAACCTCTTCTCAATTTTTTTTTTTTTTTGTAGTTAAAGAATTTTCACCAGCTCAATAGCTGGTTGACAACCCCCAAAATATTTCAATTACAGTTTGTTTAAAAAGTTTTTTTCCCCCATTGAAATTTTGATTAGCTCTATTTATATTGTAAGTTTCTCACAGCTGGGAATTACCTCTTACTATTTGCATGTTCAGTGACTAGGGCAGTGGTGGGCAACCTGCGGCCTGTCAGGGTAATCTGTTGGTAGGCCGCCAGACCATTTGTTTATATTTGCATGGCCACCCGCTGCTCTCAGTGGTACTGAGTGCCCCACACCAAAGTGAATCTAATGTCAGGCTTCTTAAATCTAAACTACAGAGGAGCAAAGCCACTTGTCTCTCAAGATGTAAATTTTGACCTGTGTTTGCAACACTGAGATAGGAAAAAGAATGATTTAGCAATAATAGAATGATACCTAAGCCGGTTTGCCATATCTGTTCCTTTATTTTCAACACTATTGATCACACAGAAGAATGAAATGATAGACTAAAGTTTCTTCTACCCTTTCAATTTTTGTATGTGTTTTTCACGTTTTTAATGGGATACACAGCGGTGATTCTTGTAACTCTAAGCCGTCACATTCAAAACACAATCATAACATAACATTTCAGTTATGCCCAGAACAGGTCTCTAGTGATACAAGATACAGTCTCTCTCCTCTGAGATAGTTGAAAATATAGCCCTAATAGCAACACTCACAAATTCTTCTTCCAGCACTGTAATTCTGCTTCAGTCCTCACATGAATTTGGCTCACTAGAATACATCTGCTCTTGGCTCACTAACTGGGTTCTCCATCTAAACCTTTTGTAATTTACTGTATTTATTGTTGGGAGGGATGTTGGGAAAAGATGTTTGTCTTTTTGCTTGAATCTTCTCTAATGTTGCTTTCTTTACAATATTTTAAACAAGAAACTCTAGGTTTGGGGCTAAATGAATTTCTGACTTAACTCTGAAGTAAAGCTGGAGAGAGGTGTGGTCTGAGCACAAGATTTGGGAGTAGAGCTGGCTGGAAAAATTAAATGAAAACAGAAAAAAAAAAGATTCTCCCCCTCACACACACTTTTTTGTCAAATTTCCATGGAAATTTTGATTCTTTCGTGAAAAACTGAAATACTTTGTCCCAAAGCCTAAATATTTTGAGTTTTGAACAAAAAACACTTGGACTCAGAAACGCCACCATGGTACCTTATACCCCTATTCTCCTCTGTTGGCTGGGCTTCCTGACTCTGTCTCCCACAGTATATCTGAATGAAGGGAGATTGTCTGTTATGAGGTATTTAGTCCTTTGTGCTGCTGATGTCATCTCTCTAGGCATCAGTTTCCATATCTGTGTTTGTATTTTTAAACAATGGCTTAGTTTAAAGTAGTGTTGTGAAGACTTTCCAGCTAATAGAGGATAGAAACAATTATCCGTTCAAAAAAAGAAAAAGAACTCTAGGAGATGGAAAAAATGAATCCAGTATTCTCCCTTTAACTTATTTTCAGACTTCTATTATGAGGGTGGTTTTGAATATTTTTTTATTTGATAAGTATATTCCTTTTATTTGAACAGTATTTGAAACAAGTGATTCCTTGTTTGTTAAGTTGGATAAGTTTTCATCTAGGATAGTATCTTTATGGCTAGGTTACATAGTTTTGAAAATAGTAGATTGTGAGAGAAATTTTCACAGACTTCTGCAGGCTTTGAACTAGTATGCCAATTTTGGATGGAGTGCAGGGATGATTGTATTTGATAGAAGTCAAAGGAGCATTTTTTTAATGTAAACTCATCGCAGTTGTTTCATTTGTCTCCCTGTATGCTGGAACTGGAAGTGTGATTCCTTTGTGCACTGGAGATGGTTTTATAAAGATGAGCTTCGTGGGTAGAAGTTTACTTGGAATTTTTTTTGTAGAATAAATGTGACTGTACCAGATCTTATAGGGTATTGGTATAGGGGCTGCTGAGTAACAGCTGTGGAGCAGCTTCATTACCTGAGGGTGAGAAGAATTCCTTCCCGCCTACCCCCATGAACTTCCCAAGCACATAACCCCTGTTACTCAGGCTCTGGGCAGTGAGTAATATTTGTTCCTTAATGAATATGTAGAACATGGTATCACAATAATGGGGAAATGCATACATATTCTCCCTCTGTGCTCCAGCAAGGGAACCCACTTTATGCTTCTAGGTCCCCAGCTGTTGCCTCTCTTTGCTGGAAGCCCATGTCTCTCACACTTCTAACCAGGGTATTTCCACACTGAGCAGTTTTCTACATATACTGTTTATCCGACCCTCCATTATCTGGCTCTTCATATTAACTGGACAACCAGCACACAGAGGTGCAGAAGGGGCTGATTTCTCCTGTGGCCACTAGATGGCGCTGCAGCATGGCACTTTCCCATTCTCTATATGGATTTTTGATGATCAGATCTGACCCAAGCCCAGTCCCAATTAGATCAAATAAATGGGGTTCTGCTGTATATCCCGAGCAGAAGACAGACTGCCTAAACTGGCTTATTTTGCCTTTTCTTCAGAGACTGTTAATAATTTAATTACCACAGTTAATCTACCACACAGCTCTTTCTAAGCAAGCACATTTTATACATAAGATAAAAGCAATACAGAGAAAACATATTAAAAACAACAAAAAAGAACCTGCACACAGGCTAATAAGCTTACTGGAGATCACCATAACTCCAAAATGGGCTGTGACAGTCAGACCCTAACCAGAGGTTTTCCTGTGATTTCAAATTCATAACACCCATTGCTCAGAACAAGAACCCCCATTATTTTGTGAGTGGATCCTTTATTCAGTGTGTGGTCTTTGAATAGACTGCAGATAGGTAATCAGCCATACAGTGGGTCCCCTCCCCTCGGCTAAGCTTCGAATGGCTGAGTTCTTTCATAATTGGAGGGGTTATATTCTCTTAGAGACTTCCTGGGATACCCATTTAATTTTAAACATTCACATTGTTTCATAAAGTCCTTTGAAGTTCCTAACATTTCCAAAGGGTTGCATTAGTCACATCTCCTAGAGAAGTTATGTACAACCCCACAATAACAATAAACAATTGTATTTTAATACAATGGGCCCCAAAGGCATTATACTTAATTCAGTAAGGTTTATCCAGGAGATTGCCCACATGGTACTTAAAATATGTATGGCCTAGTTAATTCTTTAAAACAAAATTTTCCCTCCCGTTGAAGTTTGTGGTAATTACCGCTACCCTCTGGGGAAAGAATAGGACCCCAGGGTGTTAAGGTCATTTTGCAGTGTGGACATTTTATTGTTTGACTTTTGCTTTTCAAAGAAAGGCTGATACAATTCGTATAACACAACTCTCTTCTTGCTCCATCATCCTCACCACGCAAATCCCAAAGGCCTGACTTCCTTTGGTGCTTTGGCTTGGGCCAGGAGTTCCTGCTATAAGTCTATTTAAAATAAATAATATCATGGGATCTCCTTGCAGTAGCTTTGAAACTTCTCCTTTTGAACATTGGCAGTCAGCCAATATGAAGTAGTCTGTTTCTTTGGCTTGGTCTACACTAAACCCCCAAATCGAACTAAGGTACGCAACTTCAGCTACGTGAATAACGTAGCTGAAGTCGACGTACCTTAGTTCGAACTTACCGCGGTCCAGACCCGGCAGGCAGGCTCCCCCGTCGACTCCGCGTACTCCTCGCGGCGAGCAGGATTACCGGAGTCGACGGGGAGCACTTCTGAGTTTGATTTATCGCGTCCAGACAAGACGCGATAAATCGAACCCAGAAGTTCGATTGCCTGCCGCCGAACCAGCGCGTAAGTATAGACAAGCCCTTGGAGAATCAAATGAAATACATACCCAAGCAAGAAGCTAGGTGTCTTATAATTAACATCATATAGAAATATGGGTTATCAGCATGTTTACTAAGCAAACAAATGTTCTACCATTTTTCTGAAAGAGAAACAAAAGAGTAGCTTTATTAGCCTCTAGGTCTCCATTCTTCCTTGTAGCGGTGTTTATCTGATGTGCTGTGCAGTTAAGTTTGGAATTTATCCAGTGCTGTGAAGGAAAAGAGACTGTTTCATTTTCTACTAGATGTCAGGCAGCCTTTAAAATATAACCAAAAATGTAAAATGTAATGGGCATTCCGGGCAGGATTTTCAAAAGTGCCTAAGTGACTTGGAGCATAAGTCACTGACTTTTAGTGGGAATTATGTTCCTAAACCACTTAAGCATTTTTGAAAATCCAATCCATTGTCTCTTTCAGCATTCAGTGACTTCCTGATCAAGCATTCTCTTTTGAAGAGCAATGTGGTGTGCTTTAGGAGTATTCTCACTCCCCACCTTCTCAAAGAAGGGGTTTCTTTTACTGCCTGTTTTAGCTGGAGAGTTAAGGAAGCAAAATATAGCTCCTCCTTCCTTTTGGTATAGAGTTTATCTGATTGGTGGCATTTATACAACTCAGTATCAGAATGATGCGTGTTTGATTGGTGTTATGTATTTGGGGGTTACTTCTATGTATGACATTATAGATAGGGTTAAGACGTGCATACTAGACTGCTGTAGAGATATTCTTCTTTTAAAAAAATATAGAGGTGAAAATAGGGTGTCTTTAAATGTAAATTAGGAGGCCCTTCATATTTGTCAACAGACTTCTTTTGGCCTGTGAACACAGAATATTTCTTTGCATGTAAAACAAACAAAGTCAGCTTGAGCTGTTTCTTCCACTGAAAGATGCAAACCCTCAGAGGCAAATCTCAATGTCCCTTGAGATTAGTTCTGTTAATTTATTATTTTGGACACTATAAACATATTTTCATAGTGAGCATCTTAGCAGTAATTTGAATTCTCAGCAGGGTGTGCCACACAGGAAGAATGAGAAGTCCTATAGAACTTTGTGTGGCCAACAGTAGTGATTCTCTAGACTTGTTGCAGTAATTAATGTATAGTATACTCATGCATCATTGGATGGCATAAATTTATGTTAACGCAATATTGTGAGAAAAAAGAGTCTAGAGTAACGTAGATTTGTAAAAATTGTAACCTAAAACAGACTTCTTACCTGTTCCCTATTACGATGAATAATTGATAATTTTAGTGAATTATGCTAAGTGCTAATCAAAAAAAAATAATTTGCAAATCATCACTCAATTAAATTAGCATCAGTAATTTTAATTCTCAGCAATCATATTCATTATTTTTCCCTTAGCTTTCAGAAGCTATAGTTTAACAGGCACGTGAGGTGATTTACTGAATACTTTGCTGTAAGACCTGTATAACTAGCTTCTAATTTTAAAGCAACTATTACTGTAGTATGACTCATTCAGTGGCTGCTAATTATTTTGGTTCAGATTTTAAATTAAAAGGTAAGCATAAGTTTTACAAAGCAAGCTCATTGTTACAGACCCTGTAAACTGATCAACCCAACAATTCAAAATACAAACCACACCCTAAATAGAGTATTTCGATCTCAACTGACTGCTTTTGTGGGACTATTCACTTACATCTCTTCCTGTGGTGTCCCACAACAGGCTTGTGTACACTGGCACTTTACAGCGCTGCAACTTTCTCCCTCAGGGGTGTGAAAAAACACCTCCTTGAGCGCTGCAAGTTTCAGCACTGTAACGTGCCAGTATAGACAGTGCACCAGCTCTGGGAGCTGTGCTGTTACTACTCAAGGCGCGGCAGCACTTTAACATTGCCAGTATAGACAGGCCCTAAAACCTCACCTGTTCTCGAATAGAAGGAAAAGTGGAGCTTTAGCCACCCCACTCAATTGTTTATTTTTTTTTCCTTTGCCTATTCAATATTGGGAAATTGCAGCATTAGTCTCACAAGAGAAATGTCCAGTTAGTGTTGGTGGGGTATCCTGGTGCAGGACTGAATAATGTCACATTAAGGGTTATACTCTATGGGAGTCTTTTTTGAGAATATGTATTTTTACACTTTCAGTTGTCCCCCCTTATTCTCTTGCTACTCTGTAAGCAATTCAAAAGTCAACTACTAAACAGTTGACCCTGTTCGCTCCTCAGCCATCACGTTACTCCTGTCATATGCTTTTACATTAGTGCTCTGTTTCCTTTCACGGTCAAGGATTGGATGAACTGTGGAAAAAATAAGAACTCACCCAGAATCGGAGGTTAGTTGTCTAAGGTTCTAAATGTCCATTTCAAATAAAGGATATAAAAAGCCCACACTCAGACTCCCACTGTTCTTCCCTTTTGTCCTGCTTCGCGAGTTGTGGAACCATCCTTTCCACAATTTTTTCCATGCTTCTGGATGTGTTGCATCCTATCTTTACAATTACAAGTGTCTTGTAATGACAGCTCTTAGTAGTTGTTTGGTAGCTTCTTGGGGGTTTTACTCTGCTTTTTGTTTGTTTTGTTGGATTGCTGAGACAGCAGCTTGAGAAGCTGCTCTGGTTGCAAGGTGTCGGCCAAGAGCCATATCTGGTGGACTGCCTGTCCTCAGTCAGGTGCACTGACATCTGCATTTTCTTTTAATTGGACAAACAGCCTCTACCACATTCTGTACTCAGAAAGGCCCCCCAATTCTGATTGTCTGCTTTTCCTTGTCAAACTGTGTGAATTTGGCTGTTATTTCTGATGTGACACCAGCAGAAGTGTCAATTTTTATGAATGAAATTCTGCTAATTTTCATGCTGGGAAAACATCTTGGTATCTGCATGAAAACTATATAGATGGCTTTTTAACAGACTCCTCTTGGTAAAACAATCTCGCGTTTTTATTATATGCCCTAATAACTAATACAGGCAAGTTGCCTAGTGGGAGACTGCACCATTGCTTACCCCAGGAGTTCAAAAATCACAAGAGTTTAAAAAATAATAAAATATATTTTTTCTGGTCTTTGAGCCTTTGGGTGCACTTCTTCATGTTTTCAGGTATTTGTCCACAACCATGAGCACTAGGAACTTTTTTTTTTAGTGAAAGCTGAAATTTTCATGCAAACTCTTGATTCCAGCAGGAGGAACTTTATTTAAAAATTTGAAAAGATCACAAGATTTGTAAAATTGTGAGAGCTGGCAACAACCGCTTAACACTGATACAGTAGAGAAATGGACTTGCTTCTTAAACTCTCTTGCAGTTGTGAAAATCAGACCATACTTTGCACAGCATACACTTTGTTATTCTCTTAGATTCTTATATTGTGCTGATTGCTGTAGCACATGGACTATCCAGCATTTACAGTCTTTTTCATAATGTCAAAATGATATTCCATCCTCTTTATCCATTTTTGTATTGATGGTATAATCTCAGTTCAAGTTCTACCCCCAAGGTAGTGTCAGAATTGCAAATCAGTCAGACAATTACCCTTTTGCTCTTCTTCCTTCATCAACATGATATATCTCCTGAGGCCAGCCTTCAAAATCTGCATATGAAAAACACTGTTGTTTAATACCTAGAGTCTCCTTTAGAAAGTCATCTGTATTGTTCATAGTATTTGGGAAGAAGTCTAAGGGAAAAGCGATCTCTGTTCATAGATTGTATAAGTTGATTAGTATTCAGTCATGTTAGGGCCAAGTCTAAATGGATTTATAATCAGTCATGTTGTGACCAAGTAGGAGGTTCAAGTGCCAGAATGCCTCTGGGCGCTGTGGCATCTGCTTTTAGGACAGACATGACATAACCACACAGAGGAAAAGAGAGGACAGAAAAGAATGGGGAATGTGTATGTACAGTGTTCTATCTGCAAAACACTTGTGGCTGCTTCAGTGACTTGCTTCCATAATATGGTGATTTGGAAGCCTGCCATGGTGTGTGATTAACTCAACCCTACTCTCTCAGTATTGGAGCTGAATACATACCCTTTTTGGAAGGGCAACGTTTTGACTTTCCTTAACTAAACTCTCCTCTGTCCTCTTCTAGGGTTGCTGCTCTTGGCAGAGTCCTTTGCTGCATGTTCAGTGGTTTTCACACGATTTCATTGCTGTCTGTGCAGTTCACTGGTGGTTTTTTTAAACTCCTGTGTCCTCTAGCACTGTTCTTAGGTTTTGAACATGTAACAGGAAAAACACTGGTGCTGTCTACACTAATACTTCTGCCATTTCTACCCGAGTAGAGTTGCACTGCTGATAAAGAAACAAGAGCTTTCACCCAAAAGGCTGGTGCAGATGCTAGAAGGGGAATTTTCAGAGAAAATGTTATGAGTGAAATGAGAAGTTATTACTTAGCAATGCCTGGAGCTTTCCAAGTGTGTTGTCTCCATAGAACCACACTCATTTTTCTTTGTTCTCCATCTATCCGGATTAGATTTTGGACAGGCACAACAATCCTGAGGGGTTTTGGAGCACACACGCACACCTGGATCATTGTTGTTTGGCATGGCTGATAAGGGGAGCTCACCTAAATAGTTTCAATGTCTCTGGTATTCACAAGAAGTGGTGCACAATTCCAAGAATGTGGTACTGCAAAGGCTGTATATTGGGCAAACTCCAGGTTCTGGCACAGAAATTTAGTTTTACTACTTCCATTGTTTATAGTAGAAAAATGGGTCCAGAAGCAGATGTGCCAAAATACTACAGGAAAGCCTGTTTTGCAGAATTTCTATCTAGGAAATATCAGATCGTATATGGGTCATAGGCAGCAGTCAATGTAGTGATCTTGTACTAAATCCTAATGTCCATTTGACCATATTAAAGATCCATCCCAAAATCTGATATACTTTCCAGTGCTCAAGAGAGGCCTAGCACTGGAATAGCAGAGGTGATGTGTTCTTTTACTGTGTCTGTTGCCTCATCTGTAAAATAGTGATAATCATACACAACTTTGTAAAGCATGTTACCAATCCTCTGATGATGTCCGTTTCTGCTGCTTATCCATTTCCCCACCACACCAGCTCCTCAGTAAATGCCAAGTCAAAATCAAATTTGGCTTAGTGTTCAAAGCCTTCCCTTGAATTAGTTCAAGCTACTCTCCATGATTGTGATTGATGATCTCAGCTGTATTCCTCTGTAACAAATGAACTGTCAGCTTCATAATTCTGTTCCTCATAAATTTCACTATCTTTATAGAAGGTCCTACACTGTAGAACCCTGTGCTAAAAGAGATCATCCTAAGAACATCAGAATAACTGTACTGGGTCAGACCAATAGTCCATCTTGAATACTATCCTGTTTTCTGACAGTGGCTGGTGCCAGATGCTTCAGAGGGAGTAAAACAGAACAGGGCAATGTATTGAGTCATCCATCCCCTCCTGTCTAGTATCAGTTGTCAGAGGTTTAAGGACACCTAGAGCATGGGATTGTGTACCTGACCATCTTCGCTAATAGCTATTGATGGACATATCCTCCATGAACGTATCTGTTTTTTTTGTTGTTGTTGTTGTTTTTGGAACCCAGTTATGCTTTTCTTCTTCCCAACATCCCCTGAGAATGAGTTCCACAGGTTGACTGTACATTTTGTGAAGAAGTACTTCCTTATGTTTGTTCTAAACCTGCTGCCTATTCATTTCATTGGGTTACCCCTGGTTCTTGTTTTATGTAAAGGGGTAAATAATACTTCATTATTCACACCATTCATGATTTTACAGACCTCTATCATAACACCACTCAGTTGTCTCTTTTCTGAGCTGTACAGTCCCTGTCCTTTTAATCTCTCCTCAATGGCAGCTGTTCTATACCCCTAATTGTTGTTGCTGTTGTCAGTACTTTTCCGTGTGCGTGCATATATATATATGCGCACACACACACACACATATATATATTTGAGATGGGGCAACCAGAACTGCATGCAGTATTCAAGGATTCAAGGTATGCTCATATCATCGATTTATATAGTGGTTTTATGATATTTTCTGTATTATCTATCCATTTTGTAATGGTTCCTAACATTTTGTTTGCTTTTTACATTACTTTGTATTTATGAACAGTGAATTACATCTGCTAATTTGTTGCCCAGTCTCCCAAATTTGTGAGATCTTTTTGTGACTCTTTGCAGTCAGATTTAGACTTACCTATTATGAGTAATTTTGTGTTATCTGCAAATTTTGCCACCTCACTGTTCACCCATTTTTCCAGATCATTTATGAATATGTTGAACAGCACAGGTCCTAGTACAGATCCTTGGGAGACACCATTACTTACCTCTCTCTGTTTTAAAAACTGATAATTTATTCCTACCCTTTGTTTCCTATCTTTTAACCAGTTACTGATCCATGAGAGGACCCTCTCTCTTATCTCATGACTGCTTACTTTGCTTAAGAACCTTTGGTGAGGGAGCTTATAAAAAAATTTCTGAAAGTCCAAGTACACTATATCCACTGGCTCACCGTTGTCCACATGTCTGTTTATCCCATGAAAGAATTCTAATAGATTGGTAAAGCATGAATTCACTTTACAAAAGCTGTATTGACTCTTCCCCAACATATTGTGTTCATCTATGTCTCTGATAATTCTGTTCTTTACTGTAGTTTCAACCAGTTTGCCTGGTACATAAGTTAGTCTTACAGGCCTGTAATTGCCAAGATTATCTCTGGAGCCTTTTTTAAAAATCGACATCACATTAGCTATCTGCCAGTCATCTGGTTCAGAGGCTGATTTAAGCAATAGGTTACATACCACAGTTAGGGTACGTCTATACTTACCCGCTGGTTCGGTGGCAAGCAATCAATCTTCTGGGATCGATTTATCACGTCTTGTCTAGGCGCGATAAATCGATCCCGGACGTGCTCGCCGTCGACGCCGGTAATCCTGCTCCGCGAGAGGAGTAGGCGGAGTCAATGGGGGAGCCTGCCTGCCACGTGTGGATCCGCGGTAAGTACCTTTAAGTTCGAACTAAGATACTTAGACTTCAGCTACGTTATTCATGGGGCTTGGCACGGGGGTTGTGAGTTGTGGGGGTAGGCTTGGCGGGAGGGTCTGGATCTGAGGGGGTCTGGATGAATGGGGGTTGGGCAGATGGGGGAGCAGTTCCCTGTACAGGGATCCCTCCCCCTGCAGCTGAGGAGTGATGAGTGCAGGAAGCAGTAGGGGGGGACTTTGCAGAGCTTCCTGCAGCCGGGGGAGAAATCTGATGGGTGGGTCTGACCTGGCCCTGGATGCCGTGCAGGGGAAGAGGAAGTCCTGTTCTCTCCAGCCCAGCCGGGACTAGCAGCTGAGCCCAGCACAGGGAAGGAGCCATCAGCCGGGTCTTCCCCAGTCCCACCTCCTGCCCCACAGTGATTTACCTCTCTGGCAGCTGCCCTGGGCCACCGAAACATATTGCTGGGAAGGGACGCATGACCACTCTTGTGTCTTCTCTTTCTCTTTGCTTTCCCCCCTCCCAGCAGCGGTCCCTGCGCCCCACAGCAGTGACCTGTTTAATATTTAGTCAGGGGTATGTATAGTAAAAATCATGGACAGGTTCACAGGCCGTGTATTGCCTGTGACCTGTGACCTGTCCATGACTTTTACTAAAAATACCCATGATTAAATCATAGCCTTATCTATGGCTGAAGGAAGCTGGCGTGCCTATTAACCTTATCTTCTTGATAAACTGTAGATTAAGTTAAAATGTGTTGTAATAAATTAATAAAACAAGCTTTATTCATTAATAAGTTACATTTTGCCATCTTCAAGTATCTTCCTGGCTCACAGGCAGTTGATAAAGAGGAGATGCTTAAATGCTACAGTGATGGGCACAATACACAACCCTAACCTGGCTAGGTCTGTTCTTTTAATTCAGATTCTCTTTGGTGATTTCAACAGATTATAAACAATCATGTTTTACAGTGTACTGTGATACAAGTCATCTCCAGGCTTTCCGGGCATGCTTCAGCATATTTTTCTGCTGGATCACAAATAGAGCAATCCAACACCTCTACTCTATAATTCTTGTCACGTTATCTGTATTTATTGTGACTGGCTTTTACACAATGTAAGCAACAACAATGGTGTAGCTTTTCCTTTTTCTACACAAGAAGGATCACTATAAAAATGACTATGGAATGCCTTTGTGGCTAGGAAATAAAATCACTCATCCCCAGTGAAATGAAGTTGGTGGGCAATACATCATGTTGACTATGTCTATGTAAACAATATGAGATGGGATAAAATTTAGAAGGACACAATTAACACGGGGGGGATTTTAACAAAGGTATAAAGGGGAGCTAGGCACACAACTCCTCTTGCCTTTCAATGGGAGTTAAGCTCCCCCTTCATGCCTTTGACAATCACACCTTCATTTTTATATAGTATATTTTACTTCCCCTCTGGCTGTAGTATGTTCAGTACTTTTTTTCTGAGATACTCCCATGTCAGCATGGATAACAAAGCTAAGAGTACTGTTACTCTTGGATAGCTAGCTGATGTTGCTGAGTTCCGAGGGGAAGTTCACATATGGTTTTTGTATTTAAAAAAAACATGGAACTAATTGTGTGTGTTTGTGACACCACAGACACACACACACATACACACTCACGGTTGGCTCTATTGGTTTTTTAACACAAAAATATACACCTTATAGGCATTGAGAGTTTTATTTTATTTATTTTTAATTAGATGTTGTCCCAAATTCTGACTGAAGATTAAGTCAGAGTTATTTCAGTTACTTTATTAATTGTGCTATAGTCCTACAGGTTTGCCCAGAGGAGTAAAATTTCCACAACTGGGTAAGACCCTTCCAAATTGCAGCTATGGGCACAGGAGGACTGCAAGGGTTCTTCATTCTTTAATAATGAAAATATCAGATTGAAAACCTTTTTGTTTCTTAAGAATTCATAAATTCATAATTTTACCTGAAGTCATGATATAAGAAACTAGGGATTTTTAGAATTTCCATTTCAGCCATTTGTCCAATGCCCAGGTTTTATAAATTCAAGTGGAGTGTAAGAAGTGACAAATCTCTTTGGAACAAAGATCATAATCTTCATAAGCAAATTCTTATTGTCAAATAATTTAATGACAAAAGGAAGAGAAGGAGGCAATTTGGGACCCTAATTCAGCAAGGTGCTTAAGCCTAACTGTTTAAGTATGAGAGTTGTTTCATTGAAATCAGTGACTACTTAGGTGCTTTAAATAAACACACACCTTGCTGAACTGGTGTCTGAAGGTAGGGACCATCTTATTTATAACTTGTTTGTTTTGTTCCTAGCACATCAGGGGCCCTGATTCTTGTCTGGGGTCTTAGGTACTATCATATTGAAATAGTAATTGTATGCAATTCTTATCAGGTATTTTGTAAAGTGTGTGTGCAGAGTTTTCTATGAAATGCTGTTCAGTCTGTAAACAGTAGCAATTCAGATCTGTCTATTTTTAAGTCAGCAATCTGGATGCTATTAACTATTTCTGTTGAATGAAAAACAGCAGTTTACAGCTGTGATATGTTAAAAAAAAGGGGGGGGGGTTAACTTGGGGATCTTTACCTCTAATGTTGAATATTCACCTATAGATAGTTTAAAACTTATTTATTTTGAACCTGTGTAGGAGAGTTTTAATCTTCTGTAATTTTGTTCTTTGATTCCCTGATTAGATTTCCATAGATTGCTGAGCTGGATGGGAATTAATTTTCAATTTTATCAAGGTTTAGGTTTCTTTTTTTTTCTAGTTGATCTCAATTTTATTTTATTTTTTAAATTCTCAACATATCAGAAACGAAGGAAAAACAGAGCTGTGACATCTTAAGCATTATCTTGTCAATTCATCTTCACCTCAACTTGCTGAGAGCACCAGCTGGTAGTGCCAAGTGAACAGTTTTTCTCCTTTCTCAAGCTAACAATCTGGGGACACCTTTCAGTGCCAACTCACTTGAATTTGTGCTGATCTGGAGCAGTATTGTGATATAATCTGTCTGCTTTGGGGTCCACCCATGATGAAATTAGTAGGTTGCTTCTTACA
Source organism: Chrysemys picta bellii (assembly GCF_011386835.1). Taxonomy (NCBI): domain Eukaryota; kingdom Metazoa; phylum Chordata; order Testudines; family Emydidae; genus Chrysemys; species Chrysemys picta. Next base: position 226,222,087 of record NC_088791.1, read on the forward strand.
TGTACTGTGTAGTAGCCCAGGCGAGATAGAGACAGTGAAATTGCAGGTCAATATAGTTCTTTATCGTGGCCCACAGCACTTTCCTATAACATAGAAGTGTTGCTTTTGACGAGTAAGAATACCTGATACTTGGTGTACTATGTGGGACTCAGCAGTCTGGCTCACTTCTGTATTAAATATAAGGACAGCTGTGATGAGTTCCATTTAGGTATACCCTTGTGGCACCTAACAAATTGCCAGTGTGACCGTCCAAGTAGGCAAAGTTTGGGTGTTTTTGACATAAGAGCTCGGTACTGATTCTGGCCTTGCCTATTACAAATGCCTTTTCTTTCTCTTTCTCTTTTTTGCAGATACTGAGCATCTTTATACTGTGGTTTTTCAAGAAATCTGTGAACGCTTTGGAAAGGCGTATACCTGGGACTTGAAATCATTAGTCATGGGTAAAAAAGCATTGGAGGGAGCACAGATTATTCGAGATGTACTTGAACTTCCGATGACCAAAGAGGAGCTACTGCATGAAAGTAAAATGAAGCAGGAAAAAATATTTCCTAATGCTGCATTGATGCCAGGTGTTTCTCTTCAATATTTAAATAACTGCATATGAAATTATTTAAACACTGTGACTATTGTATAGTTCTAAAACCTCCTTTCACAAAGCACCTTCTCTCACAGACCTGATTTCTTCACTCTTGGCTTGACAGGTTTTGCTGAAAATTGCCTGTTTACTTGGTAGAAAGATACTGAGGATGCTGAGAGCTTTTTCATATACACTTATGGAACAGATGCTCTTAATACATGTTTTAAAGAACAGGAAAACACATGGACAGGATAAATATGCATGAAGTTTATAAGTTTTATGATCTAGTCTTCGCTTTATAATATTTGAGAGCATCTGTGAAATTCAACAAGTTTGTTTTAAGGTGTGTATGTGTATACACTCTAGTGCAGGGGTAGGCAACCTATGGCACACGTGCCAAAGGCAGCAAGTGAGCTGATTTTCAATGGCAGTCACACTGCCCGGGTCCTGGCCACCAGTCTGGGAGGGGCTCTGCATTTTGATTTAATTTTGAATGAAGCTTCTTCAACATTTTAAAAACCTTATTTACTTTACATACAACAATAGTTTAATTATCGGTATATACTATAGACATAGAAAGAGACCTTCTAAAAATGTTAAAATGTATTACTGGCACGCGAAACCTTAAATTAAAATGAATAAATGAAGACTCGGCACACCACTTCTGAAAGGTTGCCGACCCTTGCTAGTGTATTTGTGTAAAATAAACAATATGCATGCCTTTACACACGTAGACAGATTTATGTGTCTGTCCATGTATACATGTTGCATATTCTGAGTGCTTGAACTTGTCATCTTAGTTCCATTCATAACATTTTCTTTCATTTAAGTTTGTAGTATGTAATGGGAGAGGGGAAAAATTAAGTAACAAGTTCAGGCATGCAAAAGAAGAAAATCCTAAACTAAGTTTGTTACCAACATAAAATTTAAAGTTAATATTTCTGGAGCAAACAGCAATATTTTATGTCAAAATATAATGAGAGAGGGCAGAATAGCAAATTCCAGGTACGTGTAAAGTAGCCTAATTAATGTAACTGTAATGAACATAACTTTTGGAACTTTCTGCATTTTGAATGTTTGACCTTTCAGCCTTTATGATGCACTACCAGTAGTCTAGATTTTTTTTTTGAGGGGTGGCTGTATTTATATCTAATTTCCTAATATCTTAAAAGGGCTTGGGGTAAAAGGAATGTATGTGGGGGTAGGGATGGGGAGGGGAGCAAGTTTAAAAAAACAGAAACAGAAAATCTGGATATACAGATATATATAACACTGGATATACAGTGTTAGCTGTATATTCAGTTAACACTCAGCTGGTCCACAACCCTCACTGTCGCTGCTCAGAGACGCATTGCAGACAGGCTGGGGAGCACACCTGGGCAGTATCAGAACTCAAGACATGTGCTCACAACCAGAACTATCGCTGCATATCAATGTCAGGGAGCTGAGAGCAATTTGCCTGGCTTGCTAGACATTCCAGGCTCATCTTCAGGGCAAATGTGTCTCAGTACTGATGGACAACACCACAGTGATGTTCTACAAACAGGGTGGTGCTCGTTCCTCTCTCCTGTGCCAGGAAGCTCGCCTACTGTGGGACTGTGCATCATACACTGCATCCAGCAACAGACCTCCTATCTGCCGGGAGCTCAGAACGAACTAGCGGACCACCTCAGTCTCTCGTTCAACACTCACGAGTGATATCTCAGAGCGGTCATTGCCCTTTCGATCTTCCAGAGGTGGGGCTATCCCCACCTGAACCTGTTTGCGACATGGAGCAACAGAAAGTGTCAGCTATTCTGCTCCTTTCAGAACCTCAGCCACGGTTCCATATCGGATGGCTTTCACCTACCATGGACGAGTCATCAGCTATATGCGTTCCCGCCCTTCCCCCTCATACACAAGGTCCTCCTCAAGATCCGGCAGGACAGGGCTTCAGTGATCCTCATAGCACCAGCATGGCCTCGACAGCACTGGTTCACCACACTGCTGAACCTTTCAGTGGACAGGCCAGTGGCCCGTCCTATGCTCCCGGACCTCATCGCACAGGATCATGGCCAACTACAACACCCCAACCTGGAGTCCCTCCACCTCATGGCATGGAAACTCTATGGCTGAACCATCTTGAACTGCAGTGCTCGGACTCTGTTAGGGAAGTTCTGTTGAGAGGCAGGAAGCCCTCCACTTGCACAGCGTACCTGATGAAGTGGAAGCGTTTCTCCATTTGGTCCATACAGAAAATACCTCCCCGCAGCAAGCCTCTATTCCCTTGGTGCTAGACTACCTCTTGTACCTGAAGCAACGGGGTAGGCAATATCATCTATTAAGGTACACCTGGTGGCCATTTTGGCCTTCCACCCAGGTGTGGAGGGCAGGCCAGTCTTTAGCAATCCCATGCTGGGCTGTTTTCTTAAGGGCTTGGATAGGCTTTACCCCCAGGTGAGGCAACCCATTCCTCAATCTTCACATGTTCTTTTACGGATTCATGGTTCTCCCTTTCGAGCCCCTCGCGTCCTGCCCCTTATCCTACCATTCCTGGAAGGTGGCTTTTCTGGTGGCCATAACCTCAGCCAGAAGGGTCTCCAAGCTCAGAGCACTGTCTTCCGAGCCCCTTTACACGGTCTTTTACAAGGACAAGGTGCAGCTACACCCTCACCCAGGTAGTATCACAATTTCACATTAACCAAGATATATTTCTACCGGTATTCTTTCCTAAACCTCAAGCCAGCAACAAAGAGCGGGCACTCCATTCCCTGGATGACAGGCGTGCCCTAGCCTTCTACATTGAACGCACAAAGCTGTTTCGTAAGTCACCACAGCTTTTTATTGCAATCACCGAAAGGATGAAAGGGCTTTCCATCTCATCCCAGCACATCTCGTCGTGGATCATGTCCTGCATCAGAATGTGCTATGACCTGGCTAGGATCCAAGCCCTGGCATTGACGGCGCACTCCACAAGAGCGCAGGCCTCTTCTGCTATGTTCCTCGCACAGGTCCCCATTCAGGACATATGCAAGGCAGCAACGTGGTCTTCCATCCACACCTTCACGTCACACTATACCATCACTCAACAGGCAAGGGACAATGCGGCCTTCAGCAGGGCAGTACTGCAATCAGCAACTCGGTGAACTCTGACCCCTCCTCCGTCGAAACTGCTTGGGAGTCACCTATTGGAATGGACATGAGCAATCACTCGAAGAAGAAAAGATGGTTACCTACCTTTTCTAACTGTTGTTCTTTGAGATGTGTTGCTAATGTCCATTCCAAATCCCTTCTGCCTCCCCTCTGTCGAAATATTCCATCAAAAAGAACTGAATAGGCGGCGGGTCAGCAGGGACCTATATACACTGCCACAAAGGCACCACTCCAGGGGGCTCCACAGCCGACCCAACGGGTACTACTAGGGTAAAAACTTCTGACAATCGTGCACGTGGTGCACACGCACACACACCTATTAGAATGGACATGAGCAACACATCTCAAAGAACAACAGTTACGAAAAGTAGGTAACCGTCTTTTCTCATAGCAAATTTCAAAGTTCGAGAACATAGAATAACATAAAAGTCAATTAAGCAAATAAATAAATGATAATATTTTTAAAAAGCTTTCTTACCCCCCTTCTCTCCCCAAACAGGCTTCACATTTGTATCTTCTCCTTTATTTTGTGGCTGTTTTTTTTAAACTTGGATTCATCAAATTGCTGTTGGCTTTCTTTTCCTTCTTGAAGGGAAGGATAGCTTTGACCTCCTGGGTCTTGTTAATTGGAGATGGATCAAAACTGTGGCTTATCGGTTGTTTTGTACAAGTAATAAGAAGATCAGTAGTATTCTGGATTGTGTAATAAGTGAGTTCTTTAAAAGGGGAACCATTTGCCAAATAAATGTAGAGGAATCTGAAATATCTCTACATCCCTTACATCTCTTAAAAAATGTAAATCTCATTTGCATTTAGACATTTTGGGGTCAGAGCTGAAGGCTGAACTAATTAAATGAAATCATTTGTCTTTCATTCTTGTCAAACTTTTATGAAGGCAGAAAGAAAATGTCTGATTTAGCATGTGGATGAGGATCTGTGTTTCAAAAAATGATGCTAGAGGACTTGTGAAAATGGTGTGCACAGATTTGAATATCAAGCTAATAGGCAGCTTTTCAATATGTGAGAAACATATGGGAGAATTATCAATTTTGCTTTCCTACTCTGTGAGGTGTCTAGGAGCAGCCCCTTTCAGTAGCAGCCCCGCCACAAGGAGGCTCTGAAGGATGGTATTATAAGTGAAGGAGTAAAATATGGAGGAGATTCTCAGTTGCCCCATCAGGGATATGGAGGTCTACCTCAGAAAAAAATATATTCCTTGGAAAGAATACAAAAATCTACAAAAAATAGCATGAAGCTGAAAGGCAAGATACATAGTAGAGTGTAAGACAGTTCTTCTGTGCTATATTTTAAAGGTAATTATAAAAGTAAAGTATATTTAATAGACTACAAATAAACATTTCAGAAGTCACTTAGACACTTAGGAGTCTAATCCATGGGAATTAAGGTCCTAAATCCCATTTGCTGTTGAAAATGTTAATCCATTGGTCTGCTTTCAGATTCTGTCTCAAATTAGTTTCTGCTGACCTTCACAACTGGGTTGAATTACAGTTACTGCCATGAAGGGAGTCAACAAGCTCATTGCTGTTTTGATGCCAACCAAGCAGCAAAGGTAGCTGTGAGCTTCTTGACTCCCATCAGCAAATAAAATATTTATTCTTTAAAATTACTGATTTTATTGTGTGTGTGCTCCCATTTCTATTTTTCTTAAGTCTTCTGTATCTCAGCCATGTTTCTGCTCTCTTCTCCGAGCAGCAGTGAGTTCCCTGGGAACTGCTAAGTGGGTTGTAAACAAAATGGCATATCTGAAGAAAGAAAATTCACTTTACCCATTCTCGAAATGCCATGGCTACAAGTGGACAAAATGGTCAAATTGTTGCTAACAAAATGTATTTTTGTTGAAAAATTGCTTCTTTGAAAAATATTTTTTTTGCTAACATTTTTTTTTAAATAATCCATTTGTATGTAACTCCAAACAATAGCATCAACAAAAATTGGTTATATTCTTACTACCACCTTTCTTCATTTGCATACTTATGGTACTTTAAAAAAAATCCATTCTTGACTTAAAATTTTCCATTCATTACTGTTTTAAAAAACTACCTTGTTTCTAGTCTGAATTTGTCCTGCTTCGACTTCCAACCATTGGAACTTATATCTTTGGATGTTATATCTTTAGTAGTTTAAGAGCCTTCTATTATTAAATTTCTGTTCCTCTGTTATGCTAAACAGAATTAGTTTCTTGAATCTTTCACTTTAAAGCATATTTGCCAATCTTTTAATCATAGTGGCTATTCTCTGAAACCTCTCAAATTTTTCAAAATCTTTTATGAATTGTGGATACCAGAATTGAGTACAGTATTCCGGTTGTAATCGCAGGACTGCCAAATACAGAAGTAATATAACTTTTTTAATTCTACTCGTGAGTTCTCTGTTTATATAGCCAATTATTTCATTAGTCCTGTGGCCACAACATTGTACTGGGAGCTCACATTCAGCTGATTATACGCCATGACCCCCAAATCTTTTTGAGAGTCACTCCTTCCCAGGATATAGTCCTTCATCCTGTCTGTTTGGCCTAAATTCTTTGTTTTAGCTGTAGTAAAACTGTGTTTGCTTTTGCCCAGTTTATAAAATAATCTGGATCACTCTGTGTCAGTAACCTGTCCTCTTCATTATTTACCATGTGCTCAAACTTTATCAGTGAGGATTTCTTTGTTTTTTTGCAGGTCTAATTGATGAAAATATTAAATTGCATAGTGCTGAGAACCGATCTCTGTGGGACCCCACTAAAATGTACCCTTTCATGATGACTCCCTTTTTACAATTACATTTTGAGGCATGTCCGTTAGCTAATTTTTAATCCATATAATATATTCCATGTTAATTTTGTCTCGTAATAATTTCTTAATCAAAATTCAAAATGTTGTGCAGTGGCAAGTCAGATGTCTTACAGAAGTCTAAGTATGTTACATTAACACAATTGCCTTTAGCAATCAAACTTGTAATTTCATCAAAAAAGATATCAAGTTAGTTTGACAAGATCTATTTTCCATAAACCCGTGTTGATTGGCATTAATTATATTGCCTTCCTTGAGTCTTTATTAATCAAGTCCCATATCAGCTGCACCATTACTTTTGCTTGAGATCAATATCAAATTAAAGCTTTTCAGGATTTCATCAACTTTTTAATAAAAGTAAAGCCAAAATTACCTCTTGGAGCTCTGGCAACTGGAACAGTCAAAAACGTTGTTGACCAATCATAGTGAGATCAAATTGTAAACACACAGCCATAGAATCTCTTTAAAAAAAATTAGGAGAGTCAGAAGAAAAACTAAAACATTGTTATATTTATATAATTAAATAAAAAAAAGATCAGTTAAACAAAATGTATAGCCAATTTAACATACTGCCAAGATCCCTTTTCCACCCTCTTTTAGATTGGTAGAAACACGAACTTGCAACAGTGCTCTCTTGACTGTACAAAGTCATTCTTCTGATCAAATATTCATTACATTACTCCCAAACACCTAAAGTTGGGTATAATTTATTTCTTACATAATTTATATTTTCTGTGTGAGGGAACACATTGTCACTATAAATTGTACTTAACTTCATGGGGTCCATGAGTGAGTGCAAGAAACATTGCCCTTTACGTACATGTTATCACATAATGTGGCATATTGTGCAGGATGGAACTTGTTATTTTAGCAGATTATTAAACCTCAAATTGTCTCCCACTAATCTAGGCTCAGTTTAGGCCTAGGAAATGTCAGATTGACAGAGTTCTCAGGAAGTACCAATGACACATTCTTCTTTTTATATTTCTGACTGGTTACAAGTGTAACATTGCATTGCAAGTATGTAAATTAATTTATGGGATGAGTGGAGTAGTTTTTGAAGGGGTGTTGGGGAAGAATACTACTTGGAACATGGACCCAACTGCAATCTGAAAAGAATCTTTGCTATTGTTTAAAGTGCAGAAAAGTGAGAAAAATACATTAGTTACTAGCAGCTAGTTATTTCCTTGGCTTGGAAATAGATTAGTAATTTCCAGCTCTACTTGTTTTTTTTTTTTTTTTTTTTGAATATTTGAGCATAGGAATTGTCATAGAAATGTAGGACTGAAAGAGACCTCAATAGGTCACTTAGTCCATCCCCTGCATTTAGGCAGGATTCAGTATTAGACCATCCCTCACAGCCATCCCTGACAGGTGTTTTTCTAACCTGTTCTTAAAATCTTTCAGTGATGGAGATTCCTTATCCTCCCTAGCTAATTTGTTACAATGCTTAACTACCCTTACAGTTACAAAGTTTTTCCTAATATCTAACATAAATCTCTCCTGCTTCAGTTTAAGCCCATTACTTCTTGCCCTGTCCTCAGTGGTTAAGAAGAACAATTTATCACCCTCTTCTTTATAACAACCTTTTACCCACTGGAAGACTGTTGTCCCTCCTCGGTCTTCTCTTTTCCAGACTAAACCCAGTTTTTCCAATCTTTCTTTGTAAGTCATGTTTTCTAGACCTTTAATCATTTTTGTTGCTCTCCTCTGGACTTTCTCCAAGTCATCCACATCTTTTCTGAAGTATGGTACCCAGAACTGGAAACAGTACACCAAGTTGAGGCCTTATCAGTGCTGAGTAGAGTGGAAGAATTACTTCTTTGTATAATGGTCGCTATGTGTGTTCCACATATGGGATATGCATGCAGAAACTTGTCTGAATGTTTTATTTTCTCTCCTTGATTTGTTCTTTTTTTTTAAATCAAACAAAAAAGCAAACCCTTCTTTAAAACAAACAAAAATAGGTAATTTTAAATTGATTTTATATATACTTTGAGATGTTTATGGAATGAGATGTTTATGGATGTAATTTAGTAAAGAATATTCTATTTTACACCTTACCTATTACATCTTTGCTTCTCCTTCCCCCTGCAATCCCTTCTGATTTTTAAAGCGATCAGAATAGTTATATAACAATCACATGACAAAACAAGACAATCCTCACATGTGCTATTTTTCTCATATTGATGCAATTGGGAAATATGTTATGATAGCCTGGTATTTACAACTAATAACAGTAGCTATCACTAGAGTTAAGGTAGCTTCAGTTTCCATTATAACTCAGTGTTTATACATGCTAAGTTTCCAAAATATTCAACTTTTGGACTCATATATGGTTTTTGCTAAATATATATATTTATATAATTTGCATACCATGTACCTGAAACAGGATTTTTTTTGTAAGCAGTGCCTTTGGCTTACACCCCCACCATAGCTCTCCTTGTGCTCTGAACCACGGGCATAAAAGGTGGTGCAGGCACACACCTCTCCAGTTCCTTCTTACCCCCTCAGGATATGAGTTGAAATCATTGATGTCATCAGCTCCCTTTTTACTGCATCATTGCGGTAAGGTATTATATAGAGGTCGTTTTAGTAGTCTTTGTAGTATACTCTACAAAGTATAGTTAGTTTTCCCCCCCCCATTTCTTCCCACCCAGGGACATTGTCACCCTGAGTAGTCTTGGATTATGCCCTGTTTCCCAGGGTTAAAAAATTATTTCTTTCCATTGCTCCTTTCCAGAGAGCAACAAACATCAATACTGCCTCTGCTGCCTGGGTGAGTCTCATAGTATCTTTTCCCCCCAGAACTCATGATGGTTGGGAACTAACACTCAGAAAATATCTTCTGGGGAAGACTTTGAAGCTCCATTGAGATCTGGTCTGGGGGACCTTCTGCTCCCTCTTGGCCAGTCCGGCCCCATACATCAGTCTCACCAAGCGGAGGCTAAGACTTTTAAGCCTAAAAAAAGGCTTCACATGAGAGCAAATGGCACTCTCATAGACACAAGGGCAAGCCATCTTCATCTAAGACTGCTCCAAATAGAGAGGATCACTCCCTGACCCCATCAAAGTTAGCACACATGGACACTAAGTGCTTAGGCCTAAATAAATCTAGACAGGAGAGGGAGGCATGCAAGGGTACAGACCCAATGGTTCCGATGGTGAAGGCTTGGGATAAACAGCTCCTGGTACTCCCATCCGCTTTTAGAGCCAATGTGTACCAGTAGTGACACAGCCCTGGAGGGAACCAACCACCATAGTAACCAAGGAAGCTCTAGTTCTGATAAGTCCGCCAATGGACTCTCCTACATCTCCCTGGGAGACATTTTGCTCTTCCCTATGCACATTCACCCCCCTTATTGGGACTGTCTATTCTGGGATTTGGATACACCAGAGGAAGATGCTATCCTGGCAAGGCAGAGTCATTCTTTTACCCCACCTGCCAGCCTGGGGGCACAACCATTTGTACCAGAGATAAGGGATTCAGCTTTCTCAACAGATGAATCTGAAGCCCTACAGGAGCTGCTGAGGCATTGGATGGAGGTGGCACTAGACAGGAGACCCAGAAGATTAGGGATTCCAGTCTCTAACCAGATATGATTGGCCAAGAGACAGGTGGTCCTCCTCAGCCAGTTGGCAATATTGGGGACCGTGGGAACCCTACCCTAGACACCCAGGATTGGTACAGAAGACCTGTTTGCCATTCTGTGGATACCCACAACCATTCCCACTGAAATATTCAGAAGGGGAAGGTGAGCTATTCTGGGAGTGATCTTCAGGGGACAAGGCGATTATTCCGTCTTCTCCGTCTCTGTCGGGTGACTTTAAAAATATCAAGAGCTCATGCACAGAGTGATTCAACTTGAGAAAGATCAAGAACCTCAGCACAATTTAGTAGACATTCTGCAGCTTTCTGGTCCCAGTCTCCCAATCAAGTGACCCTCTCCATTAATGAGGCTATCATGGATCTGGTAAGGACAGTTTGGCATACTCCTGCTTCTTGTGCTCCCACCATAAGAGGCCCGAGATACACTACTTTTTCGCATTTGGCACGGGGTGGGGGAGAGGGAATACGTTTTTGTTCTCTCAACTACTGCCTAACTCTTTAGTGGTGCGGGTGGCTACAGCATGGTCCAAGCAGCAACCAAAGACTACTCCCTCTGATAATAGACACAAGCAACTTGACCTTCTGGGGAGAAAGGTTTTCTCTTCCGCCTCCCTCCAGTTCAGGATCTCACATTATTCAGATCCTCTTGGCCAAATATTATTTTACTAATTCTAACAAGATTTTTTCAATTTAAGGACAAGCTCCCTGAGGAGGATAGGACCCACTTCAAGGCCTTAGTGGATGAGAGCAGATTAGTGGTCAAAACTTCACTCCAAGCTGTGGTGGATGTGGCAGATAGTGCCTCTAGGGGAATGGCTACAATCACTGCTACGAGGAGACACTTTGGGTTGGAATCCTTCGGTTTTCCTAGAGAGGTGCAGATACCATCCAAGATCTGCCTTTCGATATTATCAACCTATTCCATGAGTCTCTTCACCCCCTTAAAAACTTGAGGACAACACTTTGCTCGCTGGGCATTTGTACCCCTGCCCCTATGAGAAAACACTATAGATGGATATAAGGCAAGACCGCCTCCTCAGCTGTTTTACCACCAACGTCCTCAGAAGCCACGAGGCAAGGGACAGTGGGTTCTTCTTCTTAGCATATGTGCAACGTGCCTCAGGTGGCACCTGACCAGGATTCATCACCGAATTTAGTACACGGTTGTATCATTAGCTTCCCAAGCCCGGGCTGATCCATGTCCCCAACATGGGGTTTATGGATCTAGGAATCCAGCCTCTGCAGCGTTCCCCACCACATTGTCACCTTCTGGAATTGGTGCATCAGCCATTATGTAACTCTATCAGCATTATATTTACCAGGAGTGCTAAACTCCCTAATGCAGTGGTTTTCAAACTGTGGGTCGTGGAATGTAAGGCACTGGGTCACAGTGGCTCTGGTCAGCACCGCCAACCAGGCAATTAAAAGTCCCATTGGTGGTGCTGCCTGGCTAAGGCAGGCTAGTCTCTACCTGTTCTGACACCACGCTGCGCCCCTGAAGCGGCCAGCAGCAGGTCCTGCTCCGAAGCGGGGGGGGCCACCGGACTCCACGCACTGCCTCTCCCTGAGCACTGGCTCTGCACTCCTACTAGCTGGGAGCTGGGGGGTGGGGGGGCGGCAGTGCCTGCAGGTGCGGAGCTGCTTGTGCACCTCCACCTAGGAGCTGGGGCACAGCACAGTCCACAGTGCCAGGACAGGAAGGAAACCTGCCTTAGCACCCCTACTGCGCCGCTGACCGAGGTAAGCCCATACCTCAACCCTGCTCCCCAATCCCCTGCCCCAGCCCAGAGTCTGCACCCCCAGCCCAGAGTCCCGACTCTCTCCCCCTGTTCCAGCCCAGAGGCCCCTCACACACCCCAAACCCCTCATCCCCAGCTCCGTTGGGTCACGGGCATCAACAATTTTCTTCAACTGGGTCTCCAGAAAAAAGTTTGAAAACCACTGCCCTAGCGAACTGCCTGAGCAGACATTTTTCTGCAAATCATTAATGTGAGATCCACAATTCAGTTTTCAACAATATTGTCACCCAGTGTGGAATGCTGGCTTTTTACCTTGCAGGAGAACAGGAATCTTCCTTGGTAAATCTCCAAAGCAGCTATGAGCAAGAGATTGATGGGAGATGCCCTGTTGGTGTGTCAGAGGAGTCGACAGCGGTATGCTTTCCCTCCCATCCCATTGATACTACAGGTTCTATGGAAGATCTGCCAAGACAGAGCTTGAGTCATCCTGATTGTACCCAACTGGCTGAGGCAGTTCTTTATGGATCTGCTGAAGCGCTCAGTTCATCCACCCATGAACATCCCCATGTTGCCCGACCTTCTAGAACAGCTATGGGGTAGTCCATCCTGAATTAAAGCAGAAAAAACTCCGTGAGAAGCTGTTACACAGCAAAATGGAGGCATTTCTCCTGAAATCAATTTGCCTCCAAAATCAGTTGGGATCCCTGCTATCTTAGAGTATCAACTTATGCTTAAGTCTTACTCTCAGTTATCTGTGAGTACATCCAGCAGCAATCAGCAATTTTCCATCCTCTGATGAATAGTCATACCATAAAAATATAATTGCTGATATAGACTAAAACGGCTACCACTCTGAAACCTGTAGCCATACCATATTCACTCATCACGTCACAACTAGATTTCTAAATGGGATTGTCTGATCCTTTTTACCATTGGTGAAGTTTGCACCTCAGTGGGACCTCAGTTTTGTTTTATTGTCACTCACTAAACCCCCCTTTGAGTCTCTAGCTATGTGCTCTATGGCCTTCTTTCCATGAAGTTGGCCTTTCTAGTAGCCATAATGTCAGCCAGAAGAGTAAGGAAGCTGGGAATGCTCATGGCAGACCCACTGTATACTACCGTCTATATATTAAAAAAAAAAGTTTCATTACACCCCACCCTAGATTAATTCCTAAAGTAGTTTTAGAGTTTCATGTTAACTCAGATAAGTCACCTACTAGTGGTTTTTCCACAACCACATGCCTCTTATGAAGATAGACGGAAGGGCTTTGGCCTTTTATCTGCAAAGAACAAAGGATGTTAGAAAGACACCTAAACTACTTGTTTACATAGCAGAGCGATAGAGGGGTCAAACTATATTGACACAGACACTTTCAAAATGGATCTCGGGTTGTATTACCCTTTGTTACCAACTATTTATACTCCCATTCCAGAGGGGATGTGGGCTTATTCCACTAGGTTACTTCAGCTGCCTCTCTGAGAGACGCGCCCCTGCCAGAGATATGGGGGGGTAGCTACTTTGATCTCTTTGCATACCTTCATGAGACATTATGCTCTGTTCCAGTCATCAGCTGTGGATACATCTGTAGGGGCAGCAGTATGACAGTGTCTATCATTTCTGTGTCCTGACAGCCGCCTGTCTGACTACTGTTTGTTAATCTTCCACACTGGGAATACACCTAGAGGCCATCACTTGAAAAAGAAATTGAGGTTACTTACCTATAACTGGGAGTTCTTTGAGATGTGTGGTCCCTATGTGTATTTCACTACCCTCTCTCCATCCCCTCTGCTGCAGATTATTTGAACTGTAGTAAGAATGGGAAATTGGAGAGGTATGAACCCACACCACCTTTTGTGGCCTCCGTTCAGAGCGTGAGGAGAGCTACAGCGCACATGCGGGCCAATGGACTCTTCTTACAAAATATTCTGGATCCAAGCACATAGTGTGCATATGCATCCCAAATGAGAAATGCAGATAGGGACCACACATCTCAAAGAACCTCCAGTTGCAGATAAGTAACCTCTGTTACAACACTCCTGCTAATACATCCCAGAACGATGCTCACTTTTTTTTTCCCAACAGTATAACATTGTTGACTCATATCTAGTAATGTAGCATTGCTGATAATATTCTTAAAGAATGTTTCATAATGACAATGAAACAGTTGAACACAAGAGATATTTCTAAGGTTTACTGAACACTAGATCTATAGCAATTACAGCAAATGGTGGATGGCTCCACCCTTATTACTTTCCCGTCATCACAGTAACAATACCAGTTTCACTTGAGGATCAAGGCCACGTGCAGATAATGATTTGTGATTCCCAGGTCTGTAAAGCATCAAGTTACACCAAAAACATTTTTTAAAACCATTTGAGTTTTGGCACAGTCTGCTCCACCCTCCTTGTGTGGAATGAGTATTTTATTTTCCTTGGGCACATTTTTGTGCTCAAAAGCTACAAAGGTTTCTATTGAATAATTACTTTCATAGTCTTAAAGGATTATGATCAAATCAACTAGAAATCCAGTCAAGTTGCCAGAGGTCTGAATGGTAATGTTAGTTTTTCTTTGATTAAAAAGGGTGATGAAATCTTGAAGAGCTTTAGTTTGGTCTGACATCAGATTCAATGTAGGAGTTACAAATGATTTGGAAATAGAGATAGATAGCCTTTGCACAAAGAGGCTACATTTATCTTCAAGTTTCCCATTCATGCACAATTGGATATGACTCATGTAAGATATGGGTAACACACACTTGGTTAAGTACCCTAAACAGTACAGTGTGTATTTATGGTCTGTGTTATTTTTTCTCCGCAATCTCTGCTTCCTTCCAGTACATCCACTGTGTTCATAGGCTGCTTGTTTTGTTTTGGGTGTCCTAACATCAGCATAAAATAGACTAGAGTTACAATCTCTGAAGAGACTCAGTTTTGGTACTTCAGGAATCAGGAGCCTAGTCCACCTCACGCTGGGTATGTCTACACTACGGGATTATTCCAAATTTACAGAATTAGATTTTTGGCAACCGATTGTATAAAGTCGAGTGCACGCGGCCACACTAAGCACATTAATTTGATGGTGTGCGTCCATGTACCGAGGCTAGTGTTGACTTCCGGGCGTTGCACTGTGGATAGCTATTCCATAGCTATCACATAGTTCCCACAGTCTTCCCCGCCCATTGGAATTCTGGGTTGAGATCCCAATGCCTGATGGGGCAAAAAACATTGTCGCTGGTGGTTCTAGGTACAGCCTCACCCCTCCCTCCGTGAAAGTAATGGCAGACAACCATTTCGCACCTTTTTTCCTGGGTGAACTGTGCAGATGCCATATCACAGCAAGCATGGAGCCCGCTCAGCTCAAGACAGCAGTCATGAACATTGTAAACACCTCGTGCATTATCGTGCAGTTTATACTGAACCAGAACCTGCAAAACCAGGCGAGGAGGAGGCTGCGACTGCAGCGCAGCGACGAGAGTGATGAGGACATGGACATGGACACAAAATTCTCTCAAACCGCGGACCCTGGTGCTTTGAGATCATGCTGTTAATGGGGCAGGTTATAACCATGGAACGCCGATTCTAGGCCCGGGAAACAAGCACAGACTGGTGGGACTGCATAGTGTTGCAGGTGTGGGACAATTCCCAGTGACTGTGAAACTTTCGCATGCGTAAGGGCACTTTCATGGAACTTTGTGACTTGCTTTCCCCTGCCCTGAAGTGCCAGAATACCAAGATGAGAGCAGCCCTCACACTTGAGAAGTGAGTGGTGATAGCCCTGTGGAAGCTTGCAACGCCAGAAAGCTACCGGTCAGTCGGGAATCAATTTGGAGTGGGCAAATCTACTGTGGGGGCTGCTGTGATGCAAGTAGCCAAAGCAATCACTGAGCTGCTGTTACCAAAGGTAGTGACTCTGGGAAACGTGCAGGTCATAGTGGATGGCTTTGCTGCAATGGGATTCCCTAACTGTGGTGGGGCGATAGATGGAACCCATATCCCTATCTTGGCACGGAGCACCAGGGCAGCCAGTACATAAAGCGCAAGGGGTACTTTTCAATGTTGCTGCAAGCACTGGTGGATCACAAGGGATCTTTCACCAACATCAAAGTGGGATGGCCGGGAAGGGTTCATGATGCTTGCATCTTCAGGAACACTAATCTGTTTAAACGGCTGCAGCAAGGGATTTACTTCCCAGACCAGAAAATAACTGTTGGGGATGTTGAAATGCCTATAGTTATCCTTGGGGACCCAGCCTACCCCTTAATGCCATGGCTCATGAAGCCATACACAGGCAGTCTGGACAGTAGTCAGGAGCTGTTCAACTACAGGCTGAGCAAGTGCAGGATGGTGGTAGAATGTGCATTTGGACATTTAAAGGGTCGCTGGCGCATTTTACTGACTCGCTCAGACCTCAGCCAAACTAATATTCCCATTCTTATTGCTGCTTGCTGTGTGCTCCACAATCTCTGTGAGAGTAAGGGGGAGACATTTATGGCAGGGTGGGAGGCTGAGGCAAATCCCCTGGCCACTGATTACGCGCAGCCAGACACCAGGGTGATCAGAAGAGCACACCAGGAAGCGCTGCGCATCAGAGAAGCTTTGAAAACCAGTTTCATGACTGGCCAGGCTACAAATTTCTATTTGTTTTTCCTTGATGAAAACCCTTGATTGACTCATTTGGGAGGAGGATAGGAGGGAAGGAAAAGGCCACTTCAAAAGTTCAAAATAATGACAGCCTTTTGCTTGGGCTGTCCACTGGGGTGGAGTGGGAGGGTGCACGGAGCCTCCCCCCACCCCCCGCGTTCTTACATGTCTGGGTGAAGAGGCTATGGAACATGGTGAGGGGGGAGGGCGGTTATACAGGGGCTGCAGCGGCACTCTGTGATCCTGCTGCCGTTCCTGAAGCTCTACCAGATGCCGGACCATGTCCATTTGCTTACGCAGCAGCCCCAGTGTTGCATCCTGCCATGTCTCATCTCGAGCGTCCCTCCTCTCCTCACATTCATCCCTCATGGCCTCATGTTCACTGGCAGCTTTCCTGTACTGGGATACCGTGCCCTTCCACTCATTCAGATGAGCTCATTCATCACGGGTTGATTGCATGATTTCTGAGAACATTTTGTCTCGTGTACGTTTTTTTCGCCGCCTTATCTGAGATGGGAGGCTTGAAAAATTTGCAGGTGCAGGGAGGGAAAAAAGGGAGAGAAGTATTTAAAAAGATACATTTTACAGAACAATCCCCCCCCCACACACACACACACACACACACACTTGGCTAACTGTAGGGAAGGATTTCTTTTCAGCCACAGGCAAACAGCCCAGTAGGAACTGCCACCTCTGTCCCCTTAATTAAATTCCAGTATTTCAACCAGGTTACCATGAATGATATCACTCTCCTGAGGATAACACAGCAAGATAAAGAATGGATGTTGCTTGAATGCCAGCAAACACCGGGACCATACGCTGCCAGGCTTTGTCATGCAGTGATACAAGATTACTTGCTACTAGCATGGCGTGGTCAAGTGTCCTACCATGGAGGATGGAATAAGGCTGCACTGCTCAGAAACCTTCTGCAAAGGCTTTTTGGAGTACCTCCAGGAGAGGATTTCCGTTCCATCCCCAGACACGTTAACAGACTTTTCCAGTAGCTGTACTGGCCGCAAATGCATCCCAAGTCCGCAGGGCAAATAAATCATTAAAAAAAGCTTGCTTTTAAACCATGTTTTATATTTACGAAGGTACAGTCACCAGAGGTCCCTTCCACGGCTTCATGGTCTGACATACCGCCTTGGGAGG
Organism: Chrysemys picta bellii; assembly: GCF_011386835.1. Taxonomy (NCBI): domain Eukaryota; kingdom Metazoa; phylum Chordata; order Testudines; family Emydidae; genus Chrysemys; species Chrysemys picta. The sequence continues at coordinate 226,239,736 of NC_088791.1, forward strand.
GTTGGGAGGGTACTTCAGTCAGGCTGAGAAAAAGATCCTGGCTGTTGGGGAGAACGGAGTGCTGTGTGCTCTCCGCAAGCTCGTCCTCCTCCCCCTCCTCCTCATCTTCCCCGTCCGCAGAATCCTCAGGCATGGCTGAGATTACCCCCTCCTCTGAATCCACGGTTAGAGGTGGGGTAGTGGTGGCGGCCTCCCCTAGAATTGCATGCAGCTCAGCGTAGAAGCAGCATGTCTGCGACTCTGCCCCAGATCTTCCGTTTGCTTCTTTGGTTTTCTGGTAGGCTTGTCTGAGCTCCTTAACTTTCACGCGGCACTGATATGAGTCCCTATTGTGGCCTCTCTCCATTATGCCCTTGGAGATTTTTTCAAATGTTTTCGAATTTCGTCTTTTGGAACGTAGTTCTGCTAGCACAGAATTCTCTCCCCATATAGCAATCGGATCCAGTATCTCCTGTACGGTCCATGCTGGTGCTCTTTTTCGATTCTTGAACTGCATGGTTACCTGTGCTGATGAACTCTGCATGGTCACCTGTGCTCTCCACGCTGGGCAAACAGGAAATGAAATTCAAATATTCCCGGGGCTTTTCCTGTCTATCTGGCCAGTGCATCCGAGTTCATTTGCTATCCAGAGCGGTCACAATGGTGCACTGTGGGATAGCTCCCGGAGGTCAATACAGTCGAATTGCGGCCACACTAACCCTAATTCGAAATGTCAATGTCGATTTCGGCTCTACTCCCCTTGTCGGGGAGGAGTACAGAAATCGATTTTCAGAGCCCTTTATGTCGAAGTAAATGGCTTCGTTGTGTGGATGGGTTCAGGGTTAATTCAATTTAACGGTGCTAAATTCGACCTAAACTCGTAGTGTAGACCAGGCCATAGCATAGGAGCAACATTTAGATTACTGTGGTGATGGATGTGGCATGAAAACCTAGTTAGAAAGAATGTTAGAGGGGCAGGAGCAGTGAAGACAGTAAGAGGGGTGAGAAGCAGTACAAGGAAAGGGTGTTGTAAGTATACAGGGAGGGAAAGATGCACGCAGCATGGGTGGGAGGAAGGCAAGATAATTGTAAAGGATGATAGAAAAGGGAAATAAAATGAGGGCGGGGAGAAGAAGAGCTAGCACAGATGAACAAAATATCACAATAAGAATCAAAGAGCTATAAACAGAACATGTACAGTAGTATGATATGTCATGAGAAAACAAACAAAATTTAGGGTCGATAAAAAAAATGGAATTCTTTTCCATGACAAATTTGGAATGAAATTAAAAGTTTTAATTTTGTTCCACATTTTCCCTAAAATGTTTAGATTCAAAACAATTGAAACAAAAAATGTTCCTGTCAAATCAAAGGTAGGATGTTGCATTTAGTTACCTAGGCCTTTTTAAGAAAACAGTTCTTGTGACCAAAATTATTAATGCGTAAAGGTCCACATTAGGCTCTGAAATTCACATCTTACTGATGTGAGGGGTGACGGGAAAGGAAGTGAGTTTCCATCTTTGCTCTGATAGATATTTTGATTGGAGACAATTTCTGCAAGGCTATGCAGTGAACATTGATTAATACTGATACATGATTAACATGCTCAGAAGTGATTTTTTTTTTCAATTTATAATTTCATGTAGCACTTTTTTTTTCAAGCCTAGCAAAGTACAGACTCTCTATTAAGAACTAAACTTATGCAACAGGTCACCTTTTAAACTTTGGCCATTTTTGGTGTAACCCTCTTTAAGCAAGTGTGATTTTTATATAGAGTCTCTATTTTGTCTTTCCCGTGTGTTTGCCTGTGTGTGTGTGTGTGTGTGTGTATGTGTGTGTATAAATGACTGAAAGGAATTAGTTTAAGCAAATTATATAAATATATATATTTAGCAAAAACCATATATGAGTCCAAAAGTTGAATATTTTGGAAACTTAGCATGTATAAACACTGAGTTATAATGGAAACTGAAGCTACCTTAACTCTAGTGATAGCTACTGTTATTAGTTGTAAATACCAGGCTATCATAACATATTTCCCAATTGCATCAATATGAGAAAAATAGCACATGTGAGGATTGTCTTGTTTTGTCATGTGATTGTTATATAACTATTCTGATCGCTTTAAAAATCAGAAGGGATTGCAGGGGGAAGGAGAAGCAAAGATGTAATAGGTAAGGTGTAAAATAGAATATTCTTTACTAAATTACATCCATAAACATCTCATTCCATAAACATCTCAAAGTATATATAAAATCAATTTAAAATTACCTATTTTTGTTTGTTTTAAAGAAGGGTTTGCTTTTTTGTTTGATTTAAAAAAAAAAGAACAAATCAAGGAGAGAAAATAAAACATTCAGACAAGTTTAAGGTAATGTGAAGGCTTTGACAATTTTCATGCATATAGCCTGAGGCTTCCTGTAGTTGCTCAGTTTCACCTTTCACCTGAATCTGAAAATATTTGTGGCTTAATCTGTGAAAATTCCCTAGTGAATGGTTTGATTTAATTGACTACAGTTGGTGCTTATATTTTAATTGAAGAGCAGTAATATTTTGAAATCATTGTTTTAACTCATAGTGGGGGGGGGGGTTAAGTGGGATAGATGCTATAGTATTTGTTGTTCTGGCACAAAGTAAAAAAACAAATTGAAAGACCATATTATAATTTGAGTCTCTCTATCATTGTAATTTTTCTATCTATAACAAAACTTGTTTAGAAGTGTACAGGAAAGTTAATGAACTTGTAAGTGTGACCAGATGTTCCAGATTGCCTGAAACTATTTCAGAATTGTTTCACTGTCCTAGATGATTGTCAGCTGGATGCCCTAAAGGGTTACTTGTCAAGAATGACAGGCCCAAAACTGAACCCACCTTGAGAGATTTTTTTTTTCTCTTCTAATTGTCCTTCCTGGTTCCAGAAAATGTTAGCTCCCAAATATCACAGTTGCAACACTGACTTCAACCAGTTTCCAGTTTTTCTTCTGGAGACCCAACAGCAGACCTACAGTACGGGGTTTCTTCGGAATCGCAAAATGCTCAAAGCTCAATATTATTGCATATTTCAATGCCCTGTTGGCCCCCACCGAAGGAGTGAACAGGTGGTGCAAAGTCATCACGTGTTGTGATATTCATACAGTGATTTGCTATCCAAAGAATACAACTGTTTGTTTAATTTGGGTCTTCTGACCTAAAAAGGAGTTGTCCTCAGTTTTGAAGGTTAATATGGGGAATGGTACCTTCTTCGTTTTCCCTAATTTTTCTCAACTTAAGCTTCAAAAGGGTCCCTGGAATTTGCATTAATTTTTAAGGAATTTTACTTCAGGAAAGTTCATATTATTCTTGTAGGAATCTTAGTAGATTGTTGCTCAGAAAATATCTGATTGATTTACATTTAGAAAAGATTAGAGAATTGGATGAGTAGGCCCAAGAAGAAACCTCTGAAAAACACCAGAAGATAAGAATATCTGTTTCCTAAGCAGGTCCTTTGTATTTAGCACTTATTCCTACAAATACTTGTTCCATTTACATTAAAATACACCTCTACCCCGAATTAACGCTTTCCTCGGGAGCCAAAAAATCTTACCGCTTTATAGGTGAAACTGTGTTATATCGAACTTGTTTTGATCTGCCTGAGTGCACAGCCCTGCGCCCGCCCCCCCTCCTCCCCTCCCCCCCCCTCCGGAGCACTGCTTTACCGCGTTATATCCAAATTTGTGTTATATCGGGTCACATTATACTGGGGTAGAGGTGTAAAAGTGGAAATTATCTTTTTTATTCTCTCTGGCAATTTTGGTACTGTCTTTAGTGTCACATTCTGACACATATCTGTGTCCAGTTGGCAAAGATAACAGTGACAAAAGAAAATATGAAATAAATTACTTTCCACCTTGTCAATTTTGGATAAGCAATGGGAGTTTGCCATTGATTTAAATGGAGCCAGGAATTTTGGACTTAGTTTTTACATCAGAATGAGTAGATGACATCACATGGCTTTAAAGCATGACAACTGACTACATATAAAAGGCCCCATACAAAATAATAGCATAGGATCCCTAGAACAATCAGGGTGGGACATGCTGTCTCTAGCCAAGCCATAATAGCTTTCTTTTTTTTTTCTGGAACTTCTTCAGTGTATGTTGTCAATGATCAATGAAAGTAAAAAGTAAAAGCGGACACAGTAGCAGTATCTTGTTCAGTACAAACTATCCCTAGGTTGTCAACTGATTGAACTAATTATTGTCACCAAGGTTGCAGCTGAATCCAGTGAGACTGAAGAGAAGCATCAGGGAAATAATGGGGAAAAGACTGCTTTAATTTGTGCTTTTTTGTATTTTATCTTATATTTTTCCTAAACTTTCAAAATGAAAATGCTGAGCTATTTTTGTAGGAAGTCTCTGTTTTCCCAATACCTGAATCCTGTCAATTTGGTCTTTTTTGTTGGTTGTTTATTTCAGAGTTGTTAATTTCATTGACATCTGTGATTAATCAGGATTTAAAGATGCTGACATCTGAAGTTGAGCCTTGTCCATCTCGGCTTACTTAACTAAGATCAGTTTACAATTTTATTTTTTTTATTTATTGATTTTGCTCTTCATCTTCTACCCAATGGTCAAAAATGCACAACCATTACACACAATATTTATTTTCTATTTTAAAAGAAAGGGGTGGAGAAAAAGGAAGCAAGAAAAATTAACAATAGAACTTTCCAGTTATTTGGAAAACATGGTACATTCATAGATACAAAATTACAGTAAATTGGGACATGTCCTTCAGATAAAGTTTCCTCTTTTGTGATATACTGCATCATGCTATTATGGTTTGTGTACCAAGCCATACCACACAGTAAAATACATGGTACTCTATCTACCACCATGGTTGATTAATAGAGGACATTAATTTGAAGGAGCACAACTGGATTGCATTGAATGGTCTTTATGTATTCCCTTCATTTAGCCTGCTGACTGTTAACTTATGATGATCTGATCCCTGGTCTTCTGATGCAAATTGGAATTATTAAATATTGTCGCTTCAAAATTGTGTCTAAAGAGGATTAAATGTAAATCCCTGGCTAAATAATCAAGGCAGGAGATTCCATAAGAGGAAGAGATGTAGAAAGCATAATAAGCATCCCAAAATTCCACCTACACTGCTTGATTATTTGCTTGTATTTTAGAATATTAATATATAGAAAACTGAACAGACAAAATATTTAAAGTAAGATTGCTACTGTGTATGTATACCAAGGAATGTTAGTTTTATTTGTAAAATAAAGTAAATGGTTTAAAATGTGAAAATGATTAGTAATGGAAAGCTAGATAAATATTCAAATATAGTAGTAGTTCATGCTCTTTTAAACAAATGTAAATTAGTAAAATATCATTATCATACAAGGTTCCAAAAGCGACCTTAACTTTGCCCCATATAACCACTTACTCTCCATCTAATAAGGTTTTGTTTAGTGCAGCTACATCTGTAGAAAAGTTTGAAATTGTTGATTACACATACCATTGTAATACCTGCTTACAGACATTTTGCTTTCTTTCTCATCTCTGTGGTAAATAAATAATATAGTAGCCTAGGTCTGAATTCCGAAGCCCATTTGTGTAATGTGGATTGGCTAAAGATGGACAAAAGGTCTGTTGGAAGATGTTCTGCTTAACTTTCATTTATTTTTCTCACTATCTTCTTAGGTAAGTAAACCCGGTTTTACTAACGATATTTGTTTAACTGGCTGTTACATTGGGATGAATATGTGAGCCAATTTCTGAAGGATGACCAGACCTGGATGCACTTAAAGACCATCTCCTGGGAGTGCTTCAAGCATCTGGCTGTGTCACTTAGGACATGGAGGAAATAGAAAAACCTTAGCGGGAGGAGAGCAGATGCTGGGCTCCTAAATTAGAGGTTAAAGATCATGAGTTCACATGAATTTTCAGCATGTGATTTGGTGGTAGTAGGGTAGTATTTGTTTTTGGCATGACTGTAATTTGTTTAGCATTAAGAAATTTCCAGGTTTTGTCTGAAGATCAGCGTAAATGGGAACATAATGTCAATTATGCATAGTTTGGTGGGAGGCTTCTTATAATTTTAATATAATTTAATTTCCTATTTAGCACTTGTTTTAACTTTTTCTATAAAATAATAATACAAGAAAGATATGAAAAAATTATATCTTCCCAGTAAAATACTTTATGGCTGAATCAATGTAATACTTGCGGTGTTACCTGAATATGGTAATACATTGTAAATAATCACCCAGTGTTAACTGATTCATATACAAATGGATTTTGTTGGTCTGGATCTTTTGTAAAACATTCTGAAGGAAAAATAAGAGTGGTGAAAACTTCTGTTAGCATAATTTTTTCCACTGTTACAGTGTCAGGAGCACACAGTAATTTGCAGCTGCACTTAGATACACAGCACACTTTTTTTTTAAATATAGCTGTTTTTTCCTAATGTCTTATTTTTGGAACCTACCTGCATTCTTGGGTGTAGAGTCTAGTATGCTAACGAGTTATTAAAAAACAAATTAAGTAGCCAATACAAATAGGGTAGCTATACATAGATAGCTATGATCTAGCACAGTGGCTCTCAAACTTTTTTTTTCGCGGACCACTTGAAAATTGCTGAGGGTCTTGCCGGACCACTTGATGATCTTTCCAAATGTAGTTTGTACCATTAGCTAACTATTGTAAAGTGCTTTGGATAAAAGCGCTATATTAAAAAAAACTTAATAATAATTCATTTTTTTTGTTCTACAAATAAAAGCGCACAACTCATTTTTTTAATAACAGTAGTCTTACCTTTCTAATGTGATGGATGTGCCCTCTCTCCTCTGCTGCGGCAGCCACCGAGCTGGGCTGGGAAGGAGTGGGGGGGGTCTCTCCCTCTCTCCCCCACCGCAGCCGCCCCTGAACTGGGGCTGAGAAGGAGGGCCGTCTCTCCCCGGCAACTGCAGCCCTGGAGCTGGAGAAAGTCACCTCTTTCTCTGGCCACTGCAGCACTTCATGTCCCAAATTCCCCCCCATCCCCTCTTCTCACGCCACTGCCCCCTCCCACCTACCCCCTATTCCCCACAAGGCCACAACTTCACCCTACATGTGCGCCTTCTCCAAGGTCCAGGCACCTAATTAGTGGAGCCGCGCGCCCCTGCGCAGCTCCACTAATTAGGTGGGTGGCCCTTCATTCTTTTGTGTGCAGCCGCCCAGGCGCGCACCTTAGAGGGAACTATCTGCAGACAACCTGAATGGAGCTCAGTTTGGACCACAGTTTGAGAACCTCTGATGTAGCAGTATCAGAGTCCCTTAGAACTAGTAAAATCAAAATGCAAAGGGGGAGGAATCATACCATGACATGTGCCCTAGGGGAATTTGAGAAAGAACCCTGAAGAGGTAACCTTTCCACAACAGTGCTTTTCTTTAGCCAACTGGCTCTAGGGAAAATTGAGTACACATACCCTGTGACTCCTGAGCTGAAACTGTGATGCCATGGGATTGAAGAAAATAAGCCACTTGAAGAGATCACAAATTGGGGAAAATTAGCCATTTGATAAGTAGGACACATGGGATAGGGGTAGACCTAAAAACTGCAAAGTCATTGGACATATTTCTTTACAGGAAAAACTCTTCTACTTGTAAAATGCTACAGGTTATTTACATTAAATCACATTTGAAGTAAAACTTCTGGTTATAACATAAGAAGCAGTTTAAATATCTGTTTTCTCACATTAGTGGTGGCTCTGACTTCACATACATTTTCAGAAACAAAAGTTAATATGTATTTATAATTGCATTTCATTGAGATAACAGAATATGACATTTTTCAGAGGAAAGGGTGCTACTTTTTTTTGTTAGTGTAGGCATTTAAAGGGACACAGCTAGGTTTTTACATTAATGCTTCATTGATTTTAAAGAAGGAAGTTTACACTTCTGTTCATGCTTTTATTTCTGTCTAGAAATGTAATGAGAAAGGTGAATTCATTTGCATAGTAAAGACTGTCTTCAAAAACAATGAAGCTAGAAACTTTAATTATTAACTGACTGGCTGGATTCTGGAGAACACAGAAAAAATCTGTGGAGAGGCACATCTACAGATTAATTGAGTTTCCAGATGGATGGATTAGTTGATTGACTGTTTGCTAATATATCCACTTTTCTAACAGTAAGAGGAATTCCGGTTCCTGAAAATTGCTGGGCATGTGGCTACTTGGGAGGGGATTGGGGAGGCTGTATTGCAGGCAGGACTGTTGTTTTTATAGACTGCCAAAAAATTTCTCAGATGGCTGTAAATGGCATGTTGTAACAAGATGCTATAAACAAAATGTCAGATTTCTTAATATTGCATCATAAATTGTTGTGAGTGTTTGTATGATGGGGGAATAATAAATAAACAAATATTGTCTACCTGATTGAGTATGCATACAGCATAGAGAAAAAGATTCCATTGTTCCTCTACAATCAAACTTGAGTTGTCATGCCCTCAGCCCCGTAATTATCCATTATCTAAAATGTCAGCCAAGGTGGGAATGATAGGAGTTGATGCCAAAAGTGTCATGGTTTTTTTCTTTCTATTTTGTAATTTTAAGAAACAGTGACTGAAAGATTAGTTTAGGATATTAGTATTTGCAAAATGAAGCTAGAAAAATACAAAGGCTGTGTGTATGTCTTTCCAACACTATGAAGACCCATTTCTAGCCTGGGTAGGTCACAAGATATCGGAACTTAAATGGGTCTCTGGCCTATGTGTGTACCAACATCGGCCTCAGGTAAGTATACATTTGGAGAAGGTATTCCACGTTTTTTGGAGAAGTGAAGGAAATTTACTGCTGGCAAGTTTATTTAACAAAAAAAAAAAAGTCTGTTTTAAAGCTGCTTGGGGCCTGGTTATTCCTGGTGAAGAAGAATTAGTAGACAAAGTATAGATGAGGTGGTCAGTTTTAGGATAAATGCAATTTATCACATGAATATCACCACCCAGCAACTCACTCCTTTACAAATTTTCAGTAGCTTTCCTATGATTAACTTTTCCATTTTCTCTGTCTGTCATCCCTTCCTTTCTCGTACTCAGTTTATCTTTTACTCCCTCCCTCTGCGTCTCAGCATCTCTCTGTGTCTGTCACTCACCTCAGGTTAGGGAATAGAAATGGGATTGTTAGAGACACAAGGTGGGTGAAGTATTATCTTTTACTGGATTATATTCTGTTTGTGAGATAGACAAGCTTTCAAGTTTACAGAGAGCTCTTTTTCAGATCTGGGAAGTGTACTCAGAGTGTCATAGCCAAATTCAAGGCAGAACGGATTGTTTAACAAAAGTAGTTAACACATTTTTCAAGGGACCATTCAACATGAAAGGGCCTGTGAACATCCCTCCAGTCATAGGGAGGAAAGAAAGGTGGGTGGGAAGGCATTTTGGGGGATTAGAATGGGATTGTCAGTTTAATATAAATTTGGGATTCTCTCCATTCCCCTCTGTGTCACATCTCTTTTCTTTTTTCTCTCTCTTTCCATCTTTCCCAGGTATTTGCTTTTAGGTTTTCCATTCTCCCCACTTACCTCTTCAATTCACTTTTCCTCCACCCCTTGTAAAGTGCTGCAGTGAAGAAAATTCCATGGGAAGCAAAAGAAACATAACACGACATGGGAGGGCCAGAGGGGGAGAGAGAAGTGACCAGAAAGGGAAAGGTTTCTGGCTGAACAGTTGAATACACAGCACTTTTTTCTACCTGTGGAAGCTTCCAAGATATTGGACCTTAAAAATCTTATTGTTATGCGTCATATATTAGGCATTTTCACCTAATGTTTTAATATAATTTTCCTTATCCTGAGCATGTGGTGTAGTTGAATTCATGGTATTAAATAATTTGCCGTTATGGGTGAAGATTAATTTAAAATTGTACCAATACATTTGTTTTAAAGTAAAACATTCATTTCCCCCTCTGTGAAATATTTGACAAATACAGACTATATGCTAATGTGGTATAACCACTTTATTGGCACGCTTTTGAGATTATCTGTTTAACACACTCATGGCTTTGCCAGTCATGAGTAATGCAGCCATCCCAAACACATGCTAATAAAAGTTTTATACCAAACAATCATGTATACTGTTTATACTATGTATTATACAGAATTTTTTTTTTTACACATTTGGGAAGGGTTCCCAAACAACCCGAAACCACCTTGTCTTCACCCATCAATCAATAACCTCTCTGCATTCCTGGAGTTCAGTACATTCACTCATCAGGAGGTTTGACATCTGAAAGGAGTCTCGATTCAAGACGGGAGAATCTGAACCATGGCGTTCCTGGCTTGTGAAAGAAAGCCATGAGCAAGTGGTGCCACTCCTGTCCAACGTTGTGAACACCTCATTCAGAGAAGGAATCACCCCTTTCTCCTTCAGCACACAATAATCTGACCGACACAGAAAAAAAACACCCTGTATACATCAGCCAACTGCTGTCCAGAGTCGAACTTTCTGTTCCTGGCCAAGCTCAGAGAATCTACTCAAAGGACAACATCAAGCTCATCTAATTGGAGATAATATACTAGGTCCACCTAAATCTGGACGAAGATTGTCTGTGCAGGAGATGGAACTTTCACAGTGGGCCAGCTCAAGAATTCTCTCTTAGGGAGAGGATGGGAAAACAAACACATGACAGATGTTAGTCACAGTGCTTAATTAAACTACTAGAAAGTACTCAGATCCTGTGTTGATAAGAACCTTAATAGAGTAGTGTACTTTGTGTAATTGGAAATATTTTTTCATATCCCTTCACCTTGCTTACCACATGCTCAATTGTACAGAATTTTGAAAGGAGACATAATCTAAAAATTATTGAAAATAGCAATTTTATATACAGAAAAGCTGTGATTGGCCTTGGATTGAATCTTATCCGTCCTGGACTTCTAGGAGTTGTTTGATTTCTGTGGGGAGGGGAGAATGGAGATGGAGATTTCTTCTAATGGGCTTATTTTATTTTCTTCTTTCTCTCTGTCTCTCTCTCTTTTTAAAAATAGTGACTATTTGAAGCTGCTAATAGTTTTGAAATGTAGAATAGATTCTGTTAGAGTTGGATTAGTGGGGAGAGGGCAAGTGAGGCTATCAGAAATGAATGATGCCCTATTCATTCTATTGATGTGCAGGTTATTATATGGACATCACTTCCACATGTGTGTATAAACATTATACATGTATTGTTTAGCCATGTATTGTTTATATACATACATACAGTAAAAGCTTTTTTATCTGGCATGTTGGGAGAAATCGGGGGGGGGGGGTGCCAGTAAGTGAAATACGCCGGTTAACTAAGAGGAAAGGAGTTTGGGTGAGGGGATGAGAACCGCAGCCAATGGGAGCTGTGGGAACAGTGCTCGGGGTAGGGGCAGCACGCAGAGCCGCCTGCCACAGGTCTGCCTAGGAGTAGCTGGGACAGGGAGCCGCCCGAGGTGAGCGCCCCTTGGATCCACCACCCCAAATCTTGTCCCGCGCCCCAACCCACTGCCCCGAGCTCCCTCCCGCACCCAAACTCCCTCCAAGAGCCCATGACCCACACCCCGTCCTGCACCCCTTCTCACTCCCCACTCCGAATCCCTTGTGGCCATTCCTTCGCCTAGGAGCAGCAGGGACATGTCGCCGCTTTCAAGGAACCACGCAGAGCCAGGTAGGAAGCCTGCCGGCCCTGTGCCAACCGGACTATAAATCAGACTTTCTATGAATATTAGAAATGCCTGTTTATAGAGATTTCCAGTTGGCACAGGGACAGATAACACAGATTTTACTGTATATACACTCACATACATACTCTTAATGTTAATACCCCATAATATTGCTGAATGAGTTTTGCTGAATTGTCCAGATTTTGTGACAGTGAATGCATGACTTATCAGAAAAGTGTGTATAGATAACTCATTTTTTCCTCCTCTGTTCATTAGTGCATATAATAATTCCCCTGTGTTTCATTTATTATTTTGGAGTACATTTCTTAATACTCTGTGGGCCAAATTTTCTTCTGGAGTGAATGGGAAAAATCTCCATTGAAACTGAGGATATTGCAACCATTTATGCTAGAAAATTTGGCTCCATGTTTTTCTGAACGTTTCTTGATAGAAGGTCCTAACTAAAGCACCAAGGTCCCGTGTGAAGTCTGTTGGTTGAGTGTATTTTTGAATACATTCCCCTCAAAAGTTCATTTTATTAATCTAATTTTATTAAATCTGCTAGCTTTTCTCTGATCTGCATTTAACCTAAATTAGTCTCGGATTTAGCTATTTGAACAAGTAGGACTTTCCTCAATCAATTTTGTGCAGCAATTTAGAAAATGTAAATATTATTTTTATTACTTAATTTTAATCTATTAAGCACTGTAGCTTTGTTTTGCATCTTTGTTGGTTGGGAAGTCTTGGGCAAACCACATCATTCTGTCTTTTATTAGTTGTTGAGTAAATCACGATAGGTCTATCAGTTAAAATGGAACTGTAGTTTAATATTGTCACAATAACACATTGTGTCATGTTACTTTTCCCTGAGTCTATAAAAGTGAAGAAACTAAAAAGTACTTGCCTTGTAATTCTTCTTTGAGGATATCAGACCAATACTCTGGCCTTTTGTTCATGCTTATCCCCACTACAGAGGATATGTTGGAGCTCTGCCGCCCTGATTTTCCACTGAGGTGAGGTCCTTCAGGGATTTTACAGCAGCCTTCCAGGCTTCTCTAATTCATGCTAATCAATTATGCAGAATGAAGGAACTGTATCCAGCTCATTGATGGCTGAAGTACCCCCCCTCCCTTCTTACTCGTGTAGCTAAGACAAGGGGAATTGAGTCTAGTAGCTTTGGAAAAAATCAGCATTTGATTCAAGAATAATTATCTGCTGTTATCTTGGTAAACACGCTTTGATTTTTCTGTCGAGCAAAAATATTTCACACTTAGGGTTTGCCTACACTGCCATGTGAGGTGTGACTTCAGCATGTGTAGACAAACCATGGCTAGCTCAAATAACAATAGCAGTGAAGCCACGACAGCAAGGGCTAGTCGCAAAAGAAAGTACACAGGGTCCCTGGCAATCTTCCTCAGCCTGTGGTGCTGCCCATGCTGCTGTGGCTTTGCTGCTATAGTTATTCAAATTAGCTAGATCAAAGGTAGCTCAGGTATGTCTACATATGCTGTAATTACACCTCTGGTTGCAGTGGAGACAACCTTAATAAAAATTCCTTTCAAGAATGACTGAGGACAAATGAATCCTTATTATATTCAGTAAAACGATTTCATTATGATACAGCCTGAAGTACTGTAAATAGGACATGAATATTAAGACATGTTAATTTGCCTTTCAGGGGTTGAAAAGCTGATCCGCCATCTACACCAACACAATGTACCTATAGCTATTGCCACTAGCTCAGCCGGAGTGACATTTCAGATGAAAACAAGCAAACACAAAGACTTCTTTAGTCTATTTCATCATATTGTGTTGGGAGATGACCCAGATGTGAAGAACAGCAAACCACAGCCTGATGCGTTTTTAGTTTGTGCAAAGAGATTTCATCCTCCTCCTCCTCCAGAAAAGGTAGGGATGGAATTAGCTGAAAAGTCAGCAATAAACAATTCAGAATACATTTTGAGTTTTTTTAATTTGTTGTTTAATATGACAAGTTTTGAGATTGAGATTTAATAGCAAATTAAAAATACTCATGGGGGAATTCTGTACCGCTGCACAATACAGAAGTTTGCAGAAATTAATGTTGTGCACGCAGAATTTCCTTTCCCCCACAGAAATGGGCTGCAGTGCTGCTGGCTGCCACTGGGGGCCGCTGGACCCGGCAGAGCCTAGCTCGCACATAGAAGACACTGCCAGGGGGGGAGAGGGAGGGAGCTAGAGGGTTCCCAGCAGCTGCAGTTCTCCACACACCCTGAGGGAACGAGAGAGCAATGTGCAGGAAACTCCGCACAAGACTGGAACATAGCATCAGGCTGTTTCTCCCTCTGGATCCCTGGACTCTGAGGGATATGGGGGCGGGTGTCTGGGCTGGGGGAGACACAAGTGGGTGCTGGGGAGGTTTAGGAGGGCCCCATGGCTGGGCTCCAGAGGATGTATGTGCGGTATCTGGGCAGCAGGGCCCCTGCAGCTGAGCTCTGGCGCGGTGGAGGGGGCTAGGAGGAGCTCTGTGGCTGGGCTCTGGGGGCGGGAGGAGTGCAGGTGTCTGGCCCCCTGGCTGGGCTCTGGGAGGAGGAAGAGAAACAGAACCTGGGTTGTCACAGGGGTTTCTTTAACTCTCTCCTAGGGGAATGTTTTGTGCGTGTCTGTATTGTTACAGACATACTTGCTGATAGGTATTTTGGGGAAAAAAATTACCAAAATAATTGAAACTGGCATGATCATGTAGCATTATTTTGACAAATAACATTTGCAGAATTTTAAAATATTGTGTACAGAATTTTTAATTTTTTTGGCGCAGAATTCCCCCGGGAGTTAAAAAAACAACCACACAGCATTCTCTGTTCCCAAAGAAATGTATACTGTAGAAGCAGGAAATTATTTGAAAGTGTCCTGTTCGTTCAGTATACAATGTTTTATAATGCAAATTACATTTGATTTACTGCATGGTACTGTGAAGTAACAGGAAACTTCAATGTATAAATATGAAAGCTGAGCTTTTGTGCTCAAAGTTTAGAAACATTATTTAAACATAGGACAGTTTTCTTTTCAAACATTTGTGGCTTATTTACCTCTTAAATGTCTAAACGTTAAAGATACATTTTTGTAAAGAGAATATAGATTTCCTTCATGCCATCTCTTCATCCTGTGTGCTGAATCTATGAGGTCATAATTCTTGGTTTATGATTTCAAAACCTAGCACTGAGAAATATCATTTGAAAAAGAAAAGGTGTTTTCTTTCTCTTATACAGATTTGCTAAATATCCAATTCAGAAACCTGTGAGGGTAAATATCTGAAAGAGAAATGGATACCTATTTAAGTAATATTGTTATTTCTATTTTAAATTAACACAATTGCTCTTTAAAATCATGCCTTTGTTCTTTTTTTCTGTTCTGCGTGAAATATGAAGCCTATAAAGAAGTTTTGAGATCCTCATTATTGCTGAGAAAATTGTTTCATAATTGTGATTTTTTTTTAATCCAAACTCTGGTGTAGATTAGACAGAGTGTATTGCTGGTCCACGGAGAACAATGTATATGTAGGCGTATTTGCAGCAGTTAGTTCTTCTTCGAGTGCTTGCTCATACTGTTGAAATGGATGGGAAATTTTCTTCAATACAGACTGGAGACTTCAGAATTTGACCAACATTATTATTATATTCAATGGCAACTTAATTAATTCAGGGTTAAAGTTGGTTGTATGTCATTCCCTCGCAGAACGTAGAGCAAAACTCAAACTTTTGAAAACCGCCAAATGCACAGTTAGGGTTCGCTATGAACTTAACTCCCCTCTTTCAGCAGTTCTCTAATACAGCTTTTAACATACTCTGCCAACCCCTATGGTTTGCTGAAATGTGCAACCCATTCACTCAGGATACCACCTAACACTAATAAAGTAACAAAAAAAAAGGAGGGGGGAGGTTGCGCACACCACCTTCCCTTTAAATAACATCATTATTAGCACTGAAGCAATTATGTTTTGAAATGACAAAAGTGTTTAATAAAAATATTTCTGCCTCTGATGCTGAAAACACTTATGCACATGCAAACATTTATGCACATACTGTAAGTACATGAGTAATCCCACTGAGGTCAATAGGACAATGCTTGTGAATATATTTATGTGCTTGCTTAAGTGTTTGCAGAATCAGAACCATAATTTCTTTCTTTCTGTCTGCCTGCCTGCCTACGACCTACCTTCCTTCCTATAGCTGTTCTGTGAAATTTAAATAACATAAAACCTTAAAAGTAGTAGGGATGTAAAAGGTTAAACAGTTAACCAGTTAGCCGGTAAGCATTAGGCTTGCATCTGAAGAAGTGTTTTTTTACCCTCAAAAGCTTATGCCCAAATAAATCTGTTAGTCTTTAAGGTGCCTTGTTGTTTTTGTGGATACAGACTAACATGGCTACCCCCAATATTATTGTTATCCGGACCGTAACTGTTTACCCAGGCAGCTGCCTGGCCACACCGGGCTGGCCGGCTGCAGCAGCCCTAGCCATGTCAGGCCGGCACACCAAAGGGACTCCAGCCTCGGCCGGGCCAGCAGGACCCCAGTCCTAGCTGTGGCGGGTGGGCTGGAGCGATCCCAGCCATGGCGGGCAGGCAGGACCCAGGCCACAGCGGGCCGGGCAGGCTGGAGTGGCCCCAGCCCCGGCTGCACCAGGCCGTTGGGACCCTGGGACTATAGCCCCGGCGGGACCTCAGTCAGGGCTGGGCCGAGGGACCTCAGCCCCTGCTGCCCTGCGCCAGCCCGCCTGAGAAACCTTGGTTAATGGTTAACCGGTTAAACGATATAATTTTAATCATTTAACCTTATAATTTTTTCAACCGATATTTACATCCCTAACAAGTAGTGCCATTTACCTTTATAGTGAACTAAATTATAAATGCTGTTGTTTTTAATCTAAAATTGCAAAACAACAGATTTTTCAACTGTTATACAAAGCCTCAGCCTGTTTTAAGTCAATTACTTTAAATAATTCTATTCTGATTTGTGCTCCCCTCCCCCCCCCTTTTTTTAGTAGTTTTTGCTTAATGAAACCCAAAATCATGAATAGTAGTCTGTGCTGACTCCGATGAATGTTCAATGCAGTTCTTCAGACTGGTCAGGTTACATTAAGATTTGTGTGTCTCATTTGGTTTTTGTATCAAATCCTATTTTGTTTTGTGTTTTTTCCTTTTTTCAAAGAGACCTTTGTTGGGACATGATTGTTACAAATGAAGAGGTGAAAGAGTAATGCGAATTCCAGGCCCTATGGCCATGCTGTAATTTGTACAACAGTATTAAAGAGAGAGTGGAGGAACTGTTTAGGTTTAAACATGCTCATCGCTGTGATTGGAACATACCTAAAAAGGGTTGCCATTTTTTTTTTAGTTGATTTTGTTCTTATTTTTTCACCGACATAATTTTCTGACAGCTTTTCACAGCTGATCCACTTTCAGTACACACATTTCACTTATTTGATGTTCTGAAAGCTTTTAACGTCTTATTAGTCATATTACATCTACTTAAAGGAGTTTCTCTTGTGTCTAATGTACATACTGAGACTTTGAATTTGTTAGCCATACTTTAAATAAGGTAAGGGAGTTACAAAGGCATGAATAGTCTGTCATTAAGTTATATACTGTAGCTGCAAATTGGAACCCCTGCTGTTTACGTTATGTATTTTAGAGTCAATCATTGTTAATCTGTACTTTTTCTGTTTGTACATAAATGGGCTTCACTCTTTTCTGAATGCTTACAATTCACAAATTAGACACTTTATTTATTATAAAAGTAACGAAAACAGTACATGCAAAAAGACAGAAATTTTCACCTTAGAATAAAAAGCTGTGCCAATAGCATTTTTTTCAAAATTCTTCTGTTCCTTTTTCTTGAATAGATCTCAGTCAGTTGTGATTTTTGCCTTAGCTGAAGCATGGCTATAAACAGGAATGCATAATGGAAACCATTATGCTTTATACATGGCATACAATTTCCTGTGGGTAGATTTTTTTTATTATTATTTTATTATCAAATGTTTTATCATCATACTTCTGGCTATAAACCTTTCCAATTATAAACCCTGGCTAACAGAGCAATTGAGCCAGATTTTCAAAATATCTGTATGCGTGGATTGCATTCATATATTCCTTTGCACACACACAAAAGGGACTTGCATGTATAAATGGTCAGTTGGTTGAGTGTGGACTGCTGTAATATGTTCTATATGGGGTTGCGTATGGAGAGTATCCATAAACTAAAGCAAGTGCAGAATGTGGCTGCCTACTTACTATGTGGACTTTATGCGGAGAGCATACAACAGTGTTCCACAATATTCACTAGTTTCCAGTAAATTTCCAGGTGAAATTCAAGGTACCGGCATTGACTTACAAAGCCCTGACTGTATGTGGCCTGACTATCTGGGGAATTACCTCACTTTCCATTCTGTACTGATATAATTGCAACTAAAGGAGGCATTGAAGACGGGGTTACTTCAGTTTGAAAGGAAGGAAACTCCTGATTCAAGGGTTTTCCCTACAGGGTCCTGGACTGTGGAACTTTTTTTCCTTCCCAGTCAGTCAGAGCCTGAATTTGTTGTTCTTCTAGGCACATTGCAGAGCCCCAACTCTTTTTGTGGACATTTGAGAAGGAGTTGGGTTCTGGTTATTTGGTGTGAGTTTTTTTGGATTTCTCTTGCTTTGCTAGTGTTATGGGATAATCCCACTAAGTAAACAGTATAGTATTTGTTTAATTGACCTAAAAAAAAATGAAGCTAGTGCCTTGGATATACGCTGGAGAAATCTAAAGAAATAAATTAATAGCTGTTTGTGTACATTCTTTCCATCTATGTGCACATAATCACAGTAATTGCTTGCACATATGTGGAAAGCAAATGATTATAGATCACAGATGTTTTGAGAATAGGCTTACTTTGGGAAATTCAGGGTATACTGAAGGTGGAACTGAAAGTGCCCAGAACTTTGGAACTGCTTAACGCATTAGCAGTTATTCTCTTTCTTCATTGGTCTCTCAATAAGCTAGTATAGAGAGTGATGACCCTCTGTTCTGACTGCAAATGGTTCAGCTAATAGTTACTCAAGTTAGTACGGTGAGTTGACCCTACTAGGTGCCTATCAGTGAGAGCGCCTTTCAGGAGACTAGTGGATGTTAGCTGGAAAAGCTCCATTTGTGGGAACAATGTGTGAATGGCACCTTCCTCATAATTGTCAGCTTTCCCCAAAATGAGGCTGAGGGAAGATTCCTGATGGAACCTTGTTATGGCCTTATTCTTACTCATCCCATGCTCTAGGGCCACCTCCAATTCATTATTAGACAATATAATATGTATTAAAAAATCAGGTAGAACTATTAACACATCAGAACCATACAACCCACCCATCCCCTATACATCCCACTAAAACCATCCTCTCAGAGAGGTTGACAAAACGGATGTGATTTCCAATATGCCTCCAAACTCAACAGGTTAGAGCTTTGTGGAGTGAGTTGCAGAAGAACAAAGGGCACTGCACTAAAAATGCCCAGTCTCCTGTCACCTACCATTTAAACCCTGAGTTTGCTCAGGGGCTTCACCTGCTTTCACTGGGTAGCATCAAGTGTGGAACAGCTGAAGGCTATGACAACATATCTCCAGAATTCCTGAAAAACCTTGACCCCCGTGCTCGGCTTCAGCTTGTGAAATTCTTCATCAGGGTCATCAGTGAAAGTAGGCTACCGAAGATATGGCACCACAAAAGTCATTGGCCTCCTAAAGTCTGGAGGGAACCCAAGTCAAGCATCAATCTGTCATCCCATATCATTATTGTCAGTGTGCTTCAAGGCACTGGAGCACTTGGTCCTACAGCGCATATTACCTGACGTGGAGAGAATTTTGAGCCCTGACCAAGTCGGCTTTTGCCGAGGCTGTAGCACATGCGACCAAGTACTCGCGCTGACCACAATTGTTGAAAATGGCTTCCAGAGACACTTGAAAACAGGCACTGTTTTCATCAGTCTAACAGCGGCGTACGATACGGTATGGCACACTGGCCTGCTCGTGAAGATATCACAGGTCCTGCTACCTTGGGTCACAGGCATCGTTGAACTGTTCCTCCGCGATAGGCAGTTCAGAGTCCACATGGGGGAGAAGAGGAGTACTTGGAGATGACAGAACAATGGGTTACCCCAGGGCTTTGTGCTTTCTCCAACCCTGTTCAACCTTTACATCAATGACCCGCCAACAACGGAGTCACAAAAGTTAATTTATACAGATGACATATGTTGCAGTACCCAGGCCTGGACATTTCATGAGCTTGATGCCACCTTAAACTGGGACAAGATAAAGTTAGCTGACTACTGTAAGACTTGGTGCCTCCAGGCAAGCGTCATAAAAACAGTCTCCAGTTTGTTCCATCTTCATCATGCCAGCCCAACCCAAGAACTGAATGTTTATCTGAATGGTCAGAAGGTGAAGCATGAAGTAGAACTGGTCTATCTAGGTGTGACCTTAGACTGCACACTGAGTTAGCATGCCCACCTGAAGAAAACAGCAGCTAAAGTTAAGACGCACAACAATCTTCTTAGCAAACTGGCAGGTTCATCATGGGGTGCTCATGGTCCAACTTTGCAGACATCAGCTCTTGCCACCTCATATTCAGTGGTAGAGTACTGCGAACCAGTTTGGAGTCGATTGTCACACACCAAACTGGTGGATACGCAGTTACATGCCACCATGCGCATCATTTCTGGAACCCTGCATCTGACTCCACTCCCATGGCTTCCAGTTCTGAGCAATATTGCTCCTCCTCATATCGGATGAGAGGTTGCCACTGGCAGGTTACTGGAGAAAGTACACGCTAACCTAAGCCTGCCACTGCACAATTATTTTTTTAAACCGCCAGCTGCACGTTTGCCATCACATCGCCCCTTATGGTCTCATCCACCGTGCCAGGATGTTACAGCTGAAACCCTCTGGCGAGAGGAATGGATATCTGTTATAATCCCCAACCAGTCCCTCATCACCAACCCCACAATCTGTCCGTGTGGGTTTGACCTGCCCCATCGCCAGTGGTCCCTGTTGAACAAATTCTAGATCAGGCAAGGTCTCTGTGCTGGGGCCTTTGTGACAGCCCTTTGTGCAGCTGCAGCACAACACAGCTGATGACGCACATTGTCAATGAATGCCTGCTGACTAGGTTCAGCAGTGGCCTAGATGAACTGCATCATGCCACTGAAGATGCCATCGTTTGGGTAGACAACTATGCACACAGTAAATAAATAAAACCTGCTTTCCACCCTCTGATAAGACAGAGAGAGGGAGATAGCCAGGATCCAAACTACACTTCTACCCCGATATAACACGAATTCGGATATAACGCGGTAAAGCAGTGCTCCGGGGGGGGCTGCGCACTCCGACGGATCAAAGCAAGTTCAATATAATGTGGTTTCACCTATAACGCGGTAAAAAATTTTTGGCTCCTGAGGACAGCGTTATATCGGGGTAGAGGTGTATTACCAGAAATGAACTAGAAGCCAGTGAATGCTGTGAAGTACAGGCAAAATATGCTTTCTTAAGAGCGTTCCTTGTAGTAATGTAATCTGGAGGTGACAAAAACATGGACAACTGTGGTGAGAACCACATCTAAAAGCAAAAGTTACAATGTCCTGGCTAAGAATAGATGCTAAAAAGCACTCACAGTTTTGCAGGCTGTATTTTAGGTACAATAATTACAATAAATAATGTACACGGTAAGGAAATAGCTACCGCTCAATGTGCTGCCATTGGAGAAGCCTAAGTTCAGGAATCACCTTGTGACTCCTGCTTAGTCCATGAAATCTTTAATTTAATTTATATATTATATTTCAGGTTTCTAAGTGCGCACCTTAAGTTCAGTGTAATGTACAGAAATTTTAAACAAAAAATAAAAATGATCACACATTCAACAAATTTGCAATGGGCACATTCAAAATTAAATGAATCCCTTTAATACAAGTGACCATAGATAAAACCTCCATGCCAGTAACCCCTCACCTACTTCCTCTCCACCTGGTTAAAAAAGATACGGTTTGCAGTCTGCCTGGAAAGTTAACTAGTTCAGGTAGTGGTGCACAAAAGGAACACAAGAATTGGAATGAATTATCTTGTCCTGGACAGGGACCAGTACCAGATGCTTCA
The DNA here is from genome assembly GCF_011386835.1 of Chrysemys picta bellii. NCBI lineage: Eukaryota > Metazoa > Chordata > Testudines > Emydidae > Chrysemys > Chrysemys picta. The sequence continues at coordinate 226,261,521 of NC_088791.1, forward strand.
AAAGATAGTACAAGAAACCCTGAAGCTGGCAATGCAGGACATTGTTTCCTAATGCTCAATAGTTAGAGTTTGGCTCATGCCCTGAAATATTAGGGTTTATGTCCCTTCCAGATTGTCCTTTTTCAAATCCTAGTTATTGTAACTCTGTCAAGAGCAGATTCCAAACCTGGGAACCCTGCAGAAAAAACGTTCTGCTTCCAGTCCCCTCTTTTTTAAAAGTCAGAGAGAGTCTAGCTTGACTGGCCCGACTGACTGCAGTTGTGTCAGTATCCCACATGGAGAGAAGTGATCTGAGGTAACCAAATCTCAAACCATTTAGGGCTTTATAGATTAAAACCAACACCTTGAATACCACCCGGAAGCTTCTAACTAGTGTGTGAAGATCACAGAGGACTGGTGTAATGTGCTCTCTGTGTGATGTACTACTTAATAAGCAAGTGGCTGCATCCTACACCAGCTTTTGCTTCTAAATAGTCTCAGCATGTAAACCCTAATTTGTACCTTCCAGGCTGGAAGGTGACTTCTGGGATTGCAAAACTTACTTTCTGTGTTTGTTGCAGCAATGTGGAGGGATGGAAAAATATCAACAGACTCCAGACTAATGGGGTGAATCTTTAATGCTCTTTTGCAGTTTGGGCAGCCATCAAAAATAGAGATGGAAAAAGAAAACTACATTTAAGACCACATTTAGGAATGTAGGACTTTTAAGGACATGGTATAAATGTTGTCCCCTGTAAAGGAATTGTATTTTTTATTTACAAAGCAGCTAAAGGAAAGAGATATTTATAAAGTTTCTTTCAATCCTAATACTTCATCGACAGGATTTGTTCCCCTCCTCTCCTCCCTCCCACTAGCTGTATTACACATGTGTAGAAGAAAAATGAAATGTTGCATGGTTTGAAAGTAATTTAGCTCTTAAGTGTTCTAGACACTGCACTGCATGTTTGTTTATGGATGTGTTCGCCTTATGAAGATAAAAAAAGGCATTCAAATTTCATACAAAAATACTCTGGTCAAGGTTTTCTTTCACTTGATTCCTATGATTATAGTCGAAAAGGAGAATTGTAATTGGTTCTTATTCTTTGGGGTACCGCTATTTTAGAAAAAAAAATTCCTTGCATTTGTCTTGATAATGTATCAAGTAGTTGCTAAGGGACTTGATGAAATCTGATGCAAAATAATAAATTATGTTCTGCAGCCTTCTTTCCTTCTACGTGCTATGGGTACATAAACATAGAGATTGGTACACCTACAAATTCAGAAAGCATTATATTCAGATTAGCAGGTCACTGGAGATGTGTTACTAATTGTTTTAGAGAACTCATTATGGGTATTATCACATATTAATTATGCATGGTAAGTAGGGGAAAAAAAGGGGGAAATACTTCTTTTCTGATAATCTGCTCATTGAGTTATCTTTTTTCTTTTCAAGACCTTGAGCATTTTTTTTGGAGATGCCAAACATAGTAAACATTGAATAATTATATTTTAATTAACAAGTATTTTCTCTAAAATGTTTTTAATGTCTTCTGGGTTACAGCAAGCAATGAATAAATCCTCTTTCAAAAAGATCTAGTGCACTGATCCTCTGTATAGCTGAAATTACCTTTGCAATCATGCCAGTGCCTGTCATAAACATGCTTCTTCAGAGTTTTAGAACAAAGAATGAAGTCTAAAACAAGCAATTGAATTGTTAAGGGTATTTTTGTTGCTTCTTTGTAATTTATTAATTTAGAAAGCCCTGCAAAAATCTTTGGAGGGCCCAGTGTGTGTCACTTTATTCCTGTATGCCCTCTTTATATTTAAAAAAAAATATTGTTGCTGTTCATGAAATGTGAAACTGCAGATAATTTTCAGATATGCTGTCTCCCCCCCCCCCCCCCCCGAGTTTATTCAGTTGTGTGGGTGAGGATGCATTTTTAATATTGTTGGTGGGATTTTTAGCATCATTTCAGAAAAGCTATGTACAGGGTGATCAGTTAGCACTGACAGATTATTTATTGGCTAAACAGGGCAAAGGATTTTATGCAGTGGTAGTACACTGATCGCTATATCATGAAATGACTGTTCTTATAAGATGATTACAAAATGTACTCCATAAAGAAGTGTGTTTGGAAACAAAATATTTTTATTGTGATAGATTAGTATTATAAATATAAAAGACCTTGTAGTAGCCCAGAGAAGAGCTGGAAAAGGGACAGGTTTATCTGTTAAAGCGTGCTTAACACTTCCATTCCAGAATTTCTTTATCTTATAATAATAGTGAGTATTTATTCAAACATGAGACAGATGGTTCAAACTAAGCCTGTGCAAGGCTGAAGTGTTGCTGATTTGAAGAAGGAAATACTTCAACGTAATAGTAGTGATGCTGTCCTTCCCTTCCATCAAAGATACCTTTCCCTTCCTATCAATCAAAATAATGCAAAATATAGGAATTGCCATACTGGATCATCTAGTCTAGTACCTTGACTCTAACAGTGGCTAGCACCATATATGTGAGAGGCAGGTGTAAGAACCCCACAGCAGGCAGATGTGGAGTAATCTACTCTTTCCATCACATCTCATCCTGCTCTCTGATAGTTCGAGATTGGCTTAAGCCCTGAAGCGTGAGGCTTAATATATTTTCCACAAAATTTGTTATGAATTATAACTCTGGGTATTCTTATCTATATACATATCCGGTCCCTTTTTGAATCTTAAGTTCATGGCATCAATGACTTCCTGTGGCAATGAGTCCATAGCTTTAATTACACATTTTGTGTGTAAGTTTATCATGTCCCTTCTTATTAATTTTCGTAAAATAAATAATCCCGGTCTTTTCAATCTCAGTTCATATGACTTTTTTTCAGGCTCTTGATCATTCTCATTGCTATTCTCTGAACCCCCTCTAGCTCTGCAATATCCTGTATGATTTGGGATGACATGGTACTCAGAAGAGGCTGCACCATTCATGTATATAAAGGTATCATAATATTCTCCATATTATTTACCATCCCATTCCTTGTGCAACCTGACATCTTGTTTACTTTTTTGACTGAACATGTACGTTGAGCAGAGGTCTTCATTGAGCTGTCTACAATGATGCCTGGGCCCTTTTCATGAGTTGATACAATTTGTATAGACCCCTGGAAGATATACGTGTAGTTTAATTATTTCTCTCCAATGTGCATTACTTTGCATTTGTCAACCATTGGATTTAATGTGTCATTGTGTTGCCCATTCACCTAGCTTTCTTAGGTCCCTCTGAAATTTCTCACAGTTCCCTCTGGTCCTGACTAACCTACCTAACTTTTAGTCATAAGCAAATTTTACTAACAGGGCTACCACTCTGAAACCCGTTACTATTTTGTCAGACACTGTTTGTTTGGGACAGAGAGAGCCTGGAACGGGTGGAACTATAATGTGACCTGGCTGGAGGGCCAAGTCATCACCGTACAAGACCACCAAGGTTATGAGGAAAGCGGGGAAGAGTCACGGTTTCTTCTTTGAGTGCTTGCTCATATCGATTTCATTCTAGGTGTGCGCACGCCCACGTGCGCGGCCGTCAGAGATTATATCAGGCGCTGCCAGCCCACGCTCTCTCTGTTCCTTCTTAGTGCCCATGGTGGTCAGTCAAAAGCTAGCAGTTTTCTTCCATTGGACTTCATGACTTCGGGCCTTTCTTTAATTGTAGTTAGTGTTAAGTAGTTGTTAAGTAGTGTAGTTAGCTGATAGCTAAGGTCCCAGTTGGGACTTCGCCCCAAGCGGGGCATGCCCCGAGCTTCCGGGTTTAAGCCCTGCTCGATCTGTGGCAGACCTATGCCTGTGAGTGATCTTTATGACAGCTGCCTTAAGTGCTTGGGGGAATCCACATCAAGGAGCATTGCCGGATCTGTAAGAACTTTTGGGCTCGCACCCAGAAGGAGAGGGACATTCGCCTCAGAGCTCTCCTGAAGGAATCCGCTTTCCACCCAGCTTCTGAGCCCTCTACGCAGGCCGCACAGAGTACTTCAGCCTCCATGCGCAGTGCGCCACTGGCACCTGGCTCCTTTCGGCACCGTTTGTTGTCACCGGTGCCAAAGAAGGCGGCGAAGAAGTGCTCACCGGCGCCGAGCAAGAAGGCCTAAGAGTCATCCAGTAGAGGGAACGGGCCTATCCTCCAACCTTCTCTGGAGCAGCACGAGCGTGCCTCCGCGCCTGTGGCTCTTAGCCCACTTAAAGGTCCGTCACTGAGTCTGGTGAGCAGTATGTGACCCACCGTCCTGCCTGCACTGTCGTCATCCCAAACCCAGGCACAGAGAGTGCACAGATCTTCACCTGCTTCTGTGACATCTCCGTGGCTGCAGGACCAAGCTAAGGCTCGCTGAGAGAGCAAGCCAGCCATTAAGACCCCTCTGGGGGTGGGGGAGCACTGCAGATCGCCGGCCAAGCAATCCCATGGCAGGTCGCAACTATGCCGCCGGTAACCCAAACTCTTCCTCCGGACATCAAGACGTTATTCCCCAGTGCGGGGTCAACGCTCCCTGTATTAGGATTGACGCCATTCGCCCTATTGCCAATCTGCATCTAAACGTTGGTCCTGGTCACCGTGGGACCGCTCCCCCTCAGGTTCCCGGTCTCTGCAACACCGTTCTCTCCGACGCTGATCTCCCCAGTACTGGGACTGCTCTCCCTGGTATAGCCACCGGTTGCTTACGACTGGTCAGTGCTCACTGGTAGCCATGACCAGCAAGCAGACCCAGGTGTCGACGGCTCCTCCCTGGTCACCGGAGAGTGGTTCCTCTGGTGTGGAGGTCCAGTTCAGCCCATCGCCCCGGTCCCCACAACGGGATTGGGCACTGGAAACTGCACTGCCGTACTGCAGTGGCAGCAAGGCCAGTGGCTAACACAGTGGCCATATTGGCGAGCATGGGGCATTCCGGTGATGACAATGCCCCCTTTGCAGCCCGCATCAGTGGCCGTGTCGGAGCAGAAATCGACGGCCCCACCAGGCCCAGTACCGGGAGGTCATTCAGAGGTTGGGATGGAGAACCTAGTGCCCACTCCCAAACCTCCCTCTCCAATGGCTGCCGAGCCCCCAGCACCTCCACTTGCAGCCTCTTCCCCAGACAAGGCAGTCGCAGAGCATTCCAGGGTCAGCTCCCCCGGATGACTTTAAAGAACACCAAGCCCTTCTCAGGCAGGTGGCTGAGAACTTGGGGCTGGAAGTGCAGGAGATGGTCGAGCAGGAGGACACCCTGTTCAATGTCCTCTTGGCCTCCATGCCCACCCGGGTTACCCTGCCCGTGCACGATGGAGTCCTTAAGATCTCCAAGTCACTGTGGCAGACTCCATCTTCCATCCACCCACCTTGAAACGGGCTGAGAAAAAATACTTTGTGACAGCCAAGGATTTCGAGTACCGTTATACTCACCCATCCCTGGGCTCACTGGTTGTGTCTGCAGCCAATGAAAAGGACAAGCAGGTCCCCACCGCTTCTACTCCCAACAGTAAAGAAACCAAAAAACTCAATGTATTTGGCAGGAAAATGTATTCAACAGCAAGCCTACAATTCCAGGTGGCGAACCATCAGGCCTTGCTGGGCAAATACAATTTTAACCTCTGGGAGAGCCTCCAGAAGTTCCAGGATTCCCTTCCTCAGGGTCAGGCTCAGGAGTTTGGTACCCTAGTAGAGGAAGGGACCGCAGCAGCCAGATGCTCCCTGCAAACGGCATGGGACTCGGTGGCGAGGGTGTTCGCATCAGTTGTGGTTATGTGACGCAGCTCCTGGCTCCAAATGGTGGGCCTTTCCTAGGAGATGCAGGCCTCTATTCAGGACCTCCCCTTTGATGAAGTTGGGCTCTTCTCCAATCAAACCGATGCCAGGCTACATGGGTTGAAGGACACTCAGGCTACCCTTCGCTCGTGGGGGATGCATACCCCACAGTCTGCCAGAAAACCATTCTGGCCTCCACCACCATTGAGGCCTTGGCAGCCCAGCAGGGATCTGCAAGGAGAAGGGACACCGGGTTTAACCATTGCTGCCCTTCCTCCCCTCATTTGCCAGCCCAGCCCAGACCCACTAAGCACCCGGGGGGCCAAAAGCAATCGCTTTGAGGGTGCGCTCGTGAGTGATGCCCCAGTCAGTCAGCCGGATTCTGCCCATCCTTTCCTCAACCACCTTTCCCCCTACCGCTCTGCCTGGTCGCAGGTTATCTCGGACCACTGGGTCCTGGACATAGTAGCTCAGGGCTACACCCTGCAGTTTATGGATACCCCTCCTTCCCGCCCCCCAGCTTCCCCATCCCCCTTCAGGGACTCCTCTCATAAGCCAACTCCTGTTTTAGGAGATCGACAAGCTCCTGCAATTGGGGGCTGTGGAGGCGGTTCCTCAGTACATGGAAGGAAGAGGATTCTATTCCCGATACTTCCTAATCCTGAAGGCCAAGACGGGCCTCAGACCCATCCTGGACCTCTGTGGCCTCTCTTCATCTCGTGCCTGCTGGTTCAGTGCATAGCGCGACGCGAACGTATGGATGGATGACCAGGTGGCGGCCCGACAGATCTCTTGGATTGGCACCTGTGTCAGGAAGGTTACCGGATATGCCTGTACTTTAGTGGGATGAGCTGTCACAATCGCTGGCGGGGGTACTTTCTCCAGCTCGCAGCAATAATGGATGCACGCCGTGATCCAAGATGAAATTCTCTGGGCTGACACCGGGCAGCCCTTCATCCTGTCCACAACAGCAAGAAACAACTGTGATGACTTATGGAACACCTGTGTTCTATCGATGTAGAAGGCAAGCGCTTGTCTGACATCAAGAGTATGCAACCTGCGCTCCTCATCTGATGTGTGAGGCTTCGGACAGAGGACCAGTAAGTAGATGTTCTGACCGTGTGGAACTGGGAAACAACCTTGGGCAGAAAAGCCAGAAGCGGGCCAGTTGGACCTTGTAGAAGACTATATAGGGTGGCTCCAACGTGAGTGCCCTGATCTTGGACACCCGCCGCACCAATGTTATGGTGACCAAGAAGGACACCTTCCAGGAAAGGAGCAGGAAGCTAGGGGCTCAAAAGGAGGGCCCATAAGCTTTGAGAGCACCAGATTCAGGTCCCATGGGGGAACCAGATCCCTGATATTGATATGAAGAGCTAAGTCCTGCCGCATCCAGCAATCTTGGGTGCTGAGCTCATCCAGGTGGGCTCCCCAGCCCAGATCTGACACATCCGAGACCAGGGTGAGCGCCGGAGAAGGGGACACAAGGGAACTCCTCGCAGCACTGATTTGGGGTGTAGCCACCAGTTCAAGGATGAGAGGACACGGTCTGGTACCGTGACCACTTGGTCTAGGGGGTGCCTGCTGGGAACGTAGACTGTTACTAGCCATGTTTGTAGGGGTCACAGATGAAATGAGGGAACCGTCCGTGTCCTGGGAATACGGAGACATGGAAGTAAGCGTCTTTAAGTCGACAGCAGCATACCAGTCCCCCGGATCCAGGGAGGGGATAATGGAGGCCAGAGATACCATGTGGAACTTCAATGGCTTTGTCAGAGCTGTGCTGCAAACTGCACGACGGTGAACTCCGAGCCCACCTCCAATGATATTGGTTGCGAGTCACCTAGAATGCAATAGACGTGAGCAAGCACTTGAAGAAGAAAAAACAGTTACCTACCTTTTCCCAACTGTTGTTTTTCAAGATGTGTTGTTCATGTCCATTCGATTACCCGCCCTTCTGCCCCTCTTTCGGAGTTGTTGACAAGAAGGAACGGAGAGGGCATGGGCTGGCAGCGCCTGATATACACCGCGTCATGAATGCAGCACGCTAGAGGGCACTACAACCAGCACTATGGGTAATGCTAAGGCAAAAATCTCAGATGGCTGTGCATGTGGGCAGGCACACACCTAGAACTGAATGGACATGAGCAACACATCTCAAAGAACAGCAGTTACGAAAGGTCGAAAGTTAAGTAACCGTTTTTTCACGCCACAAGTGGGGTGCTCTGGGGCAGTGAGACTACGACATGCTTAGTGGTCTATAATTCCCTGGGTCACACCAGAGCCTTTTTTAAAATATAGTTACAACATTTGTCACCCTTCAGTTTTCTGAAACAGTAGCAGTGTTTAATGAGATTACATATTTTTGTTAGCAGCTCAGCCACTTCATACTTAAGCTGTTTCAAAATTTCAAGATCCTACTGTCTCACTAAGACTAAGCAATTAGGTACCATCAGTGTGACAAAAAATTCTTCCCTCTACATTTACTTCCTAGGAAATTGATCCCTGTTTCCCCGTGAAGGATCTGGTCACAGTGATCATGCTCTTGTCACCTCCGGAGTACGTTACTGCAGTCCACTGTTTCTGTGACTGAAGGAGGAAGCAAAAGAGTCTCCAGCCTGTAGCCCTGTTCTTCAAAGCTATTAGAGCAGTGGTGGGCAACCTGCATCTTGAAAATTTACCCATAATTGGTCAAGTTATAAACCTCTGAAAATCATCATTTCTACTTGTTCAGTAGAGCTTGTTAGAGAGTTGTTGCTAAAATCCCTGCATGGTCCATCTGCACTGAGCATGCTCCTGCCCCCCTATATGTCCTCCACGCTGAGAATCTTAAAATGGGTAGATACTAAATGTAGTATCAATAGCAGCTGCTGCCACTTTGGCCTTGAGTAAAATATACTGGGAGCCAGGAATGAGACCATGAGTTTTAGCCCCAGATTTCCCACTGATTATTGTTAATCCATTGTATTTCGCAGCCCTTTTTACTGACCAAGGACTCTGAACTCTGCTTTGGAGGCAAGAAAGTATACTTCCCTATATTTTCCAGGTGAGATAACAGAGCTTGCATTTCTGACAGAGTTGAGAATAGAACCAGTCATCTCTGTAGTAGCTCAGGGCCAGATTCTGTGTTGTACCTCTCACAAGGTATGGTCTAGAGCAGTGTTTCTCAACTACTGGTCCATGGATAGACACAGTCCCTGACACAGTTTAGGAAGGCAGCAAGCCGATGCCTGGTATCAAAAGGTTGAGAAGCACTGGTTTAAAGGACAAGCAAAGGTGGTTTTAAACAAGATAATCCCAGTCAGTAGTTCAGCAGTATGACTGTGGGCGCGGGGAGAAGAACATAGAAAAGATTCTTGAAAGAAGTGGGATTTAAAGAGGCTTTTGAAGGAGGATAAAGAGTGTATGTACTTGTTGAAGTGAAGATTGTTCCAAGCATGATACAGGCACAAGGTTGAAAGGGGAAGAAAGACATCAAGAGAGCAATTAAATGAGAGAATAAGCAAGATGTTCAGAAATTGTGTGTACAATGATTTAGGGCTTTGAAGGTGAAAACGAGAAATGTGAGTTTGTGGCTATATTAGGCATTTATAGTAGTTTCATTATAAATTATCAGGAATAAATGTTCACTCTCCCATTTCTTGTGACCACTTTCCCAAACGTTTTTTTTTTCTTTTTTTATATAAGGACACGTGGAAAAGTCAGGAAATAGTAGGTGAGTTAAAAAGTATATAATATAAACTCATTGTGCTTTGACAGTCCTCGGGTGATACATAATATCTAAAAAAAATTGTGACAAGCTAAAATTACAGCAGACTCTCTTCAAACATTAAAGATGTTACATGTCTAAATGTAAAATCTCCTGAAGATATGCAAAGAAGCGCTATCTGAGAATGTGTACTACAACATTGTTACAGGGCCCTCAGGGTGCAACCTGGACTGTATGAGAGATGAGCCCTCTGTCCCACCAACCTGGGGTACATAAGAACAGCAATACTGGGCCAGACCAAAGCTCCATCTAGCCCAGTATCCTGTCTTCTGACAGTGGCTAATGCCAAGTGCTTCAGAGGGAATGAACAGAACAGGTAATCATCAACTGGTCCATCACTTGTCACCCATTCCCAGCTTCTGGCAATCAGAAGCTGCCCATCCCTGCCCATCCTGGCTAATACCCATTGATAGACCTATCCTCCATGGACTTACCTAGTTCTTTTTGGAACCTTGTTATAGTCTTGGGCATCACAACATCCTCTGGCAGTGAGTTCCATGGGTTGACTGTGCGTTGTGTGAAGAAATACTTCCTTTTGTTTGTTTTAAATCTGCTGCCTATCAATTTCATTTGGTGACCTCTAGGTCTTGTGTTATGAGAAAGAGTAAATACCACTTCCCTATTTGCTTTCTCCACACCAGTCATGATTTTATAGATCTCTAGCGTATCCCCCTTGGTCATCTCTTTTCCAAGCTGAAAAGTCCCAGTCTTATTAATCTCTCCTCATATGGAAGCTGTTCCATACCCCTAATCTTTTATTTTTTTGCCCTTTTCTGAACCTTTTCCAGTTCCAATATGTGTTTTTTGAGATAGGCCAACCAGATCTTCACACAGTATTCAAGATGTGGGCATACCATGGATTTATATAGAGGCAATACGATATTTTCTGTCGTCTTACCTATCCCTTTCTTAATGATTCCGAACATTCTGTTAGCCTTTTTCACTGCAGCTGCACATTGAGTGGATGTTTTCAGAGAACTATCCACAATGACTCCAAGATCTCTCTCTTGAATGATAACAGCTAATTTAGACCCCATCTTTTTATATGTATAATTGGGATTATGCTTTCCAATGTGCATTACTTTGCATTTATGAACACTGAATTTCATTTGCCATTCTGTTGCCCAGTCACCCAGTTTTCTGAGGTCCCTTTGTAACTCTTCGCAGTCTGTTTTGGACTTACTATCTTGAATAGTTTTGTATCATCTGCAAATTTTGCCACCTCACTGTTTACCCCTTTTTCCAGATCATTTATGAATATGTTGAACAGTACTAGTCTCAGTACCTCTGGGGGAAACCACTATTTGCCTCTCTCCATTCTGAAAACTGACCATTTATTCCTACCTTTTGTTTCATATCTTTCAACCAGTTACTGATCCATGAGAGGACCTTCCCTCTTATCCCATGACAGCTTACTTTGCTTAAGAGTCTTTGGAGAAGGACCTTTTCAAAGGCTTTCTGAAAATCTAAGTACACTATATGCACTGGATCCCCCTTGTCCACATGCTGCTTGACCCCCTCAACGAATTCTAGTAGATTGGTAAGGCATGGTTTCCCTTTACAAAAAACGTGTTAACTCTTCCCCAACAAATCATGGTCATCTATGTGTCTGATAATTCTGTTCTTTACTATAGTTTCAACCAATTTGCCCGGTACTGAAGTTAGGCTTACCAGCCTGTTGTTGCTGGGATAGCCTCTGAAGCCTTTTTTAAAAATTGGTGTAACATTAGTTATCCTCCAGTCATCTGGTATAAAAGCTGATTTAAAAGATAGGTATCATAGTTAATAGTTCTACAATTTCACCTTTGAGTTCCTTCAGAACTCTTGGGTGACTACCATCTAGTCCTGGTTACTGTTTAATTTATCTATTTGTTCCCAAACCTCCTCTAATGACACCTCAATCTGGGACAGTTCCTCAGATTTGTCACCTAAAAAGAATGGTGCACTTTGGGGAATCTCCCTCACATCCTCAGCTGTGAAGACCAATGCAAAGAATCCACTTAGTTTCTATGAAATGGCCTTATCCCCCTTTAGTGCTCCTTTAACATCTTGATTGTCCAGTGGCCCCACTGGTTGTTTAGCAGGCTACCTGCTTCTGATGTGCTTAGTTAAAAAAAATAAATTGCTTTTACTTTTTGAGTTTTTGATTACCTGTTCTTCAAATTCCTTTTTGGCCTTCCTAATTATATTTTTACATTTGACTTGCCAGAGTTTATGCTCCTTTCTATTTTCCTCAACAGGATTTACCTTCCACTTTTTAAAGGATGCCTTTTTGCCTCTAACTGCTTCTTTTAGTTTGTTGTTTAGGTATCCCTCTCATTCAGTCATGCTGTGTGACCAGGATCCCAGAAAGCCACACTGGAATTACTCAATTTGGGTGAACTGCAAAGAATGGGGCAAACAATCCCCAAAGATAATGGATATTCCAATACTTAGATTTACCAAACCAGCACAAAACAGCTTCTATAATACCTTACTGGTTACCCAGAAGCCAACAACATTCCCATAAAGCAACCCAGCCTTAGGCCTCCACCCAGACACCCAAGTCAAATATGATGAGGATTACTGAAGATCTTATTCATCATATAAGAAAGTTCTACCAATCCCAAAGGATCGGACACATTACATAATGAATATTCCAGATTTTACCAAATATATGCTTACAGCCAATTCTTATTAACTAAACTAAAATTTATTAAAAAAGAAAAGAGAGAGTGTATTGGTTAAAAGATCAGTATACATCAGTGGTTCCCAAACTTTAACAACCTGTGAACCCCTCTCACTAAAATGTCAAGTCTCATGAACTCCCTCCTAAAAATGAATATTTCGAGTGATTTTCTCCTTTCCCTGAGTATAAAATATAAAAGCAGCAATCTTGGAAATATAAAATTTGTTTTTATGACATGCTTATTACACACTACTTATTATTAATTATCATTTATCATTACCATATTTTTATTACATTATGAAAACAGCAACACTCTTCCAAGATTTCACTTTCATAGCTTGTATCATTTTGAATAAGCCTGTTATAAGACAAGGCTCCTACGTTTCATGAAGGAGTATCAGATGTGAAACAGCAGGAAGGTATTTAAGAAGCCAACCCAAAGAGTTCCTCCTACACAAGCATTCAGGTCTTGAGCAGTCCCAGCAAACAACGCATGTTACAACAAAGCTTAAACTTGTTCTTCATAATAATTTTAAAACAAGACTAGCTGCCTATTTAATTTTAAAAACAGCAAAAAATATCCACCTCTCTTTCCATTTTCTTATAAGAAGTCTTGAAGTTTAAATCTCTTCAGTGTGATAGATATGTTTGCTTTGATCTCCTTAGCTCTTGGAAGTCCAGGAGCTCTGGGCTGCTTGCCTTAGGGACAGCTCTGTCTGCTATTAGGGATTTTTTTCCTGAGAACCTTCTGTAATATTTCACGAACCCCAGTTGGGAATCACTGGTATACATACAGACATGAGTACAGTTCTTGAGATCAAATTCATAGAAGAGATGGTGATCTTTGTAGTTGCAAAGAATTCTTTCAGAATTATCTCATAGGTTATTGTCCAATGTTCATATTCAAGGTGATTCCAGATTAGGACTGGCGATCTCAATCTTGGGCGTAAGCTTTCCCTTCAAAAATCAAACAGCTTTTCTCACCCTGACAGATGGTACAAACAGGTCACAGATCCTCAGTACACAGGCTGGGACTCTTTCCCAGCCTGGGATCACCCTCCCCAATTCAAAGTCTTTGTCTTCCAGATGTTCCTCCAGGTGTTGAGTTGGGAAGGGGGACAGGGAGAGGGAAAGTGATGATGTCACTTCCCTTCTTTTATAATTTCTTTAGCTTGCTGGAAAGATCTAAGTTTGTGTCATGGGAGTCCACCCTCATTGGGCAATGAGTCTCCATTGTCTCTGTGCTCTCTCTGAGAAGTTTCTGGGATGGTCACTGGGAGAGTGGATTCTCTTTAAGGGGCCATCAACACATCTGGCTACTGCTTTCATTTCATCCTCCATTCCCTCTTATATTAAATAGTAATTCTCAGTTGTTGGACACCTTGTTCCTGTCCTCTTTTCTCTTTTCTCTTTTGACCGTTATCTCGTTTTACATTCAGCTGGAAATCGAAAAGCACCCAGCATGTTCCAAAGTTGACATTTGATTTTGAATTGTCAGATGGGAGTGCATTAATGCGGCTGTTTTATTAAGACAGGGATTATTTTAAATTAATTTGTCTGTAAATGTACTTTAAAAACAGTCACACCTGTTGCCCGTTCTCTGGAATCAGGCCAAGAAATAACCACAAAGGTCAAACTAAAGCAGTATTGAGGGCTGATTTATTGCTTGCTTCCCTTATTTGCACAGTTATACTCACACACACATCCCATTCATACTGGTGACAGGCTGGAGGTGTGGATGTTGCTTTTGATCTTAGGTGAACTGAGACTGGCCAGGTTCAAGCTTCCCAGAGATCGAACCGCTAGGCGACGAGAGTCCCCGCTGTCCCTTCGGATCTACAGGAGAGCTCTACTGCTTCCAGTCTGGTCCCGAGTTTTTGCTGTTGTGGGTTACATCTCTCTCTGGCTGCTACTGCCGTAGGTTTATATACAGTCCCATAGACACCTTGATTATCCTTACACAGTAATATTTCGGTTCAAGCCTTGTGATTGGTTTCTTACACTCACATTATCTCACTCACTCCTTACATGTTGATTACATATTCATAAGCATGAATATAATTGATAATACAGCTTTAAGTAAGCATGCGACATCAGCGGGGACTTCCGCTGTTATATGTGGTTCAGACAGGAAACTGCAAACTGTACTTCAAGAACAAGGTGTACAAGAAACTTGCACAGACACAGACTGCATTCGAAAAAGCAAAAGGGGGAGTAGATGGGGGAAATGGGCTGCCCCTCCTCCCCAGGAGCAGAAGCTGTTGCTGTTTGGGGAAGGCCAAGCCATGGATGGGGGCCAAGCCATGGATGGGGGCCGCGGCCGGCTACAACACCTACCGTTTGAGCATATAGCATTAGCATGTACAGTTCCTTAGCTAAGGATGATTAATATTCACTAAGTTGACTACCATTTTATTTTTAAAATGAAAATGTGGAACTGCTTTTCTATCCATCACAAAAGAAATGGATTTATTTTTATTTGTTATGTTTTTCAAACTGAGTTTCTGTAGGGAGTATGAGGGGATAGGGATAGAGGTGGGGACAGAGAGTAGGAAGAGAAAGAGGAGTGTATTGCAGAAAGTTAAGTAGTCCTGGGGTAAATTAGTTATTCATAAACAGCCCTGAACATCCCAAATATAGTTTCTCAGAAAATTCTGAAATACATCCATTTCATTTTTAAAGAACCAGTTCAAACCCATAACCTTTCATATAACTTTAAAAAAAAAATCTGTGAATTAAGTCCCCAGATTCACTGTCTGAGTTGTGTGTGTGATCTGGCTTTGTGTAAAGTGATTACTAGTAAGGGCTTCAGGCTCAGTGTCACTCCAAGGATGAAGAAATTCATCTTAGAATGTTGTATTTTAATAAAAGGATTTCAGTTACTGTTCAGTATGAAGACATAATAATGCTTGTGACATACTGTGTTAGGATCAGACCAAACATTGGAATAATAGCATCAAGGAAAAGAGCGAAAAAGCAGGATTTCTAATTTGAGCCTCATCTGTTTTTTTTTTCTATTGATTTCTATATTTAGTATAGTTTAGTTCTGCAAAGAGCTCTAAAAGAATCTGGCTGTAGATCATCAACCAGTACAACTATTCTAGTCCCTGTATAATATCTAGGCTTAAAGCCAATTTGACAGGTGTCAGGGAGACTTGAGAAATCCTGATATTGCTGGAGCTACCTGTTCTTTCCTAAAAACAGATGAGTTGATGCAAAGGCCTAAATCTGTCAGCCTTAAATGAAGGAGGTATCTTACTTATCCTCAGAGAGGCACTGGCAGTCATCTTCAACAGTAGCCTCTAAATTTCTCTCCTCTTTCACCAGCAAGCAGAAAAAGGAGTTAATTCAAAGGTTACAGACCTAAGTCTCTGCAGCAGACCCCATCTGCTAAAGCTAAAATATATTCCAAGGTTATGTCTACACTGTGAACTAGATGTGTGATTCCCCTGCTCATGTACACGTACTCGACTAGTTCTCATCGAGCTGGTGTGAGTATATATAGCCATAGTAGCACTGATAAGCAGCAGCAAAGGCATGGCTCAGCCATGCTGAATATAAAACTCATAGTGTAGTCAAAGCCCAAGATGACTTTGTGTTTAGCCGCTCTAAAGACATACTTCTCTTTCCACGAAGAATCACTTGGTCCAAAACTGAGTGAATTTGCTGGCAAGATATTTTGAAAGGCCCGATAGCCTGCAACACTTAATTTTTGCTATAGAGTGGTTTGCCAGGTTGCTCAACACCTGAAACATTTTTGGCTAACTGAAAATTTATATCTGTTTTGCAGTTGTTTTGAGAAAATAGGGAACAACACTCTAGATTCTGAAGGACCAAAAGATTAAATTATAGATCTAAAATTAATTTTGATAATGTGATAATAGTATCTCCTTTTCCAATATGATTATAGTATGAAAATTATCTAGGAATTCAAAAATCTATGTTAGCTTTCCTCTGTATTAGTGACCAAGAAAAGCGGGAGTGTTGGAGAAGGGCAGTCCCTCTCTTGGGTTGGTTGACCACCAGATCTGCTTTTTGGTATCATTTTCCTTTGATACCCAGTAGATGGGTCCATATGATTACAAATTAGTCTTATTCACTTGTTTGGTTTGTGGAGAGGCTTCTATTCTATACTGGATTCCCATGATCAGTTAAGAATTCTAAAAAAATGTTCTTTTACTCTTGAGTTTTTGAAATATAATGTACTTATACACTGTGAACTCTTCTTGAGTGTTTGGAATGTGCCTAGCATATAGCGGATGCTTCTGTAAATAATAATAGTTATTCTGTAATCATGTAAGCTTACATGTTTTCAAAGTTTTTATACTGAATTTTAATTGAATGCACATATTGTTATAAAATAACTTCCAAGAGTGTATCAATTATTTAGAATATTTTGGAGCTTTTTTAAGATTTGGAGAATGTTGCCTTGGCCTACCAATTCAGGTAGTAGCACAAGAAGTAGTCAGTTAGGTGGATATCGAGTTATCCAAGAAGAATTTTAGAAACTTGTATGTTTCTACTCCCATTGAGTTGGCTTAGGAAGCACAGACAACAGTCGTATAATTCTATGTAATTTTAAACTTTATACTTTTATATATTGAGAATTTTATAGGTTCATGAATACTCTGTTCTCCCTGTCTTCTCTTATTAGGGACACCTCTTTTCTTGCTGCAAGGAGAAAAGAGACAGTGTTTTAAGGGAAATCTGGATTTTCTGTTTATAGAGCAATAAATGTGCTGAAATGAACTGCAATTGTATATGTTGTAAAATTGCTTTTGTTTGACAAGGTAATAAATCTCAGTTGAAAGTCTGAATGCTAGAGATATTAAAAGCTTGCATTGCCTGACAGACAAAACAGTTTCCCCCCACCACCTTTTATTTTTTATTTTTTATAAATACAGCAAAAGGGCTCAGTATTTTTTGTGGTAGCTTGACAATGGCTCTCATGTTATTTGCAAATGCCTTTATTTGCAGATCTTTTGCACAGTTTGCAGGTTTTTTGATGGAAAGCACACTCAGAAATCATCTGATTTGGCAAAAGTTAAAAATATTACAATTCTTAAACAAGTGAATGCATGCCAACCAATGTTCCCTCTGATTTTTTCCAACCGTGTGCAGAATGAATTTTGTTATGTTCAGCACCAATATTGAGGTAATGTGCGGATGTGCATCCCAGTAGAAACAAAAAACCTACATATAATAGATATATTTTTAAAAGTTGCCATAGGTATGGAAGAAGAAGAAGAAGGAGAAAGAATTAAAAATTTTATTAAAGCTAATGTTAAAAAATTATATATTACACAGGTTAAGAAAAGAGTGTCTGTGCATCAGGGTATAGTGCTTAGATTATCCACAAATACAAAGTTTGTTTTAAAATCAGAAGACACATATAGTGCATAATCAACACAAGCTCTATTGCTTAAGGTGTTTACTTGTATGAACCCTAACCCTAACTGCTGTCCCGCATAAATGCAAAAATGTTTCTTTTTTGGTAATGCTGCTCTGAGGCGTCTGGATTCTCAAAATGATGGTACATCCTCAAATGGTCCCCCTACCCAGGGCAGCAGGGCTTGGGTAGGCTCAGGCTTCAGTCTCCACCCCGGGGTTGTGCAGTTTGTTGTCAGAAGAGGGTCGCAGTGCAATGAAGTTTGAGAACCCCGGCACTAGACTCTAAAACAGCAAGATTTTTATAAATACTTTAGAAGTTTGGCATCACTTGACCTTTAAACTTTTAGGCAAAATTGTATACACTTAAAACAAAAGCCATGTAAAAGAAATAAGCTAGTAAGAGAATGTTACTTAGAAAGCTTAACTTTTTAAAGCAAAGAGAGGGACAGGCAGGTGTCTCTCCCTGCCGCAGCCCTGGAGCTGGGGCCTGGGAAAAGGCATCTCTCCTGTCCTGTCCTCTCCCCTCCCTCCCTGCAGCCCAGAAACTGGGGGAGAGGCATCTCTCCCCACCGCAGCCCCAGAGCTGGGGCCAGGGGAGCCATCTCTCCAGGCCGCAGCCCTGGAGCTGCGGGGAGTCCTCTTGCTACCATAGATCTGCATGCCCCTAGCTCCCCCATCACCATCCCCCACCTTACCCACCCACTCCTTATTCCCCACCTCACCCTACTTTCAGCTGTGGCTATGCCCCTGTGTGCATGCCTGCGCGGCTGTAGTAATTAGGTGTGCAGCCCTTGATGGCCTCCTATGCGGGCATGCACCTTAGAGGGAACACAGATGCCAACTTCTGTCAACATCATAATCTCTGTCCAGTAACAATTACATTATGAACTCTGGAGAATTTAAATCTATCAGGGTTTCAGACCTTGACATTACCTGGTCTCAAAGATGTGTTTGTCATTTCCTTACACATCTATGTGAAACATAACTCCCATACATTTCAACTGGAACAGAAAAAATAGGGTTTTTTTTCCTTTTCTTTTTTTTCAGGTGGGTGCGGGACATGGTGCAGCAGTTTGTGCCAAAGTAATTCCAGCAGTTCCACAACTGGTTCTTTAGAAAATGATTTTAATGGGATATACAGAAGGATTGGGAAGAATAAAAACAAAAGCAAAACCACTTCTGGTTTTAGTTGTATGGTACAGTGAATGCCTTTACAGTGGAAGGACTTCAAGAAATAAATGTGCAGTAGAATACAAATATCAGTAGTATGCCAGACTACCCAATACAGAAATGTTGCCAGGGTGGAAATATGACAACCAGTACAAATCAGCATTATTACACAAGTTTGTAGAAGTGGACAGTGTCATTGCCTGTGTTTGAAGTACTTCACTCATTGTTGGGCAATCAAAATACTTATTAATTATGAGAATAGATGGTAAAGATAATAAGTAATCTGAATTGGAATTTTATTAGCATACCTAAATTAGGCCCTAACACTTCAAAAAATAAAAGGTAATCGTAGTGGTCATAGCCTACCCCACAACATCTTTTATATCTCATTCCGAAGGATACGCCTTTAGAATCAACTGTGCTGAGATATTGGTTCAGTATTAATAGGAATAGTAAAGGCAAACGTCTTTTTTTTTCTCTCCTTTCCATCTTATGTTGGGTTTTCATCTCTACCTACTGAACGGTCTTATTGCTATCAAACCTTTTTAATATAATAAAATGTATCTATACTTAAAGCAAATTACTTTTGAACTCTGTATATAAATATAATTGGAATTCTAAACTGCCTGTCAGTGGTGTCATTGTTATCACTAATGCTTACGTGACAGATTGTCTGCCAGTAAGTAAATATTTCATAACCCAGAGACACGAGGGAAGTGAGAATTATATTAAGAGAAAAACCACCTAGTCTGACTTGAATTCCTTATCCCGTTGAGCAATGGTTAGGATCAGAGACCAGTCAATTTCCCTGATTTATGAGAATTTCTACCTAACCAATGAAGTGCAAATTTGGGGCTTGATGAAGAGGGAAAATCTCTTTGGGGTTGAGGTGGTCGGTCTCAGGTAGGGTTGCCAGACATCCAGTTTTCGATCACTAAAAATCGACCACCGCTACTAAAAATCTGGTTAGTTGCAGTAGCTGGCTCTGCGCAGCTCCTGGAAGCGGCCGGCATGTCCCGCTGGCTCCTAGGTGCAGGGGCAGCCACGGGTCTCTGCACACTGCCCCCGTCTGCATGCACCGCCTCCGCAGCTCCCATTGACCAATGGGACCTGCAGATCCAGCACTCAGGGCAGTGCCTGCGCCTCAGGCAGAGGCAGCATGCAGAGCCCTCCTGCCCTACCCTGTGCCTAGGAGCCGGTGGGACATGCTGGCCACTTCTGGAAGCTGCCTGAGGTAAGTGCCGCCCGGAGCTTACTCCCCACACCCCAGCCCCTTTCCCCAGACCTGAACCCCATCCCACACCCAAACTCCCTCTCAGAGCCAGCACCATGGCCCTGAGCCCCCTCCCGCATTCTGAATCCCTCAGCCTCAGCCCGGAACCCCCTCCTACACTCCAAACCCCTCATCCCTGGCCCCACCCCAGAGCCCGCACCCCCAGTGAGAGCCCACACACACACACACACACACACACACACGCATACCAACCCTCTTCCCCAACCTGGAGCCCCCTCCCACACCCTGAATCCCTCATTTCTGACCCAAACCTGGAGCCCGCACCCCTTCCCACACCCTAGCCCCCTGCCCAAACCTGAAACCCCCCTCCCACACTCCAAACCCCCAGCCCGAGCCCAGATCCTTCTCCTGAATCCCAAACCCCTCATCCCCAGAGTCCACACCCCAAAACCCTGCCCAAGCCTGGTGAAAATGAGCAAGTCAGCAAGGGTGGGGGATAGCGAGCAACGGAAGGAGGTGGGATGGAGTGAGCAGGGGAAGGGCCTCAGGGAAGGGGTGATGTTATACCAATAGAATAAAAACCAGCAGGATTTTATTAAGAGGGATAAGGCAAAGATGCCACATTTATTGTAAATATAATGATAAAACAAAAGATAAAAGTAAACAATGTTGTTTGACTACTTATTTTTATCACTGCTTATTTTTTATACACACACACATATATATAAATAGATTTCTTTACACAATTATTTATTCAAGTTCTGTATAGGGGTTATAGTTACCAGCCTAGAAGTTGCTCATGCCAAGTTACTGGCCAGGTATCTTGGTCATGAGGATGGAGCCGAGTCTGTGTTAGATGCACCTGATGCTCCTAGAGGTTGGCAGCAGAACCAGAGACTCAAAGTTATTAGAGTAGCAGCCGTGTTAGTCTGTATCCGCAAAAAGAAGAACAGGAGTACTTGTGGCACCTTAGAGACTAACAAATTTATTAGAGCATAAGCTTTCGTGGACTACAGCCCACTTCTTCGGATGCATATAGAATGGAACATATATTGAGGAGATATATATACACACATACAGAGAGCATAAACAGGTGGGAGTTGTCTTACCAACTCTGAGAGGCCAATTAATTAAGAGAAAAAAAACTTTTGAAGTGATAATCAAGCTAGCCCAGTACAGACAGTTTGATAAGAAGTGTGAGAATACTTACAAGGGGAGATAGATTCAATGTTTGTAATGGCTCAGCCATTCCCAGTCCTTATTCAAACCGGAGTTGATTGTGTCTAGTTTGCATATCAATTCTAGCTCAGCAGTCTCTCGTTGGAGTCTGTTTTTGAAGTTTTTCTGTTGTAATATAGCCACCCGCAGGTCTGTCACTGAATGACCAGACAGGTTAAAGTGTTCTCCCAAATGGACCGCTTGTGTGGATTGATCTAGGCTGAGGTTGATGGTGGGATGGAAATTATTGAAATCATGGGGAAATTCCTCAAGGGCTTCTTTTCCATGGGTCCAGATGATGAAGATGTCATCAATGTAGCGCAAGTAGAGTAGGGGCGTTAGGGGACGAGAGCTAAGGAAGCGTTGTTCTAAGTCAGCCATAAAAATGTTGGCATATTGTGGGGCCATGCGGGTACCCATAGCAGTGCCGCTGACTTGAAGGTATATATTGTCCCCAAATGTGAAATAGTTGTGGGTGAGGACAAAATCACAAAGTTCAGCCACCAGGTTAGCTGTGACATTATCAGGGATACTGTTCCGGATAGCTTGTAGTCCATCTTTGTGTGGAATATTGGTGTAGAGGGCTTCTACGTCCATAGTGGCCAGGATGGTGTTTTCTGGAAGATCACCGATGGATTGTAGTTTCCTCAGGAAGTCAGTGGTGTCTCGAAGATAGCTGGGAGTGCTGGTAGCGTAGGGTCTAAGGAGAGAGTCTACATAACCAGACAAGCCTGATGTTAGGGTCCATTTCCTGGACACTACTGTGCTAATAAGCGATGGTCACATAAATACCACCCTATACTGGAAACCTACTGACCGCTACACTTACCTACATGGCTCCAGCTTCCATCCAGGACACACCACACGATCCATTGTCTACAGCCAAGCTCTAAGATATAACCGCATTTGCTCCAATCCCTCGGATAGAGACAAGCACCTACAAGATCTCTATCAAGCATTCTTAAAACTACAATACCCACCTGCTGAAGTGAAAAAAACAGATTGACAGAGCCAGACGAGTACCCAGAAGTCACCTCCTACAAGACAGGCCCAACAAAGAAAATAACAGAACACCACTAGCTGTCACCTTCAGCCCCCAACTAAAACCTCTCCAGCGCATCATCAGAGATCTACAACCTATCCTGAAAGATGATCCTTTACTCTCACAGATCTTGGGAGACAGACCTGTCCTCGCTTACAGACAACCCCCCAACCTAAAGCAAATACTCACCAGCAACCACACATCACTGAACAAAACCACTAACCCAGGAACCTATCCTTGTAACAAACCCCGATGCCAACTCTGTCCACATATCTATTCAAGTGACATCATCATAGGACCTAATCACATCAGCCATACCATCAGGGGCTCGTTCACCTGCACATCTACCAATGTGATATATGCCATCATGTGCCAGCAATGTCCCTCTGCCATTTACATTGGCCAAACCGGACAGTCTCTATGCAAAAGAATTAATGGACACAAATCTGACATCAGGAATCAAAATACTCAAAAACCAGTGGGAGAACACTTTAACCTGTCTGGTCATTCAGTGACAGACTTGCGGGTGGCTATATTACAACAGAAAAACTTCAAAAACAGACTCCAAAGAGAGACTGCTGAGCTAGAATTGATATGCAAACTAGACACAATCAACTCCGGTTTGAATAAGGACTGGGAATGGCTGAGCCATTACAAACATTGAATCTATCTCCCCTTGTAAGTATTCTCACACTTCTTATCAAACTGTCTGTACTGGGCTAGCTTGATTATCACTTCAAAAGTTTTTTTTCTCTTAATTAATTGGCCTCTCAGAGTTGGTAAGACAACTCCCACCTGTTTATGCTCTCTGTATGTGTGTATATATATCTCCTCAATATATGTTCCATTCTATATGCATCCGAAGAAGTGGGCTGTAGTCCACGAAAGCTTATGCTCTAATAAATTTGTTAGTCTCTAAGGTGCCACAAGTACTCCTGTTCTTCTTTTTTCAAAGTTATTAGTCTTTAGAGTCCATTCTTATAGGAATTAATTTTTATGTTAGTTTATGGGAGCTGTTTTATTTTGCTGTTGCTCACTTAATCAGCAGATGGCACATTCCTGTTCAAAGTGGCACATTTCTGGTGGCTCCACACTGTTCAAAGTTTGTGTTTCTTATCCTTCCAGGTGATGGGGTGGATCCCAGTTTACCCTTCGGGGGTTTTCTGGTCATCCACTTGACACATTTTTTGGCCGATGGATACTTTCTTTTTAGGCTGGCACCTTCCTAACCATGTATGTATATTAAGCATTTATTAGCATACATTTCATATTTTAACCATATTTTAATTTACTGTCTCCACCACTTTTAGGGTGTGTGCTAATTCATTTGAGACTTCCGGCCCTTTAATTACAGAGGGTGGGGGTCTGTTCTAGGAGCCGTTGAATGAAGTGAAAGTCACTTAACGGCTTATAGTGTTTGTTTGCATTGTATCAATTACTTCAAGAACAAAGTCAGTTAACTTGTTTGTAAGTTTTACATAGTAGTAAAGTATTTTTTACAGGATAGATATAATCAATGGTTTCTACAGACAGTAGCTTACAAGTTTTAACAGAAGACCCAAGAGATTTTTGTACTTGGTGGATTTTAAAGTGTGGGGGACAAATTATGAGGGGGTCACTGTCACTTGGGGGAATTACTGTTAGTACCTTCTTTAATATTCCTACAGTGGGGCAGGGGCGGGGCAAGGGTGTTCAATTTTCTGCAATTAGAAAGTTGGCAACCCTAATCTCAGAGCCTTGGAAAGTAGTGGTTTTGAGAAGGAAGGTAGCCCCACCTAATATAATGAGAGACTCAGCTCAGAACTCCTAAGATTGGAGGAAATGGGTGGAGTGTGAGAGAGTGAGGTATTTGTTCTCCCTCTGGACTGAGAGTGGGGCTGCAATTCGGAAGGGGAATTCAAAATGAGGAATTGCATATGTAGTTTATATATATAACTATATAACTATATATACATACATTAACTATATATAGTTATATATATATATATATATATAACTAAGCTGTGAACACTTTAGCATAGCTCATTAAAGGTGTAAATCTAGATAAACTTTCTTTTTATTTTTCCCATTTTTCTCTCTTTATTAAGAGATCTACTTTTTTGTGTGGGATCTAACTTTTCTAAGAGATTTTTAACTTGTTCTTTTTTTATTTTATCTTCTAAACCTATCCCTTTCCCATTAGCATTCACTATGTTAGTCATTCGTTCAGACTTCTTGGTGAAGACCGAAACAAAGAAGTCAGTAAGCATCTCTGACTTACCCCATAGATTGGCATCTCTGCCATTTCCAAGTTTCCTGTTACTGTTTCTCCCTCCTCACTGAGCAGTGGGCCTACCCTATCATCACAGTTGATACCAGGACCTTGATATCAGATACCACAGCAATAGTGTATACAGGAGGAGCTGCTAATTGATGTTCCCTTAGATGCAGTACTATCAACTTTATCAATTACAGAAAAATGTCTGCAAGAACTGGAAAAAAAATGACTGAGTCAAGTCATGACTCACTACAGAGGCTGGACAAAACAGGCAGAAATCTCTATGAAACTGTATTGGATGGTTTTCATGCATCTTACCATAACTGAAGGTTTGTTGTTGCAGGGCTCCATACTCTTTATCCGTATATCAGTGCAACAGGAAGTCTTTGACACACTGCATGAGGGACACCAAGGCATTACAAAATGCAAGGAGAGAGCTAAACAATCTGTTTGGTGGCGTGGGATGAACAACTACAACAGAGAGCTGAGAAATGTGATATTTGTGCTCACATGAGAACCAATCCACTGGAACTATTACTACCATCTGCTCTATCAGACAGGCTATGGCAGAAAGTTGGGACTGATTTTTTCTATCTGGATAATACAATCATTTGATTGATTATTTCTCAAGATTCACTGAATTGTCAGGCAGCTCAATGCCATTTTATGTGCAGTTGTGGAGAGGATAAAACCCATATTTGCCTATTTCGGGATTACAGAGTGAGTCATGTCTGACAATTGTCCTCAGTTTTCCTCTGAGACCTTTAAGATGTTTGCATATACCTACGGTTTCACTCGTGTCACATCCAGTCCACAGCTCCCTCAGACTAATGGTGAAGCAGAACATACAGTAAAGATAATAAACCAACTTCTTTCTAAATCCTCAGATCCTCTTTGCATACTGGTCAGCACCTCTAGCAAATGGATTTAGCCCTGCTGAACTGTTGATGGGAAGGACGTTGATGTCCACTATCCCAACCATCCCTTCCCAATTAAACCCTTTCTTGCTAAACTTCCTGAGACTACGGAATAAGGAAGATCAACATAAAACCCAGCAGAAGCGGGACTTTGACAGGCACCATAGTCGTATTCTTGGTAGAACTGAATCCAGGAAAACACTTTTTGGTGAAAGATTCTCAAGAAAAGGGGACACTGCAGGGATGTGCCAGGACACCTTGATCCTGTTTTGTTATGCTGGCAGCAGGAATCATCCATCTGAATTGGGGATCTCCAATACACCCTGATTGCTACCCCAAGACTGAACCTGTGAACAACATCCTCTCTGCCCACATAGAATCACCAGTGTGTCTTCCAAATCCTCTCCCTCGGAGGAGATACCCAGCAAGAGAAAGCCAGTTTCCTGCTTTTCTGGAGGATTACCTAAGATCTTGAGAATTCCAGAAAGTCAGAGGACTAGTGGCTAAACATCTTAAAAGGGCAAAATAAATCCCTGATGCAATGCTGAAAGTTCAGGCAATCTATCCTGTCCTTCATAGGGCTCTTTATTCTTGTTTTGCATTGATATCTTATTCCTGTTGTTTAATTTAAAACTTGGGTGAAGGTTTTATCACCCTTCCAGAAAGGAGTATGTGGCATTAGTTGTGAATGTTTAGAGTAGCCACAAGGGGGCATAGAGTAAGGCAGTAAGCCTGTGAAAATAGGAAATAGTCAGTCCTCCATTCACGCCGGCCATGGTGTGCCGGGGCTTGGTAATTTCTGTATCCCACAGCCTCCGAAGTGGAGGTGGATTTGTTGGTGAACATATCTGTTCTTAAACCAACTGTAATTTCTTAATTTAGAGAGATTTCAGATGTCATTCCCAAGGGAAATGGTCCATTTCCATTACAAATTGCTACAGCATGGAGATTTTTGGGCCATAACCTGAGCTGAAGTCAGTGGAGCCACACCAGTTCACACTAGCTAAGGGTCTGGTCTGTAATGTATAAAGGTAGATCAGACATCTCTACAGTCTTCAGTTTGAGTCTGAATCCTTCTTGTGCTGTCATACTTAACTTAGAGCACAAACAAGGGTCTGCCATCCCAGTTTATCATGCTGTTTGCCAGAACGGCTATCTTTTTGTGTGGCTGTAACTTAACTTTATTAGGAGGATAAGTTGTTGGCCTGTCCCCCAACCCTCAGCCTGCAGAACCAGTGGACTGTTTTTCATCTGATACTTTTTTACTTGTGCAGCGTGCATGGCCCTACCAGGAATTAAAACTCCTGTGAGGGTTCATTGGAACACCCCAGTTTTCTTTGTGTCCAGGTGCAATCCCCAGAGAAGGTGTCTTAGAATTTAGCATACCAAATCTCATTCTGGAACACAGTTTTAAAAACAAGTAAACATGGTATAATACATTATCAAAGGAAAACACTAGCAATTTCTTACACAGGGGCTGCAAAAGTATCTACACTGCTTTCTGTATACAAAATCAAGACATGTTTGGGATTTTTCCCCAGTGTTCCACCTGACAACCTGTCTCCTTTTTTTCCTTTTTTTCCCCCCTGTTGCCAGTAGAGCTCCTTGGATGGATCGTGGGGTAGTGACTACTTTGTCATCTTGACATACCTGCAGCAGGCTGGTTTCCTCTCAGGATCCTTATTTTGTGTGGTTACCATGCAAAATTGCTGATATGAAACGGGTCACCACTGTCCTATTTGTATGTAGCGTGGTCACCTACACAGATTTAAAAAAAATAAAGAATTCAGCTCTTTTTCCAAAACATATATAGGCTACAATCATCCAAACACATATGCATGTGCTAACTTCTGATCTGACTGACTTCAAAATTAAGCATATCCATAAGTATATGCAGGATTGGGGACAGCTGCCATTGTGTTGGTTGTGGAGAAATATGGAACTTTCTGTATCAATTTTAAGGAGATGGACTCATCTCCAAATGGGAAGGTTTATACTCTTGTCATAGGTGCTCTAATGGTTACTTAGTAGTGTATTTTGTCTTTACTTTTTCTCGTTCATCATCCTTACCTTTATATTAACGAAATTCCATTACAGAGCTAACTATCTCTGCACTATTATTATACATTTTGAATAAATAAAACCAGATGTTAAATTATTTTAGAATACCCGACAAAAATGTCTGAATATTTTTTAAATGGGAAACATTTTAGCTATTGTATTGTAAATACCCCAGCCTTAAACTATTTTAAATCACTTTCCCTCTTATTTCTTTTTGCCACCTGCATGTATATCAGTAAAATCTGGTTACTTTGTTGGTTGGAGGTAGTTGGGGAATAGGATGTAAAAATAAGTTAGCTTTTAGCTGATGTGTATGAGAAGTAATATAGGTAGTATGTGTTTACATTATTTGATTATTAAAAAATATAAAAGATGTCTATCCAAAGCTTCAGGTGGCTGAACATTACTAATAACGCAATACAATCCCACTAGCATTATAGTAATAATTTCAGCAGCAACTCTGACACCTGGGGAAATTCTACCCCCTTTGTCTATATGGGAACCAGACCTGCAGCGCCTTCTAAAATTCCGATCAAACTGGAGTCTTTTGCAGCATGCCTGAAAGGTCACCAAATTCAGAATATTTCAGACCAAGGATTGAGTAATGATTGTGATTTATTTTTTTAATGTAAAACCATTATTCCGTTGCTTGAGCAAGTGATTTAGACTGAAATATCATGTCCGTAGCCACATGATGAGCATATTGCCAGTTAGAGGTCATTTTTGCAACGAGATGGGCAGTAGTTTCACTTTTAAATTAAAAATTCTAGCCTGTCTGTCCAGCTGTCATCTTACTATGCTAATGAGTTATGCACAAAGTTTCTGATTAGAATATTAGAAGAGAGAGAGATGTAGGATTTTTCTTCATGTGGTGGTCCCTAGTGGATTCCTCTGTGAGTTTATGCATGAGAACCATGCTCCCAGAGCTGGAGAATTTGAAAGTAATATCTATTGGTCTGCATGCACCCTGACTCACCTTGTGCCTCTGGCTGAGGGATAAAAGGTGGGGTGAACCAACCGCTTCTCCAGTTCCTTTTCACCACCACGTGATCCAGAACCTCCACTGTCTGTAGCTTTGGCTTCATCCTACAAGATAAGCTTTAGCTTTGTAAATAAGTTTTATCAGCTATTAAATCTACCCCCCACCCCCACGTGGGATAAGAGTTCATTCCGTAAGAGCACAAGCAATGACTATGGCATCACTTCAGGAGGTGCCCCTCCTTGTTATCTGTAAAGCAGCCACGTGGGTCTCCATTCACACATTTGTGAGACATTATGCCCTGGTGCAGGACTCCTCTGCTGATGCCTCCTTTGGGACAGTGGTCCTCTGCTCAGCTCTACCATCTACAGCCTCACACCCTCCTGAAGTACTGTTTGTCAGTCAGCTACAGTGGAATACAATAGGGACCATCACTCTCAGAAGAAGAGGAAGTTACTGACTTGTAACTGGAGGTTCTTTGAGATGTGTGGTCCCTATCTGTATTCCAATACCCCTCGCCCACAGATCTTCTCTGATTCATAGTAGAGAAAGAACTCGGTCAGAGGCACCAGGTGAGCCGGGTGCATCGTGCACATACGTAAACTCACAGTGGAATACAGATAGGGATCACACATTTCAAAGAACCTCCAGTTACAGGTTAGTAATTTCCTCTTTCTTAAAGAAAAGTCAAACTTAAAAAAAGGCTAGTTACAGGCCAACTGCCTCCAAAGCTATTTGTTTGGGAAAGTTCTGAGTAACTGAAAGAGGTTAATTACAGTGGAAGTTCTATAACAACCATTAATTTAAAGTGGTTATTACCACAGTCCCTGTGATTCCAAAACTAATGTTTGTGCTATATTAACATCATAGTTAGGTATGTAACTGAGCCTTATGTCCCTACTTTAATAAGCACTTGGCCTATTTTGCTGTCCCAAGTCTGTCTTCTTTCACTTGGGGAGATTTACTCTGTCTGTCCCCTTCATCCCTTCACAGAAGTTCTCTTTTTATTTTGTTTGTATATGTGCCCATATCAGGAGGAAAACTGTTGACTTGTGTACTATAACAATAGTTTAGTGATGTTTTCTCATATGAAAACATTAGCTTAATGGAAAAGTAAATCCATCTTAATTGTTGAATATGAGCAACATATGCTTATATGCATGTGCCTATGCACTTATAAGTTATTGTGTAAAAATATGACATTACTAGCCAAATTTTTGATAAAAATGTGTTTTCAAAAACATTAAAATAGAAGATTAAGATATGAGTATCTTTTAAAATGTAAATTCATTTTCAGAGCAGAGCTATTAATTTTAATATTTATGTAACAAACTGAATTTGGAACACAGTTGAACAGAAACAACGGGAGAAATAACCTGTTTTATCACTTTCTCATAAGACATACATATCAATCTCTTTGCAACCTTGATTTTCTCATAGCCTAAATTTGCTTGATAATTTTTGCTTGAAGCAACAGTATACAGCCAGTTCTAACATTAGGATAGTCAAGATAAAGCTGATAAAACACAGCAGCATATAATATACAAGATATTACATCTCAATTAAGGTACAGAAAATAGTAGTAATGTAGAAATAAATAAATATATGTTTAACTTATTCTAGTTGTTATGAGTGTTACACAGAACCAGTTGACCTTATGGTACGATTCAGCTTAACTCCTACTGTAGGGTCAATGCCAGGGAATTATCTGCATGACATTCATTCACTGCTCATAAATTGTTCCAGTATGTGTGTTCTGTGTAATTCCTTGCATTATCTGTATGAACACAGACTCTGCTTTTATAAATGGGGGAGAGGGAAGGCCCCCGCTACTTAGTGCTACATGTAGTAAGTGCTAATACTTAGTACTTACATAGCATGTTCTGTCTGTGGACAACAAAGTACTTCATAAATATTACCTTCACAACATCTTTGTGAGGTAAATGTTTATTAGTCCTATTTTACAGATAAAGAAACGGGTCCAGAGAGGTAAAGTGCAAGTAAACAGAGGAATTGTGTGGCAGAGCAGGGAAGAGAGTCCACATTCTTTGCTCAATTATTGTGTTTTATTCACTAGACCATCTTGTATTAATGGTAGGGAGGGTAAATATGTTGCCTGTCTCCTACCTTTCTCCCTAACTTCAGTGTTAAAAATGTTCAGAGATTTGCCTGCCCTTTACACTCAGAATGATCTTGCGGTCTGAGAGGTTCAGAATTATGGACTTGCCCTTTTGAAGTCATAGGATCAGTTAATTAAATATATTTTATTATCTATCTATAGAGAGTGCTTTATTTTAGAGGGAATATTTTGTTGTCTATTAATTACCTATAATATGGAGATTTTTCTAATCACACATAAAACTGATTACGTTGAAGTCTTTTCTCTCTCTTTTTTTGTTTTTTGAAACAGATGCAAATAGGTTCTTTTACAGCCAACTTTTCCTTTTGGTAGTTAACATTACAGTGGCGATGGAAATTTGAATATAAATGAACTGTAGTCTCATTGCAGAAAAACCTCTGAAAAATGACCTAGATTTAGCCATAATCCCTTTTTATTTCAAATTCTGAAACCTTATAGAAACATATTTGTTTGTTATTGTAGCTTTTATTTTAATTCTCTTATTACTGCATTTTGGGGTCT
The DNA here is from genome assembly GCF_011386835.1 of Chrysemys picta bellii. Taxonomy (NCBI): domain Eukaryota; kingdom Metazoa; phylum Chordata; order Testudines; family Emydidae; genus Chrysemys; species Chrysemys picta. The sequence continues at coordinate 226,292,602 of NC_088791.1, forward strand.
GTCTCTGCTCCTTGTGCTCTTCATCTTGGTATCATGATATGGCTAGTGTTGAATTTTTTTTTCTCTTTCTCAGACCCTCCTCCACATCTTATTTCTGTAACTCTTTGCCGGAAGGGCAGACATTTCCTTAATAACATTATAGGGATTTTTTATTTTGTTTTGTGTTTTTGTTTTTTTAATAAAGATAGCTCACGTTAAATTTTCAATCATGGTTTGTTTCAGCAGCTTGATGTAAACCCAACAACCTTGATATTTGATTTTTTTGAATTAATCTCCAAAGAGCTAGTGTTAGAAAATGGCTTCTCTTGTGATTTGAAGAGTTGCAACCACCAATTTCCCGCTGAGGATCCTTCTGTTTTTAGTTCAGGTGTATGGTATCCAAATTCCACATTAATAATAATGGTAAGAAAAATCTTCATGGAAACAAGTAATTTTTGCTTCAGTTTTGTTTAATTTTTTTAGTTTTTGTCCTACATTGAAAGCCACATTCTGACATTAGACAACGTATTGTAATTTAAAGAGCATTAGAAAATGTTTATTATAGCTGAAGTGAATAGAGAGCTAATTGTTAATATTGCCTTGACATTTCCATTCTAAAAGGTCTTCCAGTTGCATATAATTTTTAACTTTTCATACTGAAATTCTTCATTTTGAGTCTCAGCCAAAAGCATTTTTTTCCCATAGAAAAACAGGAAAGCAGTGTTGCCTCTGGAGTGTGAAGAATTCAAATGTAGCATGTATACATACCTGTCTTCCTCATTCACTTTTTGACTGGTGGCAATGCCCATTGTGTGGCTGGTGAGAAGGCCATATTGTGATTGATAGAAGTCCCACCTTACTCATGCCCGTTTTCTAACCCAATGAGAGTCTGTTTGAAGGTGAAAGTGCCTCCTTGCACTTTCTTCCCATCCTGAACAAATCAAGAAGTGGGTCTGTGACCTGAGACATATATAGTACAGAAAGGTAGGTAATTTTTAAAGCCTCTAACAAAGGTTATACAACAACTAGACCGTACCATAGATATTTAAATCAGTTTAGTCATGTACATTTCAATATGAATACATATATTCCTGTCAGGACAACACTACTCAAGAGAAGATAATGAGTTGGCAGAGGGAGATTATTGCTATACCAGTTTTGTAAGTGGGAAAAAAAAAAAAAAAAGAAATAGGAAGAACTTTCCCAAAACTACTATATAATAGAGCAAGGAAATCTTTCAAAATAATTAGGTATGTTAATTATGTCAATGACATATTTTACTTGTGCCCTAATTGTAGGCATGATTTTTTGCTTTCCCCTGGTCTGATTCCTTTTCTACCTTCACGTCTCTGTCCCTAAGCTACCAAGATTCTTACAAATGAAAAAAGCAGTTTTTCATAAGTGTGCTCCCATTAATTTTAAGAGGCAGGTAAATTAGTTTATTTGAGGAAAATAGTAATAATAATAATAATTTTACATTTGTGTGTTTATTTGTCCCTTAGCAAACAATATTAGATTTACACCTTGTACCCACAAATAGTTTTATGTCAATGTCTCACTGACTTTGAACTGGATGTAAAGAAGAAATAAAACTAAAGCACCCTATAAAACAGAATAAGAATTTAATATCCCCTGCAGGGGAGCTATTATTTTTAAAGACAAACAAGAAAGGTCAATAAATAGACTTTGCAATAATAAAACTATAGATTGCAAATATAGAATATAACTATACTGTACCCTCTAAAGCCAATACATTTATGCATTCCTCAGGAACTTGGGACTGAAAGTGATTCAGAGACAAACAAAAAGTCCCAGTCAAAAGTATTCTGTGGAAGGCACTATCTGGTTTGTTCAGAAGGGTTCAGCTTCAGACCCAGGATGTGGGTTCTTTTAGGCTCTCCTCACAAAGGAAGGGAAAGATGGAAGCTTAACTTCACCTAGCAAAAGCAAGAGGATCTGGATCTGGTTCAAGGGGTTGTAAGATAAAATGTTACAGGGTGTCTCACTGTTTGGCCTCTTTCTGTATGAGTGCAATGTTATGTGCTTTTTCAAGCCCTGACACCTGCATATTTGTGTAGTTGATTCTAATACCTTTGCCTACAATTGTTAGTGCTTGAAAAGCTATGCACAGTGCTGTTTGAACTCATGCAGAAGGAGGCTACGAGCAGGCCTTTCTGAAAGCCAGCCCATAATGAATATGTGTATTCTCCAACACATGGTTAAAAAAGAGTTAGGGTTAAACCTGTTTTAATGGAGTCCAGGTAACTAGCTAACAATGCTAATAATGTGCATATAATTTTTTTAATGTTTCTGGGATACTCCAATTCAAGAGGCATCTAGACATATGGACTGATTTTTTTGATATCTTTTTTGATGTTACCATAAACAGTGTACTGAATTTGATATTAGAAGAACTCTTCTGGAGTTACTTTGGTGAGAGTCCAAATCAGTTTATCATATTTAGGGCCAGACTTTAAGCTAGCCTTAAACCAGGTTCTGAAATAGGTGTCTGATTGTCAAATTTATATGTATAAAACTGCAGCCACTCTTTTGAGGATGAGTTTTGAAAGTGTGGTCCTAATTAGAACATAAGAAAAGCCATACTGGGCCAGACCAACAGCCCATCTATCCCAGTATCCTGTCTCCAACAGTGGCTAGTACCAGAGCTTTAGGGGAGAGTACAGAACTTGGCAGTTGGAATGATTCATCCCTGTCTTCCCCTCCCAGCTTCTGGCAGTCAAAGATTTAGGGTCATCCTGAGCATGGGGTTGCATCTCTGACCATCTTAGCTAATTGCCATTGATGGACCTATCCTCCATGAACTTATCTAATTCTTTTTTGATCCCAGTTATACCTTTTAGCCATAAGAACATCCTACAATAATAAGTTCCATAGGTCATAGGTGCCGACTCCGTGGGTGCTCCAGCCCTGCTAAGCACCCACAGGGAAAAAATTAATGGGTGCTTAGCACCCACCGGCAACCAGCTCCCTCCTGCCCCTCCCCCCCCGAGCCTTCTGCCTGCCAGCAGCCTCACTAATCAGTGCCTCCCCCTCGCTCCCAGTGCCTCACGCCTGCTGCGATCAGCTTTTCAGTGGCATGCAGGAGGCGCTGGAGGGGAGGGAGAAGAGCAAGGGCCGGACCTCTCAGGGGAAAGAGCAGGAAGAGGCAGGGCAAGAGTCGAGTGGGGGCAGGGTGGGAGTTTGGGGGAAGGGGTGGAGTGGGGGCGGGATGGGGGCAGGAAGAGACAGGGCAGGGAAGGGGCTTGAGGAAGGGGTGGAATGGGGGTGGGGCGGGGATGGGGACTTGGGGAAAGGGTGGAGTGGGGGCAGGGCCTGGGGAGGGGCTGGGGGGCTTGAGAACTCCGCAGCAGATTAGAAAGTCGGTGCCACTGCCATAAGTTAATCGTGCATTGTATGAAAAAGTACGTCCTTTTGTTTCTATTAAACCAGCTGCCTATTAATTTCATTGGGTGACCCCTGCTTCTTGTGTTATGTGAATGGGGAAATACACTTTCTTATTCACTTTCTCCACACCATTCATGTTTTTATATAACTCTATCATATCCCCCCTTAGTTGTCTTCATTTCTAAGATGAACAACCTAATCTTTTTATTCTCTCCTAGTATGGAAGCCATTCCATACCTTTATTGTCTTTGTTTCCCTTCTCTGAATCTTTTCCAGTTCCACTATATCCTTTTTGAAATGGGGTGACCAGAACTGCATATAGTATTCAAGGTGTGGGCGCACCACAGATTTATATAGGGGCATTATGATATTTTCTGTCTTATTCTTTGTCCCTTTCCTAATGGTTCTGAACCTGTTTGACCACTGCTGCGCACTGAGCTGAAGTTTTCTTATATCTAAAATCATAAGAGCTTCCAGATTACTTTATGTACTGCGGGATTTTCATCAAGATTCAGGTTAGACAATGTTCTGCAGAAGGCCTTGGCCACAGGCTCCTGTTCATGGTATTATCTTCATTCAGTGCTGAAAAAGGAACTGACCTTTTATATATCAGTTTTCCCTACATACCTTAAGATATCACCAATTTCTTTCTCTGGCCCTGTTTTATTCCTATCTGTGGCCTGCTGCTGTTGCATCTTACATTGATCATGTAAGTCATCCTGGCTCTAGTCCAGCACAAAGGTCACAGTCTGGATTCAACAACAAATGTGAGTTTTGCATTACTTTTTATTAGGAAAACTCAGTGGTTTGGGTAAATGTATTAATATTAGTTTCATGTGGAAGGGAAGATATCACTGATAGTCTTTTCACTGCACAGAATTCCTCCTTCAGGCTAGATGTGGAGTTCAGTAAATGGCAGATACCAGAAAATATAGTACCCAGTAGCAGTGGTCGTCATCAACAGTGAGCATCTTGAGTGTTTGCCCTGTATTCTCCATAAAAGAACAATACTTCTCTATTGCTATTCCAAGCTACTGTTGATTGAGTTAGATTTCTGCTGTTCATATAATCGAACACTGTTTCAGAAATGCCTGGGAATTTCTTGAGGCCTGTGACACAAGATGCCTTACAAAGTTCTTAGTGTGTTGTCCTCTAAACACACAGTCCTCTATAAAAAGAATGCTCCAGCCATCCGGAATGATCAGAGTAACCTCACATGTAAATGTGACCTTCTCATTACTTCACAGAGTCACAGTGTCTGTGTCCAACTGTCAGTCACAGAAGCACATTCTTTCACTTGATTGAATCCTGAATAGAAGCAAGAAATTTTAAATTTCTCCTTTATATCCCCTCCCCAACTCTCCCACTCCCTTCCACCTCCTCAAGATAACCTTTTTTGAATAATTTTATGAAAAATAGCTGCTGGTTTTGGCCTCAAAGTAAAATGTTATTTATGCAACAGCTAGGCATGCAGAGTGTTCTAATTACCATCTCACTAAAGGGCATTTAAGATATGCAAATGTAAGTTTCCCTTCCTGTTTTACTGATTTCTGTTTACTGCAAGTGATGTTTGCTTTAACCTTGCACCTGTGCTGTAACTGATCTTATTCTTGTACTGAGCTGCCCCATCTGTCATAGTAGTAAATTAATATAAATATGAATTAAGAAAAAAAGATTAGGTTCACATGCTTCTCCTGATTGTGTCTAATATGAACCTTAAAATCCTAGAGAATGGCTGAAAAATTAGTTGAGTTGCTTATTTGGGGAGTAGTTAGAAACATGATAGCCTAGTACTCATTTTCCCTAATGGAACTAAGAGAACAAGAGGAAATATAATTTCCCTGGACAGCCTACTTAATACTTTGTAAGATTCTCCTTCCCTGTTTATTTGAATTGGCATATGCCCTCATAGTAAAACCAGCTATGATTAATAATTGCTACTGAAACCTTTGCAGACACTTCCAAGAAACTGAATGAAATATCAAAAAAGAACAGAGAACCCATGTAGTATTTTAAAAAAAAAAAAAGCCTGCAGACGGTTAAAACAGTAGGACACCACATTTGCAAATACTGTTGCTGCTTAAAATGCATTTATTCAGTATTTCAATAAGTCTACTGGTAAATGGGTCACTTAAACACATTTTTCCTTGTTCCTAGTTTTATGTACATCAAAGAGTAGGAAAAAAGAAAATGCAAATTACCTAAACAATAACCTACCAGACATCGTGACATATTAGTAAAGAAGTTGTTGTTCCTTTTATAATTTATTTTTCCCATCACTAACGTAAGTGCTAAATAGAAGCCCACCATTTTATATGTAAGGTATATGTGTCTGCCTTTTTGTATAATGAAAATTCCCATATTCCAGCCATCAGTGTAAACAGTCATATTAGTAGCAACTGTTCATCATTCAGCCATATCGATAGTACTATACATTTTTTTCTGGATGACTGTTTTTATTCTCACCCCCTTTAATCAGCCACACTTAACCTTATGAAACTTTCATCTTTCAGGCTGACATTTTCCTCCTTGGTCACTACTTAAATTTGAATTTTGTTTACAAGTTTGAGCAAAAATATGTGTCCATTTTTGAAGATGAAGAAAGTGAAAATATACAATTGCCACCATAAAGAGACAATCACTTTTTAAAAGTATATATATTTACAACTGGAAATCTGCAGCTGAAGATTTGGTCTGCAGGGCTAAAAATTGCTGTGTAGACATCTGTGCTCCAGCAACACTGCAATTTTACAGCCCCATAGCCAGAGCCCTGCGGTCCCGAGTCAGCTGACCCTGGCTAGCCATGGTGTTTCATTGCTGTGTAGACATACGCTAAGTGTCTAATCCAAAACCCATAGAAGACAATGGGAGTCTCTCCATTGATATAGTAGGCTTTGGACCAGGCCATAAATGCACATATAAAAGAGGATGCATTGTGCATACATACATAGTGTAACTGAGCACTTATCTTCACTGCATTTTTTTACTGAGTAATTTATGTTTTTCCTCTAACCGGACTCCCATCCACACACAAAAATCTCTAGCTTGACATGCTTTAAGCCTGAGCTAGCTGGCCTGTCGAAGGGGGTGAGTTGGAGCTCAAGTGTTACTGACTCTGAGCTAGTAATATAGTTGGGATGCGTCAGTTCAAGTTACAACCACTAGTTCAACCCCTGGTTCTGTGTAACTCAGGTATTGTTTTGCAGTACATTCGCTCTGGTCTCACTCCAGCTAGGCTTGCTCAAGTGGTGTAACTGGAGTTAACTGTTGTAGCAAGCCCTTTGTGCCACAATGAACTGACTAATCTGTCTGTGAATTGTAGAGAGAAATGGGGGTAAGAAAAAGGGTTTTGCAGACCATGTGAGGTGTGAAAGGGCTGAGAGACATCTCTAGCTAATTTTATAAGCTATAGAGGCAGATTGACCAGTGGTCCTTGTAAAGGACTATGGGCAGGTTTACTCTATAGAATTACTTCAGTATAACTAAGTCACTCAGGGGTGTGAAACCCTCCCCCCCCCCAGCAACGTAGTTATACCGACCTAAGCGCCAGTGTAGACAGCGCTATGTTGGCTCTCTCCCATCGGCATAGAGTGTCTTCATTAAAGCACTACAGCAGTGCAACTGCATCAGTGCAGCATTTTAAGTGTAGACCTGCCCTAAGGAAAAGGCTTCTACAGACATGTGAGGTTAGCATAGGTGGTTGCGAAGGGTCTTCTGTGGAACCTTGTAAAGTCAGCAGAGCTGTTGGAGCTTCTCAAATGGAGGAAACTAGTTGTGGCTGTCCCTGACATCCATTAGAGCAGGGGATGTGTTCCAGAGATGCTTAGGAACTCCAGCAATCAGAATCCCTTCCCTCGTTCTAGAGTACCTGAGGTGTCAGGAATGGGGCTTCCACCTGCAGCCATCCTAAAGTGTACTAGGGGGACCCTTGCTCTGGTGCAGCACACCCTAGTAGCTCCAAGCACCTGAAAGCTCTTGGCTTCCTAAGTCTTGCCAGAGCTGGGGTTCTGCTCCTAAAGTATCGCTCTCCAAGTGTGTGCAGAGAGTTGGTGGTGTCAGGTGTGAGAGGTATTCTGATGGTATCTAACCACATAGTTCCAGATTATGGAATTTACATGTGACATTTGTAAGTTTTTGAATCTCATCAGTTTGGTCCATGAAAGAAATTCCATGTCAGTTCAATCTATGGAGTGTGAGTATAATATGTAGGACTGTCAAGCGATTAAAAAAATTAATCACATATAATTGCACAATTAATCACACTGTTAAACAATAATAGAATACCATTTATTTAAATATGTTTGGATGTTTTCTACATTTTCAAGTATATTGATTTCAATTATAACACAGAATACAAAATATACAGTGCTCACTTTATATTTATTTTTTATTACAAATATTTGCCCTGTAAAAAACAAAAGAATAGTATTTTTCAATTCGCCTAGTGCAAGTACTGTAGTGCAATCTCTTTATCGTGAAAGTTGAACTTACAAATGTACAATTATTATGAAAACTGCATTCAAAAATAAAACATTGTAAAACCTTAGAGCCTACAAGTCCACTCAGTCCTATTTCTTGTTCAGCCAATCACTCAGACAAACAAGTTTGCAGGAGATAATGCTGCCCGCTTCTTGTACACAATATCACCTGAAAGTGAGAACAGGTGTTCTCCTGGCACTGTTGTAGCCAGCGTCACAAGATATTTACATGCCAGATGCGCTAAAGATCCCTTCATGCATCAATTACCAGTCCAGAGAACATGCGTCCATGCCGATGGGGGAACGGGTGGAGTGGGGGCGGGATGTGGGCAGGAAGAGACAGGGCGGGGAAGGGGCTTGAGGAAGGGGTGGAATGGGGGTGGGGCGGGGATGGGGACTTGGGGAAAGGGTGGACTGGGGGAGGGGTCTGGGGCAGGGCTGGGGGGCTTGAGAACTCCGCAGCAGATTAGAAAGTCGGTGCCACTGCCATAAGTTAATTGTGCATTGTATGAAAAAGTACGTCCTTTTGTTTCTATTAAACCAGCTGCCTATTAATTTCATTGGGTGACCCCTGCTTCTTGTGTTATGTGAATGGGGAAATACACTTTCTTATTCACTTTCTCCACACCATTCATGTTTTTATATAACTCTATCATATCCCCCCTTAGTTGTCTTCATTTCTAAGATGAACAACCTAATCTTTTTATTCTCTCCTTGTATGGAAGCCATTCCATACCTTCATTGTCTTTGTTTCCCTTCTCTGAATCTTTTCCAGTTCCACTATATCCTTTTTGAAATGGGGTGACCAGAACTGCATATAGTATTCAAGGTGTGGGCGCACCACAGATTTATATAGGGGCATTATGATATTTTCTGTCTTATTCTTTGTCCCTTTCCTAATGGTTCTGAACCTGTTTGACCACTGCTCGATAACAGTCCAAAACAGTGCGGACCGACGCATGTTCATTTTCATCATCTGAGTCAGATGCCACCAGCAGAAGGTTGATTTTCTTTTTTAGTGGTTCGAGCTCTGTAGTTTCCACATCAGAGTGTTGCTCTTTTAAGACTTCTGAAAGCATGCTCCACACCTCATCCCTCTCAGATTTTAGAAGGCACTTTAGATTCTTAAATCTTGGGTTGAGTGCTGTAGCTGTCTTTAGAAATCTCACATTGGTACCTTCTTTGCATTTTGTCAAATCTGCAGTGAAAGTGTTCTTAAAATGAACATGTGCCAAGTCATCATCTGAGACTACTAACATGAAATATATGGCAGAATGTGAGTAAAACAGAGCAGGAGACATACAATTCTCCCCCAAGGAGTTCAATCACAAATTTAATGAACGCATTATTTTTATAACGAACATCATCAGCATGGAAGCATGTCCTCTGGAATGGTGGCCGAAGCCTGAAGGGGCATATGAATGTTTAGCATATCTGGCACGTAAAAACCTTGCAATGATGGCTACAAAAGTCCCATGCAAATGCCTGTTCTCACTTTCTGGTGACATTGTAAATAAGAAGCAGGCAACAGTATCTCCCATAAATATAAACAAACTTGTTTGTCTTAGCAGTTGGCTGAACGAGAAGTAGGACTGAATGGACTTGTAGGCACTAATGTTTTGCATTGTTTTGTTTTTGAGTGCAGTTATGTAACAAAAAAAATCTACATTTGTAAGTTACACTTTCACAATAAAGAGATTGACTATAATACTTGTATGAGGTGAATTGAAAAATACTGTTTCTTTTGTTTATCATTTTTTGCAGTTCAAATAATAATAGTAATAAAATAGTAATAAAAAATAATATAAAGTGAGCGCTGTGCACTTTGTATTCTGTGTTGTAACTGAAATCAATATATTTGAAAATGTAGAAAAACATCCAAAATATTTAATAAATTTCAATTGGTATTCTATTGTTTAATAGTGTGATTAAAACTGCGATTTTAATTTTTTTGAGTTAATCCCGTGAGTTAACTGTGATTAATCGACAGCCCTAATATTATGCAATCTACAAGAAGCACCAATATAGAACTGGAGTCATATTCTGCACTGAATGTTATTTCAGTGTCATTTAATGATAAATACAGTAGTCACTTGTCACAGTCCTAGCTGGTGTGAACAAAGTCCCGGTTAACTGTAGTAAAGACCACTTCTGAAAGAAGAGTTATAACCTTCTCACAAAGCACAGATTGGAAAAAAGCCCTCCTTGTCATAGCTGCTATCTGGACATCCATCCAGATTCCAAACTTCAGTAACAATAATTTGGCAGAACCTGTTAACTGAAGGGGAGAGAGACTCTCTCTGCCATTTTCTCCAACTTTTCTCTTCAGCCTACTCAGGGTTACTTCAGGAAGGCTGCTTGCATCTTGGGGTTCAACACAAAAGGTTAACTCCTTTTTTTTTTCTTTTACAATCTGAAACCTTGCAAACAGCAAGAGCTTGAGAGTCAAAAGATCCATCAGAAAGCACAGAAGAGTTCTCCTCTACCTCAGAAAAAGTTTCTCCTTTTTATTTTTGGTGGAAAAATCTGCTAATCCTTCTCCTCTTGAATAAGACAGGCTAAATACTCCTGTCCCCGTGACTTCATTTGGCATTTATTTTAATGAGGACATGGTTTTCTGCTATATCCCCAAAGGTTTTGAAATAGGTTTTATGCATGCTGGGAAAGGAAGCTGGCATTCTGCCACTAGTTTCCCCAGTAGAGAGGTTAATACTAATTTAATTCTATCTACGCCTTAATATGATGGCAGTATCCATAAGGGGGTGCCTTCTCCAGTGAGAAAGATTTAACCAAGTCAGAATCTGCTTTGAGCAGGCCAAGAGGTAAGCTAAAGGTAAGAGCGGTAACAAAAAATGCAGACAGAAATTGGATGCTTTTCTCTTCAGTCTCTTTATTGCCTGTGACTCTCAAAATCTAGGAGATGCAGCAAATAAGGTAAAATATATAACAGAAAAAATTGAGGAAACACCAGATATCTAATTCTTGTTCTTCTAGCTCTTTCAAAAAAGAGAGTGAATTATTTGATACTATATTAGTAAGATCTCAGTTTAAAAAAAGTACTTTAATATATGCTTCAGGCCCATTGGCCTCAGTGGGTTTAAGCATGCATTCAAGTGCTTTGCAGATTCAAGTTTTTGAGATGATTATCAAAAGTACAATCCATATTATAGCATGTAAGAAATATTCTGAAAAGTTTATTATAGTTTTTTTTTTCCAAAAAGGATGGAACTTTCTCACCATTCTTCTTCCAAATGAGAATTTTCTTAATTAGCAGACAACATATGTATATAAATTACAAAATCCCCAAGTCTAATTTTCTCCCTTGTCACATTGGTGATATAGCAGTATCATAACTGGTCATATATATCTATAATGAAAGGATATTTTTTTTATTCTTATGCCTGTGCCTCAGATGTGATCTCTAATAGAGATTGGCTTAAGCCCTGAAGCACAAGATTTAGTATCCCTTCCAAAATGTGTGTTATTAATTATAAGAACTTTTGGATATTCTTGGTATCTATATAACTACCCAATCCCTTTTTTAATCTTGGTAAGATTTAAGCCATTTATGATGGGTACAAAAATATAACAGACAGTTGTCTATTGTATAGAGATTGGAGTGCTCCTGCTATATATTACTCATGTTTGTATTAACCTAGGGTCCTAACTGAAAGTCCTTACTAGGATGTTTACCTCACTTTCTCAGAAAAAATGTGTGTGCATTAGGGCCTCTTATTTCATGGTTTGTTTTTTGTTGCTGGTAGTTTGTTTCCTTGTTGAAATTATTAACTGCATATGTGGTGTCAAAGAATGAAATGTAGTGTTTTATTTCTTTATTTTCTTCTAGCCATCTGGTTTACTGCCAAAGTCAAAACTGTCTTAAGGCAACACTGTCAACAATATTCCTCTCTGAGACATGTCATAGCAGCTGTACTGAACACTGCATTCAGAACAAGATGGAGTGAGGGGGAAAGAATGTAGAAACTGCCAACCAAAAGCTGTATAATCACATCTCTTTGTTGGAGGGATACTGACATTGCAATATTCATGCAAAACACTGAAGAACTTGGCTACTTTCATATCTCTGCATTTAGCACATAGAATCATAGGACTTGAAGGGACCTCAAGAGGTCTTCTAGTTCAGTCCCCTGCATGGGTGGGCCTAGGCAGTGAATAGTTTATGTCATCGCTATGCACCACAGTTGTTAATCCCATTCTGTATGTAACCTCCGTAAACCTTTATCATTCAGTAAAAATGTTGCCATGCTGCTGACAATAGATGTCAGTAGCAAGTAAAGCAGAAGGAAGAACTGGTGCATTTATTTCCTGTAACATTAAAGCCATCATAATTATGGGGTCATTTGCCTGGCTTCTTTGGTAATTAAGAGTTTTAATTGCCTCTAGTTCCAGGGAATTAGTTAAGCTTTTCCATTATGCATATTACCTTCCATAATCATCTGCTTCTCTCATACACAAGCTTAGTGACATCATGGAAGCCAATAAGGCAAGCCAGACTAGTGAAGTATGTTTCTATGTATAGTATGGATTAAAAAATGTTTGTTTTGTTCTACATTTAAGCTTACTCTTTAAAAAGGCAGTGTGTGTCAGATTTGTGCTTTTTCTGCTTTCAGAATGCATTGAGAGCTTAGAGACATGGATATATGCCACAAACTAAGTATACTGTTAACAACCAAACCCACAGGCAGGACTGTGATCCACGTTTTGACAGCAGTTGTTCCATGCTTCACAACATTAGCCAGACATTTCTTTATACATAATGATAATGATCAACAGATTGAAAATATTAGTCCTCAAACTGCAATGTAAAACAAATTAAGAAAATTTCGTGAACATATGAATGGAGACTAACATAAGAAGTTAGAGAGCACTTCCATTGCCCACTGGAAGTCATTAATTAAGTCATGCCTCATCAAATCTCTAAGACAGAAAGCATCTTTTACTTTCCCTTGACTGATTCCAAATGGTTGCTGACATATTGATGAACAAGGGGTTAGTATTTTAAAAAGAAAGCAGGACAAAAGGGTTTTGTTTGACCTGGGTAGATTGATTTATGTCACAGTGATTTAAATCTCCAATTTTAATCATTATTTAAATCAGCAAGCAGGAAACTTTGATTTAAATCACCAGTTTTAACTAAAAAGTACAAATACAAAACATGATTATTTTCCTAAAGAAAGGTTGATTCTCATTGGTTCGTAACTTTAACAGGGCTGAGCAGTCCCTCATGGCCAGTTTTCTTTGCAACAGCCTCCTTCTTCAGGGCCTCCATGTGGGGCTGGACGCATGGTACCAGGAACAAAGGCACTGACTGTCGGAGCATTGGTATGAGTCGCCGCGCCATGGGTCCCCTCATCTGGGGAGGTCTTCCCGGCAACCATGCTGATCCAGTTCCCATTCCAGGTCTCGGTATTGATCAGGAAGCAGGAGGCCTGGTACCCCTGGAACCTCTGTGGTTTTACCCAGCCCAGGCAAGTGCCCAGATCAGTGACAGGGACCTTGGACAAACCGTTAGCCACAGTGTCTCGCCCCCCTCCGGATACAGTCATCCTGGGAGAGGAAACCCCTTAGGTCCACCTGGACCCCTAGGACTACCACCGGCGGCGGTGGAGCCCACAGTACTAGCCTCATTCTCCTTGTCCCCTGATGAGGCGATTACTTCCCCCCTTCCCAGTTCCACAAGATGACGCTAAGGCGTATCAGGAACTATTGAAACGTGTCGCCTCCAATTTGGGGATCCATGCTGAGGAGCTGCTCTACAGTACCAGCTAAGGGGTATCTACAATTATTAACACCTTGTGGCATACGCCCTCCTCCCTGCCCCCTATTTCAAAAAAGGCAGAGTGAAAGTACTATGTGCCAGCAAAGGGTCATGAATGCTTATACACTCACACGGCCCCAAGCTCCCTGGTAGTTGTGGCCATTAACGAACGAGAAAGACAAGGCCAGCCAGGAGCAACCCCCAAAAATAAAGACTCCAAGGGGCTAGATCCGTTCGGGAGGAAAGTTTATTCTTCCTCCAGGTTCCAGTTGAGAGTCGCCAACCACCAAGCTCTCCTTGGAAGCTATGACTTCAATATGTGGCAAGCCATGGCCAAGTTCGAGGATAGATTTCACGAGGACACCAGGAAGGAGTTTTTGGCAATCCTGGAGGAGGGCATTGACATTCCGCAAGGTCTCCCTGGCCTCCATCATCCCCTCCCTGGATCCAGGAGACTGGTATGCCCCCCTCGACTTGAAGGACACGTACTTTCATATAGCAATCTTCCAAGGACAGACACACTTCCTATGCTTCACAGTGGTATCAGACCACTACCCATTTGCGGTCCTCCCTTTCGGCCTAGTGACAGCACCGAGGGTGTTTCCCAAGTGCATATCAGTGGTAGCAGCTTACCTCAGGTATCGGAGTATTCAGATATACCTGTATCTCAATGACTGGCTGGTCAAAGGCTGCTCCAGGTCTCAAGTCCAATGGGATATCGCATACTACAGATCACATGCTGGTCCCTGAGCCTGTTGGTGGATGACAAGAAGTAAATGTTAGTTCCGGTGCAAAGGATAGAGTTCATCAGAACGGTGCTCGACTCCACCTGCACAAGAGCTTTCCTGCCTCAAAACAGGTTCCGGACGATGGTAGACCTCCGCGTCCCTCTGACCACGGCCCGGGTATGCCTCCGGTTGCTCGGTCACATGGCAGCCTGTATATATGTCATCCACCATGCAAGACTCAGCATGCGACTTCTCCAGCAGTGGCTGTCGATGGTCTATTCCCAGTCCAGAGATCATCTGGACAAGGTCGCCATCGTCCTGCCAGAGATACTTACCTCTCTGCAATGGTGGACCGACTCCAAGACAGCCCTAGGCGGAGTCCCATTCAACATTCCACGCCCCTCAGTCGAACTGAGGTGAGATGCCCGGGACCTTGGCTGGGGCGTGCATCAAGGTGCATTGCAGACCCAAGGTATGTGGTCACCAGAGGAACTGACGTTGCACATAAATGTCAGAGAGCTCAGAGCAGTTTGCCTGGCCTGCAGAGTCTTCCTGCCACATCTGTCAGGCAAAGTGGTTAGGGTGTTGACAGACAATACGGCCTCTATGTTCTACATCTACAGGCCAGGGGGAGTGCGCTCGGTGGCTCTCTGTCAAGAGGCGCTCCGCCTATGGGATTTCTGCATCAAGCACGCAATCCATCTGGAGGCCTGTCATCTTCCCGGTGTCAGGAATGTGCTGGCAAATTGCCTCAGCAGGTCCTTTTCCTCTCACCACGAGTGGTCGCTCCATCCAGAGGTAGCCCACATGCTCTTCCAGAGGTGGGGAACTCCCCAGGTGGACTTGTTCGCCACCAGATAGAACAGGAAATGTCATCAGTTCTGTTCCCTGCAGGGGCTGGGCAAGGACTCTCTCCCCGATGCCTTCCTTCTATCATGGTCGGGGGCTCTGATGCCTGCGTTCCCGCTGATCCCGCTCATCAGCAGAGTCCTGTCAAAGATCAAGAGGGACAAGGCCAAAGTCATCGTGATTGCCCCGGCGTGGCCGTGCCGGCATTGGTTTGGAACGCTAATGGACCTGGCAACGACCACCCCCTGACCCCTTCCAACCAGCCGGATCTGCTCTCACAAGACCATAGCCACCTCCTGCACCCCATCCTTACCTCCCTCCACCTCATGCCGTAGATGCTGTGTGGTTGAATGCAGAGGAACGGGCCTGCTCTAATGAGGTCCAACAAGTCCTCTTGGAAAGCAGGTAGCCATCCACTAGCGCAACCTACCTGGCCAAGTGAACGAGGTTCTCCCACTGGGCATCTGAGCATGTTATCTCTCTGTTGCACTCCTCCTTATAATCCATCCTGGAGTACTGCTCCATCTTAAGAACCAGGGACTGGCCCTCTCTTCCATCAGGATGCACCTGATGGCTATCTCCGCATTTCACCTGCCGTTCCAGAGTCAGACTGTGTTCTCCCATGACATGTTGGTCAGATTCTAGAGAGGCCTCGAGAGACTCTTCCCGCCGGTTCGGGCTCCTGTCCCACAGTGGGACCTTAACTTGGTTCTCTGTAGGCTCATGGGCCCACCCTTCAAACCTATGGGCTCCTGCTCCCTTTCCCACCTGTCATGGAAAGTCGCTTTCCTTGTGGCGATAACATCGGTGAGATGAGTGTCAGAGATCGAAGCCCTCACATAGGAGCCGCCATATACTGTGTTCTACAAGGACAGAGTTCAATTGTGAATCCATCCAGCCTTTCTGCCGAAAGTGGTGTCCTCCTACCATGTCAATCAGGACATCTTCCTCCTGGTGTTTTGCCACAAGCCATATGCCACTAGTGAGGAAAGGAGGCTGCACATGCTGGACATCAGACGTCCCCTGGCGTTTTACCTGGAGCGTACCAACCCCTGCTGCAGGTCAACCTAGCTTTTCATCTCTACAGCAGATATGATGAAGGGCCTTCTAGTGTCCTCGCAGAGAATTTCCAACTGGATAACCTCCTACATCCGGACCTGTTACCAGTTGGCAAAGGTCCCACCACTGCCGATTGTGAGGGCCCATTCGACCAGAGCTCAGGCATTCTCGGCGGCCTTCCTGGCATACATTCCCATCCTGGATATTTGCAGAGCTGTGACGTGGTCTTCAGTTCACATGTTCACAGTGCATTACGCCATCACTCAGCAAACCAGAGATGATGCTGGGTTCAGCAGAGCTGTGCTGCAATCTATATGCCTATGAACTTCTACCCGCCTCCATTGGTACTGCTTGGGAGTCACCTAATAGAGAATGGATGTGAGCAGGCACTAGAAGAAGAAAAGACAGTTACCTTTTCCGTAACTGGTGTTCTTCAAGTTGTGTTGCTCATGTCCATTCCATGACCTGCCCTCCTTCCCCACTATCGGAGTTTCCGGCAAGAAGGAACTGAGAGTGAAGGGGGCTGGCAGCGCCCTTTATACCGCGACATGCACGTGCCACTGAGGGAAAAACTTCCATCACAGGTTCATGTGGCGAGCACACACACCTAATATGGAATGGACATGAGCAACACATCTCAAAGAACACCAGTTATAGAACAGGTAACTGTCTTTTTTTTAAACATTACGCCCTGCTCCATGATGTCAAGTCTGATGTGGCTCTTGGTTCTGCAGTTTTGAATTCTGGGGATACTGCTCAAAAGTCACGTGAAGTGGCGCAGCCATAGGAATACTAGTCAAAGAAGAAGTGGTTATTCACCTTCTGCCATAACTGCAGTTCTTCGAGATGTGTCCCCTATGGATGCTCCACCACCCGCCCTCCTTCCTCTCTGCTTCGAATTGCTCCTTGGGGGATGTTTGGGTGAAGAAGGAGCTGAGAGTGGTTTATATATAGCCTTGGTATCCAGCCTGAAGAGGCATAGGACACATATGCTTGCCAAACAGACGCTGCTAACAGAAAATCTCTGATCAAAGGGTCAAGAGCCGCATGCATACTTGAAGTGGAACACTCACAGGGGGACACATCTCGAAGAACCACAGTTACTGCACAAGTTGAATGACCTCTCCTCCCATCTAAACCCTTTCTGCATTAAAATAGAGATTATAATATCAATTTTAGAACATCTCTGCTGAGCAATAAACAGATATATGCAAATAACCTTTCTAGATGCACAAGATATGCACATAGATTAATATCTGCCCCTAACGGTTTTCTAAAGCTTTCAAATAGTCTTAACTGTGTTGTTTACTAATACTGCTTATTCAGATAAATTATTGCTACAAATATATGATGAAACCCTGGCTTCACTGAAATCAGTGAGAGTTTTACCATTGACTTCAATGGGGTCAGGCTATGACTAATTGTGTTTCAGGTTTAAATATAGAACAAACTAACAACAGAATTCTTTTGAAACCACAGATATGGACATTCATTGATACAAATTATTTCATGTGGTGTGGCTTTATGTATCAGGCCCCAGTTAATGGTTTTCATTTCATTATGTCTCTAATTGAAATCTCCATTAAGCAGAAGACGCAGCATTTAAGTTCCTGAGCCATGCATTCATTTTTTGTTACTAAATTGTTTGCTATATTCTGAATGGAGCCCAGCTATCCAAAAACCGAAAACCATGAAAAAACACTTGTTTTAAGTACAAAACACATCTGAAAAGACGTTAAGTGGCTCATGCATTTTGAATATCACTTGTTTACAATTTGTTATAAGCAGTAATATGGGCCAAAAACTGCAACAGTTCTTGAACCTAAGAGAGCTCACAGGTATCCAGACAAGCTGTGTTGACAGTTTTCTTCTCACTAAACTTCATCTAAGCATGTTGAATGTGCTCAGAACCCACTTGTGCTTATGTGTTTTGCAAGAAGCAGCAATCCCTTCTTTCCAAGAAAAAGAATATAACAACTACTTCTTAACAAGAACATAATTTATTGGACTTCTTCATGATGCTTAAAGGCAGTGGGACAGATTTTCTTATCACAGTAAAAAAACTCTCTTCAGCTGAGGATCTGGTCCAACATTTTGTGGTGTTTGTTGTTTGAGAGAATACAATATAGCTACAGTAGAACCTCAGAATTATGAACAGCTTGGGAATGGAGGTTGTTCGTAACTCTAAAATGTTTGTAACTCTGAACAAAACGTTATGGTTCTTTCAAAAGTTTACAAATGAACATTGACTTAATACAGCTTTGAAACTTAACTATGCTGAAGACAAATGCTGCTTTTAACCATCTTAATTTAAATGAAACAAGCACAGAAAGTTTCCTTACCTTGTCAACACTTTAAAAAAAAAAAATCTTTCCCTTTATTTTTTTAGTAGTTTACATTTAACACAGTACCGTACTGTATTTGCTTTTTTGTTTGGTTGGTTGATTTGGTTTTTTTGTTGACTGACTTCTGTAGTGCACAATCAGGCCCTATAGATACTTCATTTACTCAATTCAAGAAAGTGACTTTGCATGTGATCCTATATATAATGTGCCATCCTTTCTTGTGATAATACAAGTAATTACAACATTTTAACCTTTATGTCTTTATTTTCTCATTTTTCAGTGTCTTGTGTTTGAAGATTCTCCACTTGGAGTGAAAGCAGCATTGGCAGCTGGGATGCAAGTGGTTATGATTCCAGATGAAAATTTGAATCAAGATCTTACAAAGGAAGCAAGTCTAGTGCTGAAATCTATGGAGGACTTTGAACCAGAACTGTTTGGTTTACCACCATATGACTAAGGACTAATATATTCCAACATGTTCTTAGTTGGAGACTGGGGTGTAGGGAATGAAAATTTACAGTAAAAAATTACCTATTTTTCATTTTTCTTTCCAAAATAATACAGTGAAGTCTTTCATGATTTACTTTTAAATTTCACTGGATACTCTTGGTTTGTCTTCTTCAGTGCTAAGTGGAAGGAATGTTTCTTCTTGCCTACCCTTCACCTCTACTAGTCTTGTCATCTGCATAATGTCATGTACACTCAGTGCATTTGCAAAACTGCAAAGACAATCTGCTTCAAACATGTGGAGGTTTTTGCTCTGGTTTGCTTGAATAACAGACTGCTTAGAACAATGGTTCTCAATATAAGATTGTTGTCCCCTTATACCATTGCGCGGCATCGTTGCCACCACCTATTCTTTGCCTATCCCTTTGTCTTTCCTGTTCTTATCTTCTGGTTGGATTTTTTGTTTTTGGGTGTTTTACTTTCATGTTGTTCTTTTTTGTTCTCTTCTTTTGTGACTTCCCCTTTCTGGAATGGGGTGGAGGGGGGAAACCCACTGTCATCTTCCTATGGCCATATGCTCAATGGCACTGAGCTCTGTGTAAGCCTCTGTAACTCTACTACTCCCTACTTATCCCACCCGTCTCATTTCACATCGCCTCTTCCCCATTCATTTTGCTCCCCCAACTATGCCAGCCTTGTCTGTCCATTTTCAGCTTCTCACATAAACCTTTCTGTGTTTTTTCCATTCTTTCATGCTGCCCCCTTTAGCCTTCATGAGCCTTCACAAAGCCCCCTATCATCTCCACAGTTAAATCCTTCTGAAGACTCTTTACATTTTTACAGAGAATTCTGTTGATTTAATACCAAAAGTAATATTTTTGTTTGTTTTGTAGCTTAATCTTATTTTGCCAAGCACCATCTTTGCTACCCTATATGTTATATTCATTCCTGCTAACCCGAGTCCGTTTCTGTCTATCTTTAGATCGTGAGCTGTTCAGGAAAGTGACTATATTTTCTTTTTGGAAAGTATCAAGCCCATTGTGAGTGCTACCATAAACAAATAAATAAGTATAATTTGTACGGTGGAACATATCCAGGGTTGTTAAAATTCTTGTTCCCTACTGCTCTTCTCCTCTGTGTCTTGACTTCCCTGTACTACTTTGCCCCAGCCCCTGGATTGGGAAACACTAGTTTAAAAGATCTTTACTCTTGTATGGAGATAATGATTGCATTCTAAGTTTGGGGGGAAAAATAACCTTTTAGCTGTGGTTAAGTCCTAAATTACTCTCGTAATCACAGTAAAACTTCTTCCATGAAAATAGTGAATGTAAAAAAATGTTGAAAATAAGAAACAGGTATTTGATTTCAGTGAATAATATCAGAAGTTTCCTTCTATTATGCCTGTGAAAATAAATTAAATGGTTGAATGATTAGAGTGCTGTTTGTTCATTTTTTTAATAAGTGAACTGTTAAGATAACAGAATGTAACTCAAACAAGAACTCAGAGGTGAAATATTTTTTCTAGCATTTCTGCAGCTCACTTTTAGTTTGTATTTGTTTTTAATAAAAAGCAAAAAATAAAAGAACATTGGAAGACTCGCTAAAATTCTTAAAGCTATCACATTGATTTTTTTTTAATTGTGGTTTTCTACTAAGAAAAACAAATCCAATGTGTTTTCACTTTTTGAAAGCAAATTTAAAACAGTCTGTATCTCTGAGTACACTATTTAAATACCTTAAAAATTAAGAATATCCTATTGCAAACTATCAGTAGATTATTAATTGGATGGTATCAGAAAAATATTGTCAAGCACAATAATAGTAATAGTTTTTCATCTGCAATGCCTTTCCTCCAAGGATCTGAAAGTGCAGGTGGGTGAATATTGTTTACTGTCATATTATTTTGCATATAATTTTGAATAACCCTGTGGTGAAGTTCTAGTGACTATTTATATTGTATCTACAATCCAACTAAAGTAATGTAAATTCTACCTCTTCTGTTGCCATTCAAGATAACAGAAATGCTATTGCACAGTTCCTTCATGGCTAATGTTGCATATCAGAAAGTGTTACCATACAGCAATAATTCTGAGCTTTCAAGTGTAAAACAGGTGCCTTTGGGGATCCCTTTAGTTCATAATTGCTGAATTCCAACTGGGAACTTATTAGGTAGAACAAGCTCTAATAAGTTGTAATTAGTAACTTTTTCAAAGTGCTGTATACATTTAATTGAACTTGGAGTTTAAAAAAAAAAATCAAGGCACATGTCACATTTACAAAGTTGTTCCAAAGGGCCTCTCACCAAAGCATTACAAATACGTTCTTAAGACATACGCTTAGATAAATATTGGATATTTATGGCAAAACAAAAGTGCATTGGCAGTGCCACTGTGGGAAAATGGATATTCAATCAGGATGCAACCCCATGCTATTACCCAAAATGGTCACGGATGCAACCCCATGCTGTGGGTGTCCCTAAGCCTCGAACTGCCAGATGCTCAGACTGGACAACAGGGGATGGAATACTTCGTGATTGTCCTGTTCTGTTCATTCCCTCTGAAGCATCTGGTATTGGCCACTGTTGGAAGACAGGACATTGGGCTAGAAGAACCATTGGTCTGGCCAAGGCTGGCCATTTTTATGTTCTTATGAATGAATATAAATTCTGTTCCCTTCAATTCTGGTATAGTTAATGGTTTCATCTTTTACTGAGCAAATTAACATAGTCAGAAAACTCCCCTTAACCCAGCAGTAAATCCCATTCAATATAGCCATCTTTTATTACACTTAATCTCATAGACTCCTAGATTTTTAAGGCCAGAAGGAACCATCATGATCACCTAGTCTGACCTCCTGCATATTGCAGGCCACAGAACCGCACCCACCCACACCTGTAATAGACCCCTAACCTCTGCTGAGTTACTGAAGCCCTCAAATAATGATTTAAAGACTTCAAGTTACAGAGAATCCACCATTTACACTGGTTTAAACCTGCAAGTGACTCTTGTCCCATGCTGCAGAGGAAGGGAAAAAACCTGCCAATCTGACTGGGCGGGAAATTCCTTCCCAACCCTAAATATGGTGATCATTTAGACTCTGAGCATGTGGGCAAGACCACCAGCCAGACACCGGGTAAAGAATTTACTGTAGTAAGTCAGAGCCCTCCCTATCTAGTGTCCCGTCAGCAGCCATTGGAGATATTTGCTTCCAGCAGTCACACATGAGCTACATATCATTGTAGGCAGTCTCATCATACCTCCATAGACTTATCAAGCTCATTCTTGAAGCCAGTTAGTTTTTTTGTCCCCACTGCTCCCCTTGGAAGGCTGTTCCAGAACTTCACTCCTCTGATGCTTACAAACCTTTGTCTAATTTCAAGCTTAAACTTGTTGGTGGACAGTTTATATCCATTTGTTCTTGTGTCCACATCGGTGCTTAAATAACTCCTCCCCTTCCCTAGTATTTATCCCTCTGATGTATTTATAGAGAGCAATCATATCTCCCCACAGCCTTCTTGTGGTTAGGCTAAACAACCTATGCCCTTTGAATCTCCTCTCATAAGATAGGTTTTCCATTCTTCTGATCATCCTAGTAGTCCTTCTCTGCACCTGTTCCAGTTTGAATTCATCTTTTTTAAACATGGGAGACCAGAATTGCACACAATATTCCAGATGAAATCTCACCAGTGCCTTGTATAATGGTACTAACACTTCCCTGTCTCTTCTGGAAATACCTCGTCTGGTGCATTAGCTAGGATTGCATTAGCCTTTTTCACGGACACATCACATTGACTGCTCATAGTCATCCTGTGATCAACCAGTACACCCAGCTCTTTCTCCTACTGTGTCACTTCCAACTAAGTCCCCGGTTTATAGCAAAAATTGTTTTTGTTAGTCCCTAGGTGCATGACCTTGCACTTTGCACTATAAAATTTCATCCCATTTCTATTATTCCACTTTTCAAGTTCGTCCAGATCTTCTTATATGATATTCTGGTCCTCCTTTGTATTGGCAATACCTCTCAACTTTGTGTCACGTGCAAATGTTGTTAGCACTTTTTGTGCCATATTAGGCTTCTATCAAATGAGATAATTTCTCCTAACTGTAATCCTTCAAACTGGGCCAGACAAAGGATACCTCACTTCCTACTTAGTAATCATCAGGACAAATCCCAAAGAGATGTAGCCTCCTTGCAGGTCAAGCACCACCCAGATCAATCTCTGGCTAGGTCCTTAAGACAATCTAGCTGGATGTTTGGAATGTGTCCTTCATTGGCAATTTTATCATGCCATCAAAGCATTTGGCAACCATGTGATCAGCAAGTGTAGTGGCATTCCTCAGCAAACACACTTTGCAATCTGTTGGTCTTCCGTGCTACTAATACTAATATGTCAATACCAATAAAGCTGCTGAAACTGAAACAGGGCTGATGGAGGCACTTACTGGGTTTGGCTATTAATAGCCTTATTGCCGATTTTGTCCTGCCACTTAATATGGAACAGCTGATGAAGATGAGAATCAAAAATGTCAATCTGCTGCTCTTCAGCCTACCTCAGTGTCCACATTTAACTGGCATATAATAAAGTTGGTATGGTTCTGTAAATCTGCAGCTTTGTAGCAAGGTTGATGTCCTGACATCTCCACAGAGGCCACCAAAGGGCCCAGAATTTGGCAGGGGCTGCTACTATATGAGCAGCCACATCTTTCAAGCATCCTCCAGCTCTGTGTGTGACACTTTCCAAGTATTTGATAGTTCTGCCTGCTGAGTAACCCATCTAGACAGGCTAATATTGAACTGGTTAAAAGCAATAGAGTCCTGTGGCACCTTTAAGACTAACAGATGTATTGGAGCATAAGCTTTCGTGAGTGAATACCCACTTCGTCAGACATGTGTCTGGCCATTACATGCATCTGACGAAGTGGGTATTCACCCACGAAAGCTTATGCTCCAATACATCTGTTAGTCTTAAAGGTGCCACAGGACTCTCTGTTGCTTTTTACAGATCCAGACTAACATGGCTACCCCTCTGATAATTGAGCTGGTTGTTACCCAGAGTAGGAGGCTGCTTGATGGTAATGCCCAATATATATAATAACCCTACCAATTTTTGCCCAACCAGATTGGCCATCAACTGTGGTGATTTACCAAACTGAACCAACAGGGTAATGTCATCAGTGTAGTTAACGTCTCAAAACAAAATGGTATTTGGCTTGACAACACCAACATCTGCCTCCTCAGGCTTATCCATCAACCAGTAAAAACCCATCTAAATGTACTTACTACTTACCATTGCTTACTTACTCCTGGCCTTGGGTTCAGATATATCAATACTGCAAAAGACTCCTAATAAAGTAAGCAGCTACTAGTACGGCCATTTTCTTCCTCATCCCACTGGAAACCAAAAACTGCTCAGTCATGAAAACAACTTGTTAGCCCCAGCGACTGAGAAGTGGATGCAATGAAACATATTAGGTCAGCCAAAAGTGAATGTTTTTGCCTGATCAGCAATTCCCCAAGCCTCAACATATGTACTTGTCTACCTCCCCTCACCCTTTTCTGGCTCTAGATGCTGCGAGGCGGCAGCACAGTATCTCAGGACCATTGGTCGGGAACAGGGTTGTTGTGGTATTTTGGTTTTGGTTTTTTGGTTTTCTTTTTCTGCTTGAAGTCCTATTTGGATCGGACTGAAAAATCCACTCAGTTCCTGTCACCAGATCATTCTTCAGGTGAACATTCAGGACATTTGGGTGCTTCATCTGAGTTTATATGGAGACTGGTGCTGGCAAAAGTTGATTCAACATGCTTGGCCATTGATCTGTAATTCTTGACCATGCAGATAGCACCTGATTCAGAAAAACACTTAAGCATGTGCTCAAGTCCATTCCCATTCAGGGCAGCAGTTAATCACATGACTGATTTTTAAGCACATACTTAGTTTCATTGACGTAATGGGACTTAAGTATGTGCTTAAATGCTGTCCTAAATAGGATGATTTTCTTGAATTGGGGTCATAATGGTCTGGCCACAGACCCTCACTCTCAAATATGAGGGGCCCAGTCTTGCCATCCAACAAGATAAACAGATGTAAAATATATCAAATAAGGGGAAACTAATAATTGTATATTTCATTAACATTCTGTGGTTAAGATACGTGTTTCTGTGAAATCAAGTGTTTCCAGTATTGTTCTGATTGAATGCTCTGGTAGCTTATGCCAAATATGGCATCTTCAGTCTTGAATGAATAAATCCTAAACTTCATAGGTTCCACTCACTAAGGACAATACGCCTTGTCATTAAGGATTGAAATTGAAATCTGGACAGCAAGATGGGAAAGATACAACTGTATGAATAGGAAAATAACTCACTGGAAACTCTATATTCCTGGGGTCATAACATTCTTCCTACCCTGCAGGGATGCAGTGTCTTTTTGTTATACCAGGAGCATCACTGGGATTCATCTTGCAGTAGAGGAAGAAATTTCAGGACTATAATTAGACCATTTAGGTTTCAAATAAAGGTTCAGACAGGAGATTCATAGAATTTATTTAGATGAAAATCATTGCATTGGAACTGTAATAATTTCAAAATAAAATTGGACTTTTATGAGGCTTTCTATTTTGATAATCACTGGCAGAAGGCAACAGCTGAGGGACTTGTTTCAAGATTGGATGTCGTTCTAAAAGATAAACGCTCTAGTTCAACCATAGAAATGTAGGAATTGCCATTCTGGATCAGATCCGTGGTCCCATCTAGTCTAGTATCCTGTCTCTGACTGTGGCCTGTACCAGGTATATCAGAGGAAACTGCAAGAAATCTCATATTAAGATGTAGGATAATGTCCCACCATGTTAGGTCCATCCCATTCCCTTATTATTAGAGATTGATTTAAACTGTGAAGCATGAGGTTTAAAATTTCTTCCAGAATTTGTTGTCATTATAACTAGGGATATTTGTTATCTATATAAAAGTTTGATTTCATTTTGAATGTTCCTATGTTTTGGCCTCAACAGTATCCTGTAGCATTGACTTCAACAGTCCAATTATATGTTGAGTGAAAAGTATTTCCTTTGATTAGTTTTGAATTTGCTACCTTTTAATATCAATGACTGTCCCCTTGTTGTTGTGTATGGAACAGGGAGAACAGAATAGGATTATGCCATAGTTATTAATAGTGGAAGCAAGTGGAAAGAGTGGATCTGAGACGGGACTAGAGAAATGCAGTTGTGGAGACTGCATGAGAAACATGACTGTCTTTAAGACATTTAGTTGAGTTTCCCTTTGCCTTCTCTCACTCCAGTTACTACAGCTCTATTTTCTATGATCTTCCAAATGCAAGTATTCCCCACTCCAGCATTTACAAAACATGAGATGGAGCCACCCGTTTATGCAATCAAGACAAGTGGAGAGACTGGACAGGGAGGGAGTCCTTCAGGGTGTCAAAAACAGTATCTATAGTGTAAAAATTATAGAAAAATGAGAGCAGAGGAACAAGAAGAAAAAATATGAGGAGAAGGCTGAGAACTAAAACAAAAGGGACTCTCTTGGCTCAAAGAAATAGCTACTACCAAAGACGAAGAGAATGTGGTTTTAATAGAGAAGCACAAAACCACAATAGGAGGGAACCACTGACTTTACCATAGGTATGTAAGCAGTCCAGGAGGATGGCTTAATCCGGGGTCAAAGGCTGCAATCTAGTAAAGGAAAAGAAAATCAATGGCTGCCTTCCTCAGCAAAAATGTGGAGGTATTAATTACATGGGGCAGGCCTCTCCGACCTCTTTTGTGTCACTACCAGCAAAACCCAGAATGAAAACATATTCAAGTATATTGTTAGGTGAGAAGTATTGAGTAGAGAGATAAGATGCAACTTTCTCAAGCGCTTTGCTTGGAACCAAAGGTTAGAAAGCGTTTGATCAAAGGTTAGATGGTGTGGGTCTACTGCTCAATGGAGAAGGTGAGCTAGTAATGGAAGATGATAGGAAGGCAGAGCTGCTCAATGTCTACTTGGTTTCAGTCTTCTCACAAAAAATGACATGTGACCAGACAACTAGCGAAGTTACCATAGAAAATAAAGAGGAAGGGATGCAGATCGGGATAATTAAAGAAGACGTCAGAGATCATCTGACCAATTGGAATGAATTCAAATCAGTGAGGTCAGATTTACCCGAGGTTACTGAAGGAATTAGCTGAAGAAATCTCAGAGCCACAAGCAATAATATTTACAAACTCATGGATGATAGGAGAGGTCCCGGAAGACTGAAGAAGGGCTAAGATAGTGCCCATCTTTAAAAAGGGGGAAAGGAGGAGCCAAGAAACTGAAGACCAGTCAGCTTGACTTCGATACCTGGGAAGCTACTAGAGCAATTTATAAAACATTCAGTTTGCAAATACCTGCAGGATGAAGGCAATCACTGGCAGCCAACATAGATTTACCAAGAACAAATCATGCCAAACCAGCTTGATTTCCTTCTTTGACAGGGCAACTGATTTGGTGGATAGGGGGGAATGTGGTGGACATAATATGCCGGGACTTCAGCAAGGCTTTTGACACAGTCCCACGTGATATTCTAATAAGTAAGCTAGAGAAATGGAGCCTCAACAGAACTATTATTAAGTGGATACATAACTGATTAAACAACCTCAAACAAAGAGTATCTATTAATGGAATGATGTCGGTTTGGAGGAAGGTCTCAAGTGAGGTTCAATAGGGATCTGTTCTGGGTCCAGTGTTGTTTAACATGTTTATTAATGAGCTTGATATAGGTATAGAGAGCATACTGATCAAGTTTGCAGATGACACAAAGCTGGGCGGGGGGGGGGGGGGAGTTGCCAATACTTTGGAGGATAGAGCTAAAATTCAAAGGGATCTTGAAAAATTGGAAAACTGGGTTATAGACAACAAAATGAAATTCAACAAAGACAAATGTAAGGTGCTACATTTAGGGAAGCAAAACCAAATGCACAAATACAGAATGAGGAAAAATTGGCTTTGCAACAGCACTGCTGAGAAGGATCTTGGAGTTGTGGTGAATATCAACCTCAGCATTAGTCAGCAATGTAGTGCCATTGCAAGAAAAGCAAATGCAATTTTAGGTTGCTGTAGAGGGGTGGTGACCCCGCTCCTGCCTGAGGGTGATAAAGCAGCCCTGGAGAGGGCTGCAGCAGGGAAAGCTAGGCTGATTGGGAAAGCAGCCACAGCTGTGGTCAGCTTAATCAGGGCCCAGCTGGCCCTTATAAGAGGGCTGTGGGCCAGAAGAAAGACAGACAGACTCTCTAGCTTCACTGAGAGAGAAGGGACCTGGCTGTCTGGGAAGCTGAGGAGGGTATCTAGGGTGGAGCAGTGCTGGGGAGTAAGGCATTTGATACGGTCTCGCATGATAGTCTTAGTAAGGCATTTGATACGGTCTCGCATGATATTCTTATCGATAAACTAGGCAAATACAAGGGGCTACTAGCAGTAGATGGGGCTATAAGGTGGGTGCATAACTGGCTGGATAACTATACTCAGAGAGTAGTTATTAATGGTTCCCAATCCTGCTGGAAAGGTATAACAAGTGGGGTTCCGCAGGGGTCTGTTTTGGGACCGGCTCTGTTCAATATCTTCATCAACGACTTAGATATTGGCATAGAAAGTACGCTTACTAAGTTTGCAGATGATACCAAACTGGGAGGGATTGCAACTGCTTTGGAGGACAGGTTCATAATTCAAAATGATCTGGACAAATTGGAGAAACGGTCTGAGGTAAACAGGATGATGTTTAACAAAGACAAATGCAAAGTGCTCCACTTAGGAAGGAAAAATCAGTTTCACACATACAGAATGGGAAGAGACTGTCTAGGAAGGAGTACGGCAGAAAGGGATCTAGGGGTTATAGTGGACCACAAGCTAAATATGAGTCAACAGTGTGATGCTGTTGCAAAAAAAGCAAACATGATTCTGGGATGCATTAACAGATGTGTTGTGAGCAAGACACGAGACGTCATTCTTCCGCTCTATTCTGCACTGGTTAGACCTCAACTGGAGTATTGTGTCCAGTTCTGGGCACCACATTTCAAGAAAGATGTGGAGAAATTGGAGAGGGTCCAGAGAAGAGCAACAAGAATGATTAAAGGTCTTGAGAACATGACCTATGAAGGAAGGCTGATAGAATTGGGTTTGTTTAGTTTGGAAAAGAGAAGACTGAGAGGGGACATGATAGTAGTTTTCAGGTATCTAAAAGGGTGTCATAAGGAGGTGGGAGAAAACTTGTTCACCTTAGCCTCTAAGGATAGAACAAGAAGCAATGGGCTTAAACTGCAGCAACAGAGGTCTAGGTTGGACATTAGGAAAAAGTTCCTAACTGTCAGGGTGGTTAAACACTGGAATAAATTGCCTAAGGAGGTTGTGGAATCTCCATCTCTGGAGATATTTAAGAGTAGGTTAGATAAATGTCTATCAGGGATGGTCTAGACAGTATTTGGTCCTGCCATGAGGGCAGGGGACTGGACTTGATGATCTCTTGAGGTCCCTTCCAGTCCTAGAATCTATGAATCTATGGGGAAGGGCAGAGGGAGCTGGGGAGCTCCAGCCTAGCAAAGCCCCAGGCTGCAGGCCGAGTGAGGGCCCCCTAAAGGGTACTAGGGCTGCAGAGGGGCAGCCCAGATATAGTCAGAGGCAGCTGGTCCAACCCCCCTTGCCAATGATGAGTGGTTTATAGACTGCCGTCTGCTCCAAGGAGCGGGGGCTCGATGATGACTGGCAGTAGCCACTGAGGCAAGGTGGGGATAGAGGGTTGGGGGTTCCCCTGGATGGGGAGACCCAGAGACTGCGGGAGTACTTCAGAGGACAGAACCCTGAGAAAAAGAGCTGGAAATGAGCTAATTCCCTGGACTTGAAGGTACACCTCTACGCCGATATAACGCGACCCGATATAACACGGATTCTGATATAAATCAGTAAAGCAGTGCTCGGGGTGGGGAGGGGCTGCGCACTCCGGTGGATCAAAGCAAGTTCAATATAACACGGTTTCACTTATAACGTGGTAAGATTTTTGGCTCCCGAGGACAGCGTTGTATCAAGATAGAGGTGTATATATTGTCCCCATATGTGAAATAGTTGTGGGTGAGGTTTGCCGTGACATTATCGGGGATACTGTTCCTGATAGCTAGTAGTCCATCTTTGTGTGAAATGTTGGTGTAGAGAGCTTCCATAGCAGCCAGTATGGTGGTTTCTGGAAGATCACCGTTGGATTGCAGTTTCCTCAGGAAGTCATTGGTGTCTCAAAGATAGCTGGGAGTGCTGGTAGCGTAGGAGAAAGTCCACATAGCCAGACAATCCTGCTGTTAGGGTGCCAATGCCTGAGATGATGGGGCATCCAGGATTTCCAGGTTTATGGATCTTGGGTAGAAATAAAATACCCCTGGTCGGAGTTCTAGGCATATCTGTACAGATCTGTTCCTGTGCTTTTTCAGGGAGTTTCTTGAGCAGATGGTGTAGTTTCTTTTGGTAATCATCAGTGGGATCAGAGGATAATGGCCTGTAGAATGTGGCGTTAGATGCCTGATGCCAACTCTATCCACATATTTATTCAAATGACACCATCATAGGACCTAATCACATTAGCCATGCTATCAGGGGCTTGTTCACTTGCACATCTACCGATGTGATATATGCCATCATGTGCCAGCAATGCCCCTCTGCCGTGGCCAAACCGGACAGTCTCTACACAAAAGAATAAATGGACACAAATCTGACATCAGGAATCATAACATTCAAAAACCAGTAGGAGAACACGTCAACCTCTCTGGTCACTCAGTAACAGACTTAAAGGTGGCAATTTCGCAACAGAAAAGCTTCAAAAACAGACTCCAACGAGAAACTGCTGAACTTGAATTAATATGCAAACTAGATACCAATAACTGGGGTTTGAATAGAGACTGGGAGTGGCTGGGTCATTATACATAATTCAGTATTTCCCCATGTTAATTATCTTCACACCTTCTTGTCAACTCTCTAAAATGGCCCATCTTGATTATCACTACAAAAGTTTATTTTTTCTCCTGCTGATAATAGCTCATCTTAATTAATTAGCCTCTTACAGTTGATATGGCTACTTCCACCTTTTCATGTTCTCTGTATGTATATATATCTTCTTACTATATGTTCCATTCTATGCATCTGATGAAGTTGGCTGTAGCCCACAAAAGCTTATGCTCAAATAAATTTGTTAGTCTCTAAGGTGCCACAAGTACTCCTATTCTTTTTGCGGATACAGACTAACACAGCTGCTATTCTGAAACTCGGGAAAGAGAAGTACTGGCATCTCCCCTATCCTGTCCCGATTGTAGCTCCTCTCCCCCCCCACACCCTGCCCCAGTCACCTCTCCACTCTGGAGCACAGCTCCCCCTCCCTTATCCTACTCCACTCACTGCCCTCTCACCACAGCTCCCTGGAGGGGCGCAGAGGCACAAGTGAAAAAGTTTGGGGACCACTGGTTTAGACACCGCAAATCCTGCCTTTTGGCAAAGGGTTAGATTAGATGACTCTTATGGTCCCTTCAAACCCTATGATTCCATGACAGGATAGCAGCTGAGTTTGAGTCAATGAAAGGTTTAGATATTTATAAATCATCCTTGACAAGTGCCAGCATGGTGTACAAAATAATGTGAAAACTGTAAATCACATAACATCAAAACATGAACATGAGAAATGGTTTCAGTCTTGACTTACAAATACTGAATCACTTGACCTGAGATGAAGTAGAAGAGCATGCCACCAACCTGAAATGAAATTAAAGGAACTTCTGCATCTTTATATGAGGGGTTCCCAAACTTTTTCCTAGGGGGCCACATATTAATAGAGACATTATCTCCTTGACACCTCTGCTCTAATGCATGATCATACAACATCCATATGTATTATTTTTAGCTGTCGTTAATACAATAGATTATGTATTCTCATTGAAAAGAGTATTACAGAGTTGTCTTTTACTATTCCTTTAATCTCCCATTCCATCTTTTGTGTTTCTTCTTGAAACAGCATCATCTGGCCAGCCAGCTGTCCACACTTGGGATATTTTAGAACACAGTTTGGAAAATTCTGCCTGATCTAATGCAGCGTACATCACCATATCATCTGGCCATTTTGGATTTTTTTTTTACAGGTATCTCAACTTAGAGAGAAAACAAGGTGTACAGAGAATAGCATGCACATTATAGAAACCAGAACACAAAGGGAACACAGGTAGGGGAAACACATGTGAGGGAGTCAAAAAATTAAGAACATTACATTTGAATATGTGTTATTGGTCTTTAATCTTCAGGCTGACTTAGGTGGTGTGGTTTTTATCGTAATTGTGTGACATGAGAATTGGAGAGTTGAAAATAATAAAATCTGTTGTCAAGTGACAAATTTTGGCTGTGTATGCTAAGAGGCACATCCTTCCTCCTCTGACAAAGGTTTAGCAGATACTCTGGCACAAGTGTGCATATGTGAGATGTTACCAGATTTGTCTGTTACTTTGGGGTAAGCTCATTTCCTAGGGTTACTCTTCTGTGGGAGGAGGGGTTCTGTAATTCTATCAATGTACTGCTTGTGTCACTTGTGTTCTCATATGGAGCTCTACTTCTCCCTTATACAAGTTCCCTCCCAATGGAGCTATCCTGCAGGACCTAGGTTCCCTGTGCTGGGTTCCTCCTGCCTCAGAATCAGACAAACACACACACACACATTAACAGAGCACGTCTGAGAGGAACAGATTAATCAGCACTCCCGAGCTGACCCCTTATATGTCCCTGGACTCAGTTCAGCATGTCCCTATCCCCACTTTCATGTTACAATTTTTCTGGTAGTAACCCACTTGATGAGCAAACCTCACAGGATTTTTGGGCGCTACAGGGATCTTTAACTTAGGTATGAGGAGCATTGCTGCAGAGCGAATGGGGAAGCCAAAAAACACCTACGAGGGGGGGAGAGAGAGAGAAGCAACCAGCTTAACTATGAAAGTTATTTATTGTCAGGTAATAACCATATAAGGGGAGCCAAACAAACAAAACAGTTATAATATTAAATCTAACTTAAATTTGATTATAAAATTTAGAAAACTATAACTGATCACACAAGTCAGGGTCAGAAGGTTAGAGAGAGTTTTCACCACTCCATGAAGCTTGAATTGATCGGGGGTCCCACGTGGTTGTGGTAGCTAAGGGTCCGGAGTGCTGGAGACAGGCAGAGCTCCCAGCATGATCAGTCAGGAGAAGATGAAGTCCCAATGGAACTGATGCAGATTTTGGATCCAGGCATCAGAGCACTTACTTGAGCATGGGTAGGAGTTTTGTAGGGAAGGAACAATGGTTCAAGGGAGAACACTAGATTTGTTTACGTGTAAACTGATGACTCAAGGGAATATATCAAAGTTGTTTTGTTCAGGCTAGATGATAGGAACTGATCATTCCTGGCTGAGTGGTGTTCCTTCGAGGGAGCTCACAATGCAATTAGGCAGTTCAGTATTTTGGATACCAATAAAGGGTTTATTACTAGAATTGGTCTGATAACTACTGAGCTGGGTGTGTGCAGGCATGAGTTCATTAACATCTGGAGCAGAGATCCCCCATCATGCAATGCTTCCCTGCTTTTCTGGTCCCAGAGTTCAGTGCAGTTATTGCCTTGGAATCTCTGTTCTCCATTCTGTATGCTAATGGGGATGCCTCCCCATCCCATCTTTGATGCAAATGAGGTTAGGAAAGTTTCCTTAATCCTGTCACCCTTGTCCGGAGGGGTTTAGGTGTGTCTTCCACTGCCTTTTCATTGCTTTTTGTTAGTCTTTCTTCTGATCGGCTTTGGTTCACGCAGAGGCTGGTGGAGGGAAGGACTTTTGTGAGACAGTCCTGGTAATGTCTGGGTACTGGGTACTCGCAGACAGGCTGGGTATTGTGCCCTAGTTCCCCAAGAACACAGAGTTGATAGATAACAGAGAGCATAATTAAGGAAAGCTTCACAGGATGGGTTCACTCCTTTAATGACTGTGCCCATGGGGTGGGCAGGGATAGTGGACTGTGGGAAGGGTTGGGCAAGAACCACCATGCTAAACCTCCAGTCCTTCGACTCCACAGGCAGAAGAAGGGGAGTGCCTGTGGGGCTACAGTACTCAAGCAATTAAACTGGGAGTTGCTTCTGCAGAGCAAGGATCGCAGTCCTAGTAATTCAGGCTGCATGATGGGAAGAACTTTTGCCTGTTACTGTCCGTACACCTTTGTCTATTAAATATGGTATTTAAAGTTTTGAGGGAAAATGAAAGGATGATAAATAGAACTGATTTTTCACATTCAGCATATTTCTAACACAGGCAATTCTATGCTATCTGTAGCCAGGAAACACCTACCTGATGTTTCACAATGGCCTGTTTGACACACCTAGTAAAATGTGTAAGATAAGAGTCTGCAAGTGTCTGCCCCGTTTGTTACCTCCTGTTTGTGCATGAGAATTACTGCTCATGCTCCTTGACAACCCTATCCTGTGAGGTACTGAATGCTAGGTATTCAGTGCTGGGCCCTAGTATTCTAACTTTGTCACCTGAAATCCTTGAAGAATGTAAATGTTGAGTGCTCCTATGGGGAAAAAAGAGAGCTTCAGAAAAGGCATTCATCTTTCAAAAAATATGCGAAGCTCATTGAGTTCAGAGTTGTATGGTAACGTGAGCAATGTCCTTAAACCATAGACTTTACAAGGGGGCTTCAGCAAAATGTACCTTTATGTTGAGGGAATGTTTCATGTTTTTGATCTATGACTGCTACAGTATATGTGATAAGCTTATGAAATCATTCATCTGAATTCCAAGCACGGCTGTGGAGTTTTTATTCTAGTGCAAAAAAAAAAAAGGGGGGGGGGAGGGATAGGAAGAAGAAAGGAAATGTAAATAATCGGTCACAGGGTGAAATAAAAGGTGGAAAAAGGAAAATAAATGAAATCTGTCAACCTCATAGAATGTGTTTGCTAATATGCTACTTTGACTTGGGAGCCGTGTGGATCATGCAAGTTGTTCTGCAGTGGTTTATAATTGTCCTCAGTAGACAGGGCTTGGCTATAGTCCAAAATTGCTATATATTTACCAGAAAAATAGGAAACCTGATTAAGTCAAATGGATTTCATTGTGGCCTATGAGTGCAGCCTTGTAAACTTATTGATTATGGCCCTTAACATTGTTCTTATTGATGACTGTATCTTGAACATTCCCAAACCCTTTGCGTTTATTTGCTTCAGACCAAAATCTATGTTATGCAAATAACTGTTTGTTTTATAAGTAAAACACAAAAAGGGGGGGCAGGGGATGAATGTATTGTTGATGATGATGATTTTTTTTCCCTGCAGTAGGTCAATAATTGATTCTAATAATCAGACTAATATATACATTGTTTCACTCTGTCAGATCGCCTTATCCTGTGAAGTATAATTTTGGTTAGTAATTGTTTTATGAATGTTATAACTTTGAAATTCATGGCAGGAACTCTATTATGAATAGTATTAAACACGTAGTGGGTGCTACCAAAATATTAATAGATTTTTGTTTTTTTTTAACAGGTATGGCTGGAGGTGGCTTGTTGAATGGATTATGAGATTAAAGTCCTTCCCCTATGGTATGCTGGTAAACATTCAGCCTAGGTTAGGAGTGAATGAAAGCTTGTGGCCTATGTGAAATGAGTTGGTGGGCTCAGTTCAGGTGCCAGTGGACAAGTATGCACCTCTTAAATGCGTAACTCCATTTGGCACAAAATTGACATGCTTATTGATAAACTTGGCAGATACCAAGTCAGCACCTGTTTTCTGTCAATGTCCTGGATTCCCTTGTCATTGGGCATCAGAACAGGAAGCAACACAGAAATGCAATTGAGAGTCTTGTTACAAACTGCAGAACTGAAATCACTGATACCTGGGTCTAAGCGTTAGAACTGTTTTGGGACAGTGTCTCTGATGCAAGAGACTGCTCAGCGTGCACCAGCAGTGAGGCTCCCCCACTAACAACTGAAATCACTGAGACCTGTGTTAAATGGTGGGACCTGAAGACATGCCAGGAGTTGACCCTGACACTCCTCCTGTCGGCCCTATGTAGTAGTGGACCCAAACCAGGTAATGCCTTTGGGTACTTGGCCCTTTGGTCACTGGCTGGTGTCTATTAATTGGCCCTTTTGGAACTTGTGGGTGTTTCTCCAATGTAGGGACCCTAGTCGAGGCACTCCTACTCGATGACCTCAAAAGGAAGGGCTCTACCACCTCTTCGGGCCGTCCCCAAACTCCAATACTGAGGCTAGTGCTGAGTACCAGGAGCCAATATGGTGTCACCCAACCGGTGCAAAAATGAGGAGGAATGCCCTCAGCCAGTGCCAATCTCCTCCTCCCCTAACAAAGCCGAGTTCAGGATGGAGAGACTCCCAAGATGAAGGACTCCAAAAAGCTGGACCTTTTTGGTAGAAACATCTACTCAACTGGGGGTCTGCAGCTCAGGATCACTGACAGCAGGCGCTCCTGAGCAGACATGACTGCAACATGCAGGACTTCCTGTTGAAGTTTAAGGACTCTCCCCTCTGGCTCCTCATCCCCAAAGGAGTGAAACCAGCCCCCCAATTATTATTTCACTTTGGCAAACACACTCCCCACAATTTGCAGACCTGCAGCATCGCCAATATGTCCCAACATAGAAGAAAGAAGAAAGCAGCAGACTGATGAAAAGCTTTGGCTCAACTCATGCAATGAAAAATTGAAAATTATGTTAGTAAAAAGGGTGAAGCACACTAAGTGGTCTGATGCCCTCAGTCACTAAAATCAAAGGAAGTTCCTCAAAGTGGTCTGGAGTCTCAGATTTATGCTGGACCCATCATGCTCCTGGACACACATTGCTGCAATGGTGAGGAATGCCTTATGATGTCTTAAAATATCCATGAAATGGTGTTCTTCCTAGCTTCTAGCCATTGTGATCAATACATTTTTTTCATCTTCATGTTAGAGTACTGTGTCTTGCTCTACCCATCATTGAACATAACTTTATAAGAGGATTGATGCAGCACTCAGCAACATGCCTGATACCAGCAAATGGTGACGTGAACACGTCACCTGTGCATTAAAGTGCAAATGCATCCTCACTTATTTCAGAGCAGATTTCAAAGTCCTGCCCCTAACCTACAGATCTCTTAGCTGAATGGGACCTGACTGCCAGCTTATTTTCAAAACCTTCCAAGGCTGGGGATTTCAGAAAAAAACAAACAAATCTTATGGTTCAAACCATCCATTTAGCTTCACCAATTGCAACACTATTAGAAGCCCCAGTGTAAGCAAGGTTCTAGCAGTTTAATGGGTTTACCATGTCAATTGTCCCCTGGGATCCTGGAAAGAGAAAACATAAAATATTCCGGACTTTCTTTTATCAACATTTTGTTCTGTACTTAAATATAATACAAAGGTGAAAGGAACCTTAAAAGCTCCATAGACTTAGGTGTCAGATTAGAGGGGGAAAAGGTAGTGGTACTCTTCCACAAATGCAACTCAGGTGAGAAATCCAAATGAGAGACCATTCGCTGTAGGCTGTGCAGAAATTCAAAATGCAATTATGTGCTCTCTGAGTTCTGCTTAGCTTCCCCACTCCCTCTTCAGTGGAATATGCCCATGGGCTTGGTTGCTTTCCTTGGGCTTGCCTTCTTGATTGGGAGAAAAAATACAGTGTGTCATGGTAAATTGTGCAGCTCTGTGATCCTCCCTTTCTTTTCTTAAATGAAGATTTAAATAGTTAATGTAAATGTCAATATGATTCTCAGCACTGGGCATCTGAGTTAGCACCCTACTGAGATGGAAAGGCAGTTCATGTGTCTCAGAGCTATTGTTCTAGGCATTCTGCGGATTCTTACAGACACCCCTGTGTTGGCTACCTTTGGGTCACATTTTTGAGGTTTTCTTCACATTATAAACGACTTACTGCTTTTAGTGAAAGCTGAGAGTCTAGAGAAGAAGATGGTCACATCAGAGAAGTGCCAGTACAGCATATGGACTCACACTGACTGTTTCTGAGACCTGCACAGGTTATATGGAACTGAATAGGAGTGGAGACTAAACTATCTTCTGATTCCAAGAGGGGGGTCCCATCCTCTTCAGTGAAGCGTTGAGTCACATTGGAAGGGCTGCATATTAACTTTGCTTGTGTTATACCTCTTTCATAGCTAAATGTACAATTTCATTCCCTCAGGGAATCCACTAGCCCTAAATTCATTTTAACTAATTTGTTTTTGGAATTTTATACAAAATGTAAAATGGCTGTGGTGATTCTTGAGAAAATTAGGATGCTATCTTTTTGCCTGACCTCAGGGAAGTAATAAGAATAAAAAGTTCACACATTTCTTATTTGACAGCGGCAGTTAAAATGAAAGACGAATGTCTCTCATAAGAGTTAGAGGTAATTGAAATCCATAAAATTCCACACTAAACGGGTTAGATATTAAGCAAATATATGCAGGTAATGTCCCTTTCTTGGGTTCTTGTTTGTTTGTTGTAAAGGTAAAAGTAAAATGTTAGGCTTAAAATGTAAGCTTAAATTTCTAACTGCAGATCAATATTTATCTGCTTGAGAAGTATGGCCAATAGGAATGTAATTTAAATAACAAACAATATACTTTGACTCTTATGCGTACAGTTAACTGTCATCTTCTCTTCTGGACCCCTGAGAGACTCTACAATTGGAGTGTTATTTTGATTATGGGATATCTTTAAGTTTTGTTGATACCACAGAGAGCATATGAGAGGCACCTTTTTCTTGTGTATGGATATAAATCTAAATAAATAAAAGATTGTGTGGTCTATTTTCACACTTCTTTAGTGATAATTGAGATTGGTGTTGGTCCTGCTTTGAACAGGGGGCTGGACTAGATGACCTCCTGAGGTCTCTTCCAACCCTAATCTTCTATGATTCTATGATTGCTTTCCTGTCAGAGTTGGTGATTTCAAATATTTGGTGGTTTGTGAGATATAAAAATTTAAATCCATACAATTGGCCCTACTTTATTTGTACAGTTTTATTTAATTTGATGTATACAATAGACAAAAAAGTACCTATCTCAGAGTTCTGGCCCTCCCCTTGACAACATTTAAAATGTCCAGTAATCTGCTTCTATCCCTTGCATAATGCACTTGCAATTATAAACAAATCCTAATGCAAACATTTCCCCATAAGTAGCCCCTCTGCTCTTTTTTCTTCAATGTGTAAGAAAAAAAATAGATAAGGTTTGCATCCTGCCTGCTTAACAAACTTGAACTCTAGTAGCAATCAAGCATGTCCCAAGTCAAAGGGCCTTTCTGAGTAATGCCAGGAATGCTCTCTCTTTTGTACTTAGGGAGCATCAGCTCATATTTCTCTGCTGATCATGTAGTAGAATGGCCCAGAAAGGTGAGCTGATCTCTCAGGTAATCTGGACCCAAATAATTTGAGGATTTAAAGGTTAAAACCAATACAGTGAGTTCCACCTGGGCATGTCTGCATTTTTGGCATTTGCTCCCCACTCCGGTTTGGCGGGGGTGGGGCCTCCGGGGGAAGGGGAGGAGCCTCGGGGACAGGGTCTTGGGGAAAAGAGGAGGGGCAAGGACAGAATGTCAGGGGGCATAATTTTGCCATCATAAAAAAGAGGTTACAACTGCATCTCAATATTTATCCAAGGATTTGAAATATTGAGGAAAATGTGGGATCTATTTTTAAAAGGATGTAAAAAGAGCAAATTTGTTCCAGTCAATCTTGCTTCATGCCTGTTATAACCTTCTCTGTAAACATTCTGCAATTAGCAAGACAGTTTATTGTGAGACATTGCTGTCTAGACTACTACAACTATAATGGCTCTATTTCTTGACCCTTGAAAGCAAAATGTCAGACTACCCAAATGTTGTTTCACCCACATTCAAAATTCACTGACTCTTTTCATTCTTCAGTTCTTGCCTGTAAATGTGATGAAGCTGAAACTTTTGTTTAAAAACAAAAACTAATACAAGAATAGATTGAAATATGTAACCTCTAAAAATATTGGAATATGTCAGATGCCCACACATTTGGAAACAGAATTTATCAAGAGATGTCAAACTGAAATTTGATTCTAAATATC
This sequence comes from Chrysemys picta bellii, assembly GCF_011386835.1. Taxonomy (NCBI): domain Eukaryota; kingdom Metazoa; phylum Chordata; order Testudines; family Emydidae; genus Chrysemys; species Chrysemys picta. The sequence continues at coordinate 226,332,773 of NC_088791.1, forward strand.
TGACACATGTAAATCCCTGTCCATCCTTTCTAAAACCCATGTTGTATGCAGAACCATGCTGTATGCATAATTGTCCCCAATTCACATGCCCTGTATTAGCAACAGCAGACAGTTAGCATCTCAGAGTGAAAAATCACTTCACCCACATAAAGCCAGAATAATTGGGATTAATGCAGATGAATTACAAGGTGCAGAGGAGGCATTAAATGACTATGGGCTGGAATAATGTCCACTGTCCATACACATCCATGGAGTGTTAGGGCTATGGCCTATTCATGGTGGTGGATCCTGCAGTATGCCTCCCCTCCCACTCATAATGCCACTCTCTGTACTGGCCTATGTGGGACTGGCACAGAGACAACTTGCATGGCCCCCACCATATAGCTCTACCCAGGGGTTAAGTGAAGGGCCTTGTGCTGGAGTTTTGGTATATGGATTAATTTCTCCCTTGGTTATTACATACCTTATTTGTCTGGGATGTAAGCAGCCAATCCTTTATTGAAGCATGTGAGTAAAATCACAAAAGGTTAAAGAGTAACATTCACAAAGGCAAATATTTACATAGGGCAAAAGAAATACAAAAATAAGTAGAAGGATGGTCCAGTGATTAAGGGCTAGCCTGGGACTTGGGAAACCTGGATTCAGTTCTCTGCTTGGCCATATACTTCCTGGGTGACCTTGGTTAAATCATTTAGAGCTAGTTCCACAAAGGGATTAAGGCACTTAAACCCAAAACATAGATTTTCAAAAGCCCTTCATAGCTTTCTGGTTTGGGAATTTTCCATTCTCCCAACAGCAGCCACCTGCTGAGGGCATGGTGAGAGAAATGGTTTTCCCTATGGTGTAGTCAGGCTTGCGCTCCCCATGGACAAACTGTCATAGATCTGGTCTGGCTCCCTCTGATTCCTGTGAAGGGATTCAGATGTTGAATCCTCAGGTGCTTTAAGTCACCAGAATCTGAACAAAGTCCAGTCACTGCATCTGTCTTGGGGTCCTTACAGACACTCTTGGGGTTCAAGAGCTAGCACCTTCTATCCAGTCCCTGGAACCAGTGCTGACACCTCAGGCCCGGAGATTAAACATACTCTTTCCCAGATCTCCACCCACAGGTTTACCTCTTCAAGTGGCCATGTTGTAGGTGCAGCATACAACACAGAGATACTTTGCATAAAATTAACATATTATTGCTCTTTGCTTAATCACATGTGAAATACATAGATCTATGCAAAAATAATAAATCTTACAGGAATTTCCTTGCTTCATTTTCCTCACCACTCCAGAGCATTCTTTGGGCAGGAATCAGAGTTTTGGGGCCTGTGCAGAGCTCTTCTGACCCATTACATAGCTGGTGTTCTAACACATGGAGATTTCTCTCTCCCAGCATTTCTTCTCAGACCTTGGCCTTCTTTCTCCTTCCTTCCTGCTGTCCAAACTTCCTGTGTGTCTCTCCCAGTCTTCCACCTGTGAGTTCCTTTCAACCCCCTGCTTTGTCACATTTGGCTATGTCTTGATTGGGTATTTTCCATTCTCCCAACACCAGTCCCCTGCAGAGGGAATAGTGAGAGAACTGGTTTTCCCTATGGTGCAGTTACTCTTTTGTTCTCCCCAAGTAAGACCTTTCAGGAACTGACAGTCCTTTAACAACCATCTGTTGTCTCTGTTCTGGCAGAGACCTGACATAACCCTGAAGCTCATGGGGAATGCACATGCAGAGGGGCATTCACGATACAGCAATTTTCATAGTAATGACTTATAATTTTATAATGTCAACCAGGATTCATACATTGTACAGATAGATCCCCCAAATCATCACACAAATGTAGAGCCCAATCCTATAATCAGAGCCCCTTGTGCAGATTGTTGGATTTACACAAAGCCTCACTGACATCATAATGGTGTGACATGGGTGAAATAGTATAACTGCATTACCAGGGCCTCCTCTGGGCTTTCTTAAACACCCATAGTTTCAATCTGTCTGGTGTGACTTTTTTGAAGAAAAAGGCCCCAAAACATCAATAGAATCATAGAAGATTAGGGTTGGAAGAGACCTCAGGAGGTCATCTAGTCCAACTCCCTGCTCAAAGCAGGACCAACCCCAACTAAATCATCCCAGCCAAGGATTTGTCAAGCCGGGCCTTAAAAACCTCTAAGGATGGAGATTCCACCACCTCCCTAGGTAACCCAGCCCTAGGTAACCTTCCTTCACCACCCTCCTAGTGAAACAGTTTTTCCTAATATCCAACCTAGACCTCCCCGACTGCCACTTGAAACCATTGCTTCATGTTCTGTCAAATAAAATACACAAGATAAGGTTCAATTACTTTAATTACCCTATGGACAAAGCAATGCTCATCTGGTTCCTAACATTAAAGCATTTCAAATCTCCATGTTATTCATATTTCACTTACTTTCATATTGAATGTTCTTTGCTAATTTTAACATTGATTTTCAATTTTCTTGTTGATTATTTTTTTCATTTCTTTATACTCTCACTTTTCTAGGCCTGTTGGTTTTCAGTGTTGATTAATTTGATATTGATATAGCCTATTGTAATGCTATATTCTTTAAATGATTCATTTTTGTTAGTATCCCCATCTGAATTTTCACAATGCTTTTTGCCGAGCAATTACCTAAGTGCCTTATGAAAGAAACAAACAATGAAGATTTATGATTAAAAAACACCCCATCTTAATCATGCTCGTTTGAGCTCTCAAGTCCTTCACAGTTCTCTGGCCATTACATATTGTCTTTCAATGTTTCCAGAAGTAAGACACTATTAAGTCAAATTTGGTTGCAAATTGCAAGATCGGTATTTTACAAAAACTGAGACCAATAGATATGCCTCCATTAATGACAAAAAAGAAAAAGTAGTAGAATTATTTGTTTGTTTTTAACAACATCAACTTAGCAGAATTGTTCTAAGGCACAAAAACTCAACAATGTCCAAACTGCGGGGAAAATAAAAAGTAAATACACAGCATAACCAGTAAAAAGTATATGAGATTTTTAAAACTAGAGCTGGGGGGGATCACAAACGTTTCATCCAAAAATGAGACAATTCTTTTTGTGCAAATGTTTATGAAAAATTGTTCCTGTTTTCCAAGGTTTATTTAAAATGCTTTCGGTTGCAATGATTTATTGTTAACATAGATCAGGATTTATTTTTTGACCATACTCAGTCTTTAGTTATTCTGCTACTTTTATCTCTGTCCACATGTTCAGGGCCAAAATCAGGCTTTATGTAAATGTATGCAAGCCTCTTACTATTTAATGGTTCAAAATAATTAATTTTCTTGGACTTATGCATTCCAAAGAATTTTCTGTATGTGTGAGGACTGTATACAATCCACCACCAGACATTTTAGAAGCCATACATCTCCTTTTAAATAGTAAGGCCATTCTTGCTGATTTCAAATTTCATGCAATTGATGGTGATCATTCCATGTCAGTGAAAGATTTCTTGGCTGTAGAGGATTTTGTGTCTGTTTCTCCTAGGCATTTTCTGTCTCTGTATATCTACATTTTGTTTCTGAGATGTGATTGGAGGTCAGAAGATGGAAGTGGGGTTACATTCTTGTCATTGACTGACCATTGCTTCCTTTAGTTTGGAGCTGCATCTTTCCCATTGAAGCAAGAGACCTATTTTGATGATCTACCTTCACATGTTCATGGAACTAGTGTGTTTCCAGGTGGCTCTAAGGGTGTACACTAGTCAGCTAATGGACAACTCTGTCTCTGGCAGGGATCTCAAAGTCCCGGCCCACAGGCCATCTGCGGCCCGAGAACCTCCCCACTGCGGCTTGCGGAGGAGAGATGCATGCAGCCATGCTGCCGGCTCTGTCTGCTGTTGGTGCCACCCCCCGCAGCTCCCATTGGCTGAGGGAGAGGGACAGAGGTACCATCACTAGTCACCGGGTAGAGTCAGCCATAGAGGCAGCATCATTAGTTGCAGGGCTGAGTCAACCATGGAGGCAGCGTTACTTTTTTGCACAATGAATATAAACAAGTCAAAATACCAAACACAGCTATCTGATGCACACCTTGCTGCAATCCTGAAGGTTTCAACTGCTCAGTCACTGAGGCCGAACATCAACAAACTGACAGAACTGAAGCATTGCCAGGTGTCTGGCAAACACTAAAAACTCTCTGGCAGGCGAAGAATTGTATAAAGTTGTATGACAGTTTTATTATTTCTAAGAAATTTGAAATAAATACAGTATAAACGTTTTCTTTTCTGAACACCATCTTCAGTGACATTATTGGCCTACTGGGAGGATTTGAGGACTGGCACTGGCCCTAAGGTAAATTGAGTTTGAGACCCCTTCTCTATGGTTTGGTAGGATTTGACAATCTTTTAGCCTTGACTAAGGATCCGGACCCTTATCCTTCACTAAGGGTCTTTATCTACACACAGATTTTCAACTGGTATAACTATATTAATGAGGGGTGTGATTCTTTTTTTAATTTAAATATAGTTATGCTAGTACAACCCCTAGTTTGGCTGCAGTGATAACACTATAAAGGTGCCATTATACTGGTATAGTTATTTGCCATATACAGGTATAGCTTATTCTCCTTCCCATACAGGAATAAGCTCTCCTATACTGGTAAAACTGCACCCACACTAAGGCTGGGTCTACACTCCCCGCCTGAATCGGTGGGTAGAAATTGACTTCTCGGGGATCAATTTATCGCGTCCCGTTGGGACGCGACAATCGATCCCCGAATCGACGCTCTTACTCCACCAGCAGAGGTGGGAGTAAGCACCGTCGACGGGAAGCCGCAGAGGTCGATTTTGCCGCCGTCCTCACAGCGGGGTAAGTCAGCTGCGATACATCGAATTCAGCTATGCTATTCACGTAGCTGAATTTGCGTATCTTAAATCGACCCCCCCCCCTGTAGTGTAGATGTAGCCTTAGGACATTGTACTGATTTAACTATTCCAGTATAGTTAAAGTGGTATAACTTTTGTGAAGGGCAAAGTCTAAGGCTATGTATACATTGCACACCTTAGAATGGTGAGGCTGTGCCGCTGCAGCCACGCTATTGTAAGGTAAGCAGTGTAGCCATTATTCGTTGCCGTGAGAGAGCGCTCCGACTGACAAAATAAAACCATCCCCAATGAAGGGCAGTAGCTTTGTTGGTGGGTGAGCATCTCGTGCCAATGAAGCGCTGTCCACACTGGTGCTTTTCGTTGTTCAAACTTTTGTCATTCAGGGGTGTGTTTTTTCACACCCTTGAGCGACAAATGATTTAACGATGAAAGTGCAGTGTAGACAAAACCTTAATGTCTTCCCCACCAGCTTCCTTCTCAGAGATTTCCATGATGCTTATGGCTAGCCTGTGAAAGATAAATGATTGGGAGATGGCTACAGTGCCAATGATGGAAGTCCTATGCCAAGTCTGACCAACTGTGCCATAAACTTTTCTGAAGTCTTCTGCCATCGCTGTGTAGCAAAGGAGGAAAGATTACTTTATCTTCGCCATTCTGGCTGTGAAATTTCACAGAGCAGATACAAAACTAGTCAAGATAGTTAAGTCCCAAGTAGACTGTGAAGTTACAAAGGGATCTCACAAAACTGGGTGACTGGGCAACAAAATGGCAGATGAAATTCAATGTTGATAAATGCAAAGTAAAGCGCATTGGAAAACATAATCCCAACGATACATCATAAATGATGGGGTCTAAATTAGCTGTTACCACTCAAGAAAAAGCTCTTAGAGTCATTGTGGATAGTTCTCTGAAAACATCCACTCAATGTGCAGCGGCAGTCAAAAAAGCTAATAGAATGTTGGGAATCATTAAGAAAGGGATAGATAAGATGACAGAAAATATCAAATGGCCTCTATATAAATCCATGGTACGCCCACATCTTGAACACTGCATGCAGATGTGCTTGCTCCATCTCAAAAAAGATATATTGGAATTGGAAAAGGTTCAGAAAAAGGCAATAAAAATTATTAGGGGTATGGAACGGCTGCCATATGAGGAGAGATTAATAAGACTGGGACTTTTCAGACTGGAAAATAGATGACTAAGTGGGGATATGATAGAGGTCCATAAAATCATGACTAATGTATAGAAAGCAAATAAGGAAGTGTTATTTACTCCTTTTCATGACACAAGACCTACGGTCACCAAATGAAATTAATAGGCAGCAGGTTTAAAACAAACACAAGGAAATATTTCTTCCCACAACACACAGTCAACCTCTGTAACTCCTTGCCAGAGGATGTTGTGAAGGCCAAGATTATAACAAGGTTCAAAAAAGAACTAGATAAGCTCATGGAGGATAGACCTATCAATGGCTATTACCTAGGATGGACAGGGATGGTGTCCCTAGCCACTGTTTGCCAGAAGCTGGGAGTGGATGACAAGGGATGGATCACTTGATCATTACCTGTTCTGTTCATTCCCTCTGGGGCACCTGACTTTGGCCACTGTTGGTAGACAGGATACTGGGCTAGATGGACCTTTGGTCTGACCCAGTATGGCTGTTCTTATGTTCAAAATAGTTGTAAGTGGTTGTCTATACAGCAGGAATGGAAAAAGTGCCCTTGAAGTGGAGGAGCCATAGGATCCTGAATCATGGCCCCACCTCCCATGCCATGCTGTCCCCCTCACGGCCCCACCCCTGCAACGCCCATTACCTCAGAGGCCCCGACCTCACACCGCCTCTTCTTTCTCCCAGAGCCCCTGTCCTTGTACCGCCCCTTCCCCAACACCCCATCCCCACACTGCCTCTTCTCCCCAAGACCCCGCCCCCTGCTCACTCCTCTCTCCCTCCCCCTCTAAGGCTCACCCCTATAGCCCAGTAAAAAGTGCGAGGACCATGACCCCCTGTCAAGGCTGCTTCCCCACTTTGAACTTTAGGGTACAAATGTGGGGGCCTGCATGAAAACTTCTAAGCTTAACTACCAGCTTAGCTCTGGTCTGCTGCCACCATCCCAAAGCTAATTCCCTTCCCTGGGTAGCCTTGAGAGACCTTTACCAATTCCCTGGTGAATACAGATCCAAACCCCTTGGATCTTAAAACAAGGAGAAATTAACCATCCCCCTCCTTTCTAATTTGTCTAGGTCCCTCTGTATCCGATCCCTACCCTCTAGTGTATCTACCACGCCTCCTAGTTTAGTGTCATCTGCAAACTTGCTGAGAGTGCAGTCCACACCATCCTCCAGATCATTAATAAAGATATTAAACAAAACCGGCCCCAGGACCGACCCTTGGGGCACTCCGCTTGAAACCGGCTGCCAACTAGACATGGAGCCATTGATCACTACCCGTTGAGCCCGACGATCTAGCCAGCTTTCTATCCACCTTACAGTCCATTCATCCAGCCCATACTTCTTTAACTTGGCAGCAAGAATACTGTGGGAGACCGTATCAAAAGCTTTGCTAAAGTCAAGGAATAAAACATCCACTGCTTTCCCCTCATCCACAGAGCCAGTTATCTCATCATAGAAGGCAATTAGGTTAGTCAGGCACGACTTCCCCTTCGTGAATCCATGCTGACTGTTCCTGATCACTTTCCTCTCCTCTAAATGTTTCATAATTGATTCCTTGAGGACCTGCTCCATGATTTTTCCAGGGACTGAGGTGAGGCTGACTGGCCTGTAGTTCCCCGGATCCTCCTTCCCTTTTTTAAAGATGGGCACTACATTAGCCTTTTTCCAGTCATCTGGGACCTCCCCCGATCGCCATGAGTTTTCAAAAATAATGGCTAATGGCTCTGCAATCTCACCCGCCAACTCCTTTAGCATCCTCAGATGCAGCGCATCCGGCCCCATGGACTTGTGCACGTCCAGTTTTTCTAAATAGTCCCGAACCACTTCTTTCTCCACAGAGGGTTGGTCACCTTTTCCCCATGCTGTATTGCCCAGTGCAGCAATCTGGGAGCTGACCTTGTGCGTGAAGACAGAGGCAAAAAAATCATTGAGTACATTAGCTTTTTCCACATCCTCGGTCACTAGGTTGCCTCCCTCATTCAGTAAGGGGCCCACACTTTCCTTGATTTTTTTCTTGTTGCTAACATACCTGAAGAAATCCTTCTTGTTACTCTTAACATCTCTTGCTAACTGCAACTCCAAGTGTGATTTGGCCTTCCTGATTTCACTCCTGCACGCGTGAGCAATATTTTTATACTCCTCCCTGGTCATTTGTCCAATCTTCCACTTCTTGTAAGCTTCTTTTTTGCGTTTAAGATCAGCAAGGATTTCACTGTTTAGCCAAGCTGGTCGCCTGCCATATTTACTATTCTTTCTACACATCGGGATGGTTTGTTCCTGCAACCTCAATAAGGATTCTTTAAAATACAGCCAGCTCTCCTGGACCCCTTTGCCCTTCATGTTATTCTCCCAGGGGATCCTGCCCATCTGTTCCCTGAGGGAGTCAAAGTCTGCTTTTCTGAAGTCCAGGGTCCGTATTCTGCTGCTCTCCTTTCTTCCTTGTGTCAGGATCCTGAACTCGACCATCTCATGGTCACTTCCTCCCAGGTTCCCATCCACTTTTGCTTCCCCTACTAGTTCTTCCCTGTTTGTGAGTAGCAGGTCAAGAAAAGCTTTGCCCCCTCGTTGGTTCCTCCAGCACTTGCACCAGGAAATTGTCCCCTACACTATTCAAAAATTTCCTGGATTGCCTGTGCACCGCTGTATTGCTCTTCCAGCAGATATCAGGGTGATTAAAGTCTCCCATGAGAACCAGGGCCTGCGATCTAGCAACTTCTGCTAGTTGCCAGAAGAAAGTCTCGTCCACCTCATCCCCCTGGTCTGGTGGTCTATAGCAGACTCCAACCACGACATCACCCTTGTTGCTCACACTTCTCAACTTTATCCAGAGACTCTCAGGTTTTTCTGCAGTTTCATACCGGAGCTCTGAGCAGTCATACTCCTCTCTTACATACAACGCAACCCCCCACCTTTTCTGCCCTGCCTGTCCTTCCTGAACAGTTTATATCCATCCATGACAGTACTCCAGTCATGTGAGTTATCCCACCAAGTCTCTGTTATTCCAATCACATCATAGTTCCCTGAATGTGCCAGGGCTTCCATTTCTCCCTGCTTGTTTCCCAGGCTTCTTGCATTTGTGTATAGGCACTTAAGATAACTCATCGATCGTCCCTCTTTCTCAGCATGAGACAGGAGTCCTCCCCTCTTGCACTCTCCTGCTTGTGCTTCCTCCCAGGATCCCATTTCCCCACTTACCTCAGGGCTTTGGTCTCCTTCCCCCGGTGAACCTAGTTTAAAGCCCTCCTCACTAGGTTAGCCAGCCTGCTGGCGAAGATGCTCTTCCCTCTCTTAGTTAGGTGGAGCCCGTCTCTGCCTAGCACTCCTTCTTCTTGGAACACCATCCCATGGTCGAAGAATCCAAAGCCTTCTCTCCGACACCACCTGCGTAGCCATTCGTTGACTTCCACGATTCGATGGTCTCTACCCCGGCCTTTTCCTTGCACAGGGAGGATGGACGAGAACACCACTTGCGCCTCAAACTCCTTTATCCTTCTTCCCAGAGCCACGTAGTCTGCAGTGATCCGCTCAAGGTCATTCTTGGCAGTATCATTGGTGCCCACGTGGAGAAGCAGGAAGGGGTAGCGATCCGAGGGCTTGATGAGTCTCGGCAGTCTCTCCGTCACATCGTGTATCCTAGCTCCTGGCAAGCAGCAGACCTCTCGGTTTTCCTGGTCGGGGCGGCAGATAGATGACTCAGTCCCCCTGAGGAGGGAGTCCCCGACCACCACCACCCTCCTCCTCCTCTTGGGAGTGGTGGTCGTGGAACCCCCATCCCTAGGACAGTGCATCTTTTGCCTTCCAATCGGTGGAGTCTCCTTCTGCTCCCTTCCCTCAGATGGGTCATTTAGTCCACTCTCCGCATTAGTACCTGTAGAGAGAACATGGAAACGATTGCTCACCTGTATCTCCATTGCTGGTGCATGGACGCTCCTCTTTCTCCTTCTGGAGGTCACATGCTGCCAAACCTCCTCACAATCCTTCTGTCCCTGCTGCGCCTGCTCTGAATCTTCAGAACATTGTGGCCGTAGAAGCATCTCCTGACGTCTGTCCAGGAAATCTTCATTTTCCCTATGCAACGCAGAGTCGACACTCGTTTCTCCAGCCCTCGAACCTTCTCTTCCAATATGGAGACCAGCTTGCACTTTGTACAGACAAAGTCGCTTCTGTCCTGTGGAAGAAAGACAAACATGGCACAACCTGTGCAGGTTACAACAGCTGATCGCTCACCTTCCATATCACCGTCCTCTTAAGAGCTTCCTCAACTGCTGCAGGAACTACTCAGAGAAACCTGCAGATGAAAGCCTCAGTGCACTCTCCCCATGCGAGCTCCCAGGCAAACTCCCGCTGTTAGCCTCTGCTGTTCGCCGCTCAGCTGGTTCGCTGCTGACTGCCCTTATATACCAGTCAGGCCCACTCAAGGCCCACCTGGAACAAAGCACTCCCAATTCACACTTTTCAAACAAACAAGCAAGCAATCAAGCACACGGTCAAACTGATCAACCGTCCCAGCAGCAGGCACTCAGATACTCACCAACACAACCCCCCTAATGCAGCACTTAGCGTACCTCCTCTTGGACAGCTCCCAGGCAAACTCCCGCTGTTAGCCTCTGCTGTTCGCCGCTCAGCTGGTTGATGTCTGGTCCCTCTCAGTCCCAAGAGCGAACAACTTCCCAAAACAAAGAGCACAAACAAAAGCCTTCCCCCCCCCCCCAAGATTTGAAAGTATCTTGTCCCCTTATTGGTCCTTTGGGTCAGATGCCAGCCAGGTTACCTGAGCTTCTTAACCCTTTACAGGGAAAAGGATTTTGGAGTCTCTGGCCAGGAGGGATTTTATAGTACTGTACACAGGACAGCTGTTACCCTTCCCCTTATAATTATGACACCCCCGGTTTCCCCATTCCGACACCCCTGCTATACAGTATGCCTCTATCCAATTACAAAGTCAAGTGTTTCTGACTATGAGGATTTCTCATTGGATTTTGTATGTAAATTTACTCAGTTCTGGAATCAGTTGTCTACCTATGTTGTGAGACAGGAGTGACTGAAGAAGATAAAAGTGAAGGCCCAAATACTCCGCTGGTATAAACTTACCTAGATCCCTTGGCATAGCTCCATTAAAGCCCGTGGCAATATGCTGATATACACCAACTGAGGAGCTGGCCTGCAACTTTCACTTTGACATTTCAAGACTTAAGTGTTTAACAGCAGAGCTATAACATTTTTTTTAAAATGAAATTTTCTTGTGTTTGTTGCTTTTTCAGGGGCTGCTGGTGGTAATGGTTTAGAAAACCAAAGAAGGTAAGACAACATCAGAATGTCATATCCAAAGCACTTTAAGGGTATGTCTACACAGGGATAAAAGCCCTGCAGCTGGCTCGTGTCAGCTGACTCAGGCTCGTGGGGCTCGGGCTATAGGGCTGTGTAGACGTTCGGGCTCCAGATGGAGCTTGAGCTCTAGAATCCTCCACCCTCACAGAGTTCCAGAGCCCAGGCTCCAATCCAAGCCTGAACATCTACATGGTGATTTTTCAACCACCCACATGTTTTTTTTTTACCCTGTAAGAGGTCCATAGAAGCAAAATGCTCTTGTGGGTACCTTAGGAAATGTGCTGATTTTATCCTGCAAGATGAAGCAAATACCCTGGTGGATGTTATGAAATGTACAGTGAATGAGACAAGAAATTCAGGAGCATTGATCCATTCAATGTGCACCATACAAAATGCACATCTTAGAATTAATATTTGAACAATATGCAGTGAGGGACTCAAAGCAGAGAAGTCCTGCCTCATCCAATGCACACTTATAAAATATGAATCAGATGACTTTTGTTCATTGAACTGATGCATATGATTGATACATTTGCTTCAACATCTCTTTTCTCTGGACCCGTTACATGTAAGTTATGCAGGTTTAGTTTCCCTTACATTCAGTTAGACTCAGTGGGGCAAATTAAAAGGTGATGTTCTAAAGGGGCTTTAAGTGACATGTCAGTATGTGTCTGACTTTGAGAGTCAGATCTTCAACTGCTTTAAATAATGATAGCTCCACTATAGAGCTACATCGATTTACATCAGTTGAGAATCTAGCTCTAATTAACCTAAGGGAGTCTAAGGAGGGGTTACACACCAAGTGAAGAGGACAGAAGAATGTGTAAATTACATCAATTTAGGAAAAAAGTGATTTTGGTTCTATGATTCTGAAGCACAAATATTGTAAAATGAAAATGAAAGGTAAAGTAAACTTTCCTTTCAGCACCAATGTTTTTCAGGAAAGTCACTGGCAGATTTCAAAACAAGATGTAGATATACATGAAAATAGCGCTTTCCAGTCTGTTGCAGAGACCTGCTTTTTTTAACAAACGATGTAAAGAATTAAGGTAATTGCTACACTCAACAGATTCTTATCCCATTTAACAAGAAAATCAAGTGATATGTGGGAGTTGCAAATAGAACAAAAAGGTTTTCTTATGTATTTTGTAAGTTGCAGATAAGGTCAGGAATTATGTTTTCACCGGAAATCATATAGAAAAGAAAAATAAGTATCATTTAGAGTGTTTAGACAATTTAATTACAACTAAAATAACTACCCGTTATTCCAGGTCAATAACTACAATTTAAAACAGTATGGAAAAAATATCTCCATAAGCCAGAAATAAAGCAATAATGCTCTGCTGACTGAGCTGGATGTTAAAAAACTCTGTCTCTAATTAATTTATTTTTAAATTGTGTGTTCCTAATGTATACATCTTTACATACTTACGTACCGTTCACCAATCCACAAATCGTGTATGTGATATACATGTGTAAGGAGTGCACTACCCCAAGCCTACAGGCTGGGTGTAATCAAGGAGGACCTGTCCCACCTTGGGTTGGGGTATTAAAATAGAAAAAGGAAGCTAAGCAAAAGAGAGGGGTCTAGTAGCTATGCTGGCTGCAGTGGATGGTAATTTCTCTCTTAGACTCCAAAAGACTAGTCTAACCAACTTTGAGACTTTGTTTTGTGGGCTTTAAGTTTGGGATCTTTGAACCAAGGTTCTGAGGTGAGGCCTTTATGAAGAGTGTACTGTAAATGTTCCAGTCCTGAAACCTTATTTTGAAAAGGGGACATGCTATTTTCAAGTATTATATCTGGGACAGATGACTATTCTTTCCCCCCAGACACACACACATACAAATGGGAGGGTGGAATTAAGGTGGGGCAAACCTGCAGTGTCATACTGGGCCTTGATGCATGGGGATGGCCTGCAGGATCCTGAAAACCCCCTTCAGTCAAGACGTGATGGGGATGCAAAGAGGTGCCTTTCCTTGTCTATGAAATAAATTGGCAGGTCAGCCAGGTAAATATGAACTTGAAGGCCAAGTTGCAGGAAATGGAAAAAACGATGGCATTCAAGTATAGGTCTTCCGTTCCTGCCTTGGAGGCCAGGATAGTACAGCTAGAAGAGCATGAGAGAAGCTGTAATAATGGGATACCCTCTACAGTTTCCCAGAAAACTCCTCCGCTAATTAAAAACAGAAGAAAGGGCCACTGCATCTGAGAGGATCAGTGCTGAAGTCCTTCAACAGAGGAACTTACTACAGGCATAAAAAAAGCAGAGGCCTTGCAGGAGCTGGAAGTAATATGCTCCTTCAAGGACTGTGTCTTGGCTCAAACCATAAAATGGGAGTGGGAATTGGCCTGCTTGAGGGCAAAAGAAGAAAACTGAGGGCAATAGTACTTGCTGTTGGAGGAAAAACTAGGAAGAGCTTCACAAGAAAATCCTCCAGCAGTGTCAGATCGTTGAGGCCCAGCATAAGAAGGTGGAACCACTGGAGGTGGAGAGGGCAGCCCTGAGTAAAGTTCTGGGGAATGTCAAGGGAAACACTGCCTTGTACAGCCTGTGTATCAGCCCTTTGAAGGGAAAAGCCATCATGTGAGTGGTGTAGAAACACCCATCCAGGAGGAAACCAAAGCAGACGAGAGAGAGACATGGGTTTGGTCCCCTACTGAATGCCTGCGAACAGCAGCACTAACCAACGTGGAGCTAAAAAAAGTTCATCCCAAAAGAAAAGATGATCCCACAAGGGGAAGAGAATAAAAATGTTTGCTCCACTGATAACATCACATATAGTTGTGTGGGTGCAAGAGAATGGAAGTGGGCTCTCATAAGAGCTTTTCTGAAGATTGTAGAGGGAAATAAGCAGTCAGTAGTGATCCTAAATCCTGTCAGTGATTTAGGCTGGATGAAAGACAGCCTTAACTATGACGGATGTGCTTGTGAGTGTACCTGGGCAGGCTGCTCTTGAAGAGACCAGGAGGCAACCTTATGCTGGTTTAGCAATGGTGCAAGCCTGATGCTCTTGATTACCTCCAGTGCAACTGGAGGGCTTGCCTTACAAGGTATGCAGTTTGTTTTGAATTATGACTATCAAAGACTATGGAGGAGTTTGTTCACTGCACAAGCTACAGAGGACATTGGGGAATGCAATTCCTGTCTCTACATACATTGTTGATGGGACTAAAAATATGGCTAAGGGTCTTGAGGTTTCCTTGCTAAGTAGGACATGCCCCTTTGGCTGGAGAATGATATTGTCAGGGGGAGGTGGCTAAGCCAGCAGCTCTAATGAAGTCAAATAGTTAGATTGCCCTTTTAAGTGCCGATATAGGCATGGGCAGACAATTGAACTTTCCCCAGGGCTGAGCTCTGGGGGGAGGCGTGTGATGCAGTGCACTCTCTCTTTAAGGGACAGGCTGAAGCCTAAGACCAGGACAGGCTGTGATGTAATCAAGGAGGCCCTGCCCCCGCCTAGTGCTGGTCTCTCTAAACAGGACTAAGAAACTGGATGGGGGTTAGAAGCCACGCAGGCTGCAGTGTGTGATGGTTTCTCTTTGAGGCTTCAGGAGACCAGCCTAAACAGACTTTGAAACTTGGTTTTGTGGACTTTAAGTTTGGGAGCTCTGAACCAGGGTCCTGAGATGAGGACCTTTTGATGTGTATATTGTAATTTCTCTTATCCTGAAAGACTGCTAACAGGGGGCATGCTATTTTGTTAGCATGTGTTGGTTTCTCCTTGGCCGGGGCTGTTAAAGTGAACAGATTGCGCCCTCTGGGTAGCAGGGTGAGAATTAAGGTGTGGCACACCTGCAGCATCACACTGGGCTGCAAGGGGCTGTGAGGGGATGGCCCATGATGTTACAAGGAAGTAAAAATGCCTGTGTTTCTGATATGTGTATATAAAAAGTAGTGATGATATCTGATAGTGATCAGACATATTTCATATACAACAATTCAATGGCAGTGAAGAGAAGGATACTACTGCTCACTCTCAAAATCTTGCATGGGAAACCAATGCAGAAGAGTATTAAAAATAAGTGCTGTAGTAGCTACAGAAAGATGAACTCCCCAGTGGAGACTATGATACCCTGGGGTGCAATCCAGACCAGTGAGGTGCTGTGTCACCGCTAGCTCTGCAACCTGGGGTTTCTCACAATACTTTGCTGCTGTAGCTCCCAACCTGGGCTCCTCACAAACAGCCTACCAGCATATAGGTCACACTTTGAGTGTCTGTGTGTATAGCCACGGCCCTGGTCCAACAGTTTGGATGCCAGCAGCCTGTCAGCAAACACCAAACATAGTCTGGCTTCCAGCAGCCTTGATTACTACTTGCAGAGTGACCCCAATACACTCCCAGTCTCAGATTCCCCCCTCCCAAAATGTGTTTTGCGTTGTCCAGCTCTCTCCTGGACAGTCCAGATATATTAGGTCCATTGCCCTTCTCAGGGGATCAATATACAACAGTCTGATACCTTACATGAAGTTACCCAAACAATTCCCAACACTGGATTAGTTTTAATTAAAGAATAAAACAAGTTTATTTAACTACAAAGAGAGAGAGAGAGAGAGAGAGAGAGAGAGAGAGAGAGAGAGAGAGAGATTTTAAGTGAGTACAGGTAATGAGGTATTAAAGTCAGAAATGGTTACAAGAAAAATAAAGATAAAACACTTTCTAAACTAGACTTGATTCCAGGTGAAGTACCGTACCATGTGTTTTCAGTACATTGCTGACCAGACTCTCAGACCAGGATCTGCTCCCAAAGTCATGGGTTGTTTCTTTTGTCTTCTGAGGTGGAAAGGAGAGATGCATAGAGAGAGAGATAGCCTGCAGTATTTATACCCCTCACTTGTATAGTTCAGTCACCCTTTGAAATGCATTTTCCTAAGAGTGACGCCTACATCAAGTTCTTTCCAGCGCAGAGCAAAGAGATATGGTGTCTGGTGGGGGAGAGGTTTTTCTGCTGTTGTTTGCTAAGATACAGCTCTGTTTGTTCCTGCACGCACTTCCTTGCCAAAGAATGGCCATTCGATAGGGGAGGGTGTGACGTTGTGCAGTCTATATGGTTTTATAAAAATATAAGATAAAAATATAAGTGAATGTAATGTAACTGGGATATGCTTCGTGCAAAAGGTCTCTTGTAAGGTATCATTACAAAGCTCATAATCTACTGAGTGTGATCATCCTATTTGTAGAAATGTACCACTCTAGTATCTAAAACTAGAAATATAAAACATAACTCTGAGGGCCTATTGTAATTATGTAAAGTGTGGGCCATTAAGGATGGTTTGGAATCTTGATGACTCCCATTGTCTGCAGATGGCCGTATTTACCTGTGAGTCTTCCTGTATGTGTGTGTGCTGGCAAGTGAGTAATGAAGTCTTGCAGTGACATGTGATCATGTCACCTGAACTGGAATTCATCTTTAACCTGGTGCTTCAGTGAGGGGGGATGGAAACCCAGAGGGACAAAGGGTTCCCGCCTTATGCAAAAGATACATAAAGGGGTGGAAGAGAACAGAGAGGGAGAGGAACCATCATGAAGAATCCCCTAGCTATCACCTGAGCTGCAACAAGAGCTGTACCAGGGGAAAGAATTGTGCCCAGGCCTGGAAGGTGTCCAGTCTGAGAAAAACTTACTGAAGCATCTCTGAGGGTGAGATTATCTGTATTCAGTTTGATTAGACATAGATTTGCGCATTTTATTTTATTTTGCTTGGTGACTTACTTTGTTCTGTCTGTTACTACTTTGAACCACTTTAATCCTACTGTCTGTATTTAATAAAATCACTTGTTATTTAGTAATTTACTCAGAGTATGTATTAATACCTGGGGGAGCAAACAACTGTGCATATCTCTCTATCAGTGTTATAGAGGGCGAACAATTAAATCCGTTTTACCCTGCATAAAGCTTATGCAGGGCAAACTCATAATCTGGGTTTAGACCCCATTGGGAGTTGGGCATCTGAGTGCTAAAGACAAGCACACTACTGTGAGCTGTTTTCAGGTAAACTTGCAGCTTTGGGACAAGTGATTCAGACCCTGGGTCTGTGTCTGGAGCCAGACAGGAGTGTCTGGCTCAGCAAGACAGGGTGCTGGAGTCCTGAGCTGGCAGGGAAAACAGAAGCAGGGGTAGTCTTTGCACATCGGGTGGCAGCTCCCAAGGGGGTTTCTGTGATCCAACCCGTCACAGTAAGAATGGCCATTCAATAGGGGAGGGTTCATCAGCTTTGATGATAGATGGCTAGAAGTGTCAATTTGTCCTTTGTCTTTGAGAAACAAGTTTACTCATTCCCCAGACTTGTCTGGTAAACACACTTTAGTCATGATATCAGCTTATGTTCATAACTTTACATCTCATGTTGCTACATACATTTCACCATAATATTACTGACCAGCAAGTTATTAGTTTTCAAGTGATATCTTTTAAGGCATATTTTGAACAAAAAATATTATAGTAGTGTGAATGGGTGCATTCCATCAAAGAGACAAATAATGCTATGTCTATAATCTACTGTCATGTAGTGAATCACTGCTCTACAGCCAAAATGTTTCTGAAATAAATGTAGTCAAACTTTACTAATTCTGGGTCACTGAGAACGAAAATGATGCTTAAAATTGTTGATTGGCTCTAGTTTTCAAGATATGCTATTGGGTCAGTATATACGACCCTTGACTTGGGAATGGCGGAGGATAAGTGAGTTATAAAGGGAAGGGATCTCAATTTAAACCAGAAATGACTAAAATACATCTTTGACTGGATCTATGAATAAATCTATGACTGGGTTTGGACAGTACTTGCTTTTTAGGCAAAACAATGAATGATGCAATCTGAAGCTGGTTTTGCGTCATACATGATATGAATTGCATCATGTTATTCCTAGAAGTCATAGATGATGCAATCATAACGAAGCTTATATCACTCTGCTGAACAAATTGCCCTATATCAGCTCTAGAAATCATACAGTGTCGTGCTCTCTTATTTGTCAGTGTTTGATTTTGCAAAGGGACACATTTCTGTTTCGCCAAAGTGAGCAGAAATGCCTCATACTTGTGTGAACAGTGCAGATAACTTCTGCTATGTTTGTGGTGAAGTGACTTTTGCATCACAAAAGCGCAGTATAACCACTATGGTTAAGAAAGGCTATCACCTTTATTTTGGCTGCAAAACTGGAGATCAGGACAAGAGGTGGGTCCCACACATATGCTGCAACACTTGTACAACACATCTTCACCAGTGGTTGAACAGGAAAAGGAAATCTATGTCTTTTGCAGTGCCAATGATTTGGAGAGCACCAACAGATCATACCAGCAATTGTTACTTCTGCATGGTGCCTCCAGTTGGGAAAGGTGTGTCAAAGAAGAAAAAGTGAACTGTGCATTATCCAAACATTCCATCAGTTATACGCCCAGTACCCCACGGAGAAGGACTGCCGGTTCCTGATGCACCAGAATCATTCTCACTTGAGTCAGACGAGGAAGAGGAAGAGGATGAAACTTCTGGTCCTGAACCATCAATGTCACAGGACCCACATTTTCTCCCATCCTCCTCCTCTGAACCACACCTCATAACACAAGATGAACTGAATGACCTTGTCAGGCATTTGGAACTACCCAAGAGTAAAGCAGAACTGTTGGGCTCCAGACTACAGCAGAGGAATCTCCTGGCAGGTGATGTTAGGGTTTCCGTGACCGTCAAAAGGATCTTGTCCCATTCTTCTTCATGGAAGGTGATCTTGTAGCCTGCAACAACATCGATGGTGTGATGGCAGCCCTCAACATCATTCACGATCCAGATGAGTGTAGATTGTTCATTGATTCATCAAAGACGAGTCTTAAAGCTGTTTTACTGCATAATGGTAATGTTTTGCCATCAATTCCAGTTGGTCATGCAGTCCACATGAAGGAAACCTATGACAACATGAAACAACTTTTGAGGTGCATAAACTATGACCAACATCAGTGGCAGCTTTGTGGTGATTTGAAGGTTGTTGCTCTCTTGCTTGGTCTGCAGACTGGATACACAAAGTACTGCTGTTTTCTCTGCGAATGCGATAGTCGTGCAAGAAATTCCCACTACATCAAGAAAGACTGGCCACTCCGACAGTCATTGGAGCCTGGGAGGAAAAGTGTTTAGCATCCATCATTTGTTGAATCAAGGAAGACAACCCCCCAACCTAAAGCAAATACTCACCAGCAACCACACATCACTGAACAAAAACACTGACCCAGGAACCTATCCTTGTAACAAAGCCCGATGCCAACTCTGTCCACATATCTATTCAAGTGACATCATCACAGGACCTAATCACATTAGCCATACCATCAGGGGCTCGTTCACCTGCACATCTACCAAACCGGACAGTCTCTATGCAAAAGAATTAATGGACACAAATCTAACATCAGGAATCATAATATTCAAAAACCAGTGGGAGAACACTTTAACCTGTCTGGCCATTCAATGACAGACCTGCGGGTGGCTATCTTACAACAGAAAAACTTCAAAAACAGTTTGATATGCAAACTAGATACAATCAACTCAGGATTGAATAAGGACTGGGAATGGCTGAGCCATTACAAACATTGAATCTATCTCCCCTTGTAAGTATTCTCACACTTCTTATCAAACTGTCTGTACTGGGCTAGCTTGATTATCACTTCAAAAAAAATTTTTCTCTTACTTAATTGCCCTCTCAGAGTTGGTAAGACAACTCCCACCTGTTCATGCTCTCTGTATGTGTGTATATATATCTCCTCAATATATGTTCCACTCTATATGAATCCGAAGAAGTGGGCAGTAGCCCAAGAAAGCTTATGCTCTAATAAATTTGTTAGTCTCTAAGGTGCCACAAGTACTCCTGTTCTTTTTGCGGATACAGACTAACACGGCTGCCACTCTGAAACCTGGAAGATTTTGTTACCATCCTTACACATCAAGCTAGGTCTGATGAAGAACTTTGTCAAGGCCATTGACAAAACACAAGCAGCTTTCAAGTACCTCTGTGGAAAATTTCCAAGGTTAAGTGAAGCTAAGATAAAGGAAGGTGTCTTTGTTGGTCCTCAGATTCATGAACTTCTTCGTGATGATGCATTTGACCATGCACTGTGTGGTAAGGAAAAGACGGCATGGAAAGCTTCCAGTTAGTGGCAATAAATTTTCTCAGAAACAAGGCAGACAACTACAGGTTGTTGGTGGAAAACCTCCTCAAGGCATACAAAAGCCTTGGTTGCAACATGTCACTAAAGATACATTTTTTGCACTCTCATCTAGATTTTTTTCCACCGAACTGTGGAGCAGTGAGTGATGAACATGACGAGCGATTTCACCAGGACATTGCAACAATCGAGAAACGCTATCAGGGGAAATGGAGCCCATCAATGCTTGCAGACTATTGCTGGACAATGACAAGAGATGCTCCATTTAATGAATACAAAAGACAAGCCAAGAAGCGCCGAGTAGACACTGAATAGGACTAAACTATGTACATAATAGTTTTTTGCCTTTTGTTTCATAATAAAGTTTATTTATATAACCCTTTTGCTGATTGTTAAAGTGTTACATAAACAGGACAGGTGAAATATTATCATGTAAAGCAACCATAAACACATGAAAAGACCTAGGTTTACAATTTATGATTAAAACTCTACTATCTACACAATATACACAGACATAAAATGTAAAAACTTAAATAGCTTAGAAACAGTAGCCAATCAGTTGTTTTAATTGTCATATTTGAATTCAGCACATCAAAATACATAATAAATAGCACATTTTATCTCTGAAGCAGACGACTTCTCAAAAATTGTAGACCAGTGTTATTGTTCCTGCATCTGGGCTAACCAAGAAAGAATTATGTTAGAGTAAATAAACATGTCAGGAATCAACAAAGTTTCCAGGTGCTCTGAGTATAAAAAACATGCCTTCACCTATAGATTACAGCAGAAATATGGATGTAGAAAGACAATCTCCAGAGGGAATTTAAAAAAAATCTGTATAAGAGTTGAAAGTAGATCTTACATAGTGTACATCAGTGATAAGAAATCTGTTAGACAAAACAAATTACATGCTAACAGGAGAGTGGCTTGCTTGGAAGAAATAAAGTACATTTCAGTGTCTTCTTGTGTGTTAGCGTGTCTGTGTGAGAGAGAGTGGAGATGACTCATCCTAGCAAACAAAACCCATTCCCACCCTAAAAATACCATGGCAAACAAACAAAATGGGTGAAAAAGGAATAGGAGAGAAAACAAATCAGGGGGGGAAATCAGTGAAGTAAACAAGATGAAAGAAACAAGATGGATACAACCACATGAGATTTCAGTTAGATCCAAAGGGGAGGGGCAGAAGTAGTAATTGAAAGCCTAATAATGTCACATATGCATAAATCGCCTCTTATACTATTTTTCCTATCAATATCAAAATTTAATCTTCAACACTGGCAGACAACAGTGATGCCCATCACAGCTGTTAGTCACTTCCCATCTTTGTGTCAGATCCTCAGCTGCTATAAACCATTGTAGCTCCACTGACTTCAATGGAGCTGTATCTGTGTACAACAACCGAGGATCTGGCTTTCATGTTCTGCACAGCATAGGATACCTTGCAATTAACAAAAAGCTGTTTAACATAGAATATTTTAAATATTTACTGAAAAAATCAAATAATATTGAAGGCAAGTATATAGCCACAGCCACATGCACTGTGTTTTAATTTATTTATTATAATTGTTTTGTGACCATTTATGGTTCACATTCCTTTCCATGGTTACACCAAGGCGGTGCATTACAACATCTATTTTTCATCGAAGAACATTCTTCAGTTCTTAGGGTGGCCACAAGGATCATTTGTATGTGTGTGTGTGTGGGGGGAAGGAATAATAATCTCTCCCAGATATAATACAGTATCCATGGGCGGCAGGTGGACCCCCATTCAGGGAGGCTAGCCCTGTGGCCCCGGCCCTTCTGCATGGCTGGAGCCCTAAGCCCCCCCGCACCCTCCTCCTGCAGCCGGAGAAACCCCTGGCGGGCCGGAATCCCCCAAACCGCCAGAGGAGCTCCGGGAGGGGCCCTAGCTGGCCAACTGATCTGAGCCCCGGCCTGGGCCAGAGCAGCCTCAGTCGTGCCAGCCAGCCCGGCTGGACCAGCCTCAGCCACGCTGGCCAGCTCGGGCTGGAGCAGCACCAGCCCAGCATCCCACGGCAGTGGCTGCAACCAGAGAAGACAGAGTCTTCCCTGGCATATTTTAAAAACCGCCCATGACAGTATCCTCATAAATCATTAATTATTTTAAAATACCCAAAGTCCTCTAGGGAGTAAAACAAATTCACAAAATGTTTTCAAGTGCTAGATTTTACACTTGAGTTTTTTATCTACCTAACTTATATGTTAAAATAATGAAAATGAAAATAATTAATAAATCATACACAGACAGACATAAAAGAACATAAATTTACCCACCTCAGAAACAGTCTTTTTTACTTGTAACTGGAGTTTTCTGTAATATAATGGGCCAGATTCTCAACTGGTGTAAATCAGTGTAGCTCCATTGAAATCACAAGCTCAGAATCTAGTCCATTGTTTCTCCAGATCATCATGTGGCACCTAATATCTTGAAATCATCCAAAAATAGTGAATAGAATGCTTAGATTAAGGTTATCTGAGGGAGCTTAGCTGCTCTTAGTCCCTTTCCAGCACTTTTAAAATATCAACTAATAGCTCTGAGAATCTAAGGCAGGTTGGTGAATTAATGTGGATAAGCAGAGGCAATATACTAACATAACTCTACTTACACCTAAGTAACATTTTGTTCTCCTTTGATAATTGCCTCATGAAGATCCCCTCATTTTAGAGACTGACTGGCAGTGACAACGTGTATGGCTGAGGAATATTTCATTCAAATGCATTTTTGAAAGTGATATAGCAAAATAAGCCTTTGATTTGGTTCCTAATACTAGAGAGTAGTGCTGACTCAAAATGTTAATTAGCTCCACATGCTTCTTAACACACCAATTTTTGAACTGTGAATCCAAACAGTATTTGCTGATATTCAACAGGATGGTCTCATAATGCTATCCTTCCTCTGAGATTTCCAGCTGCATAATCACTTTAAAAGGCAGCTAAAAATGTTAAATAATTTCCCTAACATTACCTCTCTAGACAAGCAATTTCTGTAGTTGCCATAGGGATATTATGCAAACAGGAATGGGGTGGTTCATGTGATCGTAAGTAGGAAGGAGTGAACATCATAAAGAATATTGAGAACCTTGGTTTACCAGATTTTAGAAATATTTCTTAAGCATGATGTAGAATGAACCTAGTAGGAATTTGAACCCAAGGGTGCTGCTCCCCTACATGAGCACCCTAACCATTGTGCTGTGGGCTAGTCCAGGGTGGGGCTCTAGTGTTGAAGCTATTCCACTTTACATAATATATTTCAATATTATTTGTGCCAGAGAGAGAGAGAGTCAGAAAGATCCCTTGGCCCTATGGTTAGGGAACTCACTGAACTGTGGGAGACCCAGGTCCATGTTCCAATGCTTATTTAATATTTAATCCAGATTTGTCCAGGCAAACCAAATAGAGATTGAGCAAAATAAAGGAATTATATCATTTGGCTACAAGAGAAACCAACTACACTTCTGAGCAAATATATCCTTAGTGTAGACGTTGCCAGCAAAAACGGATGCATCTTATCTGAGGACTGAAAATCCATGTCTGACAAGTTCCTTGCTGTTGGATTGAGTGAATCTAGAGACAGAAGAAAGACCTGCCCTAGCTTCTGTGACAGAAGATCCCAAAAGAAGTAACAGAATAATGGAGTTATGATAAATGAAGGGGGGAGTAGCTCCCTTTGATGGACACTCAGCCAGCCACTTAGCTGTAAAAACCCTCTTGGTAGCTATTCTCTGCTTGCTTTATCTACTGGGTTAACAAGTCCATAGGTAAAAGAAAAGGAGTGGGCACCTGACCAAAAGAGCCAATGGAAAGGCTACAACTTTTTAAAATGGGAAAGAAACTTTCCCTTTGTCTGTTGCTCTCTGGGCTGAAGAAATAGGGTAGCAGGAATGCTGTGTAAAGTTTGAACCAGATATGAAAATCATCAGATCATATCTAGAACTACTTTTAATAACCCAAATGTGTAAGTAGATCAGAATGTTTAGGTAGATGCAATCAGGTTTATTTCTGTTTATTTTTTGTGGATCTCCTCTGTGCTAACCCCAGATGCTTTTGTTTGCTTGTAACCTTTAAGCTGAAAAGGCTTTTTATGAAGACTTGATCTCAGTGAGTCATTTGTTTGGTTCAGTAGATTCTCAGTAGATATAAATCAGCGTAACTCATTTAAAATCAGTGAAGGTAAAACTAAAGATCTGGATCATTGACTAGGTAAGCTACTGCTAGAGTTAGGTACTCAAATCTGAGCAACTCATGAGCTCTCAGGAGAAGTAAAACAGGTTTCAGCACCTGAACTGGAGACAATGGGTGATGATGCCTGAACTGGAAACAACTCACCATTGAATCTGCAATTCAAGCTGAGTTTACGGGACTGCCTAAAAAAAGGTTTTTATTTTTTTAAATTTTTTCTTGTAAACTGTGCATGTCTGAATTAGAAGCTATTGACAGATGTTAACAGGGAATTCCATACTGCTACTTATACAACTGCACTTTTTAGGAGGAAACCACACTTCCAGATTACAATGAGAAAAACTCAGACGTTGAGGTTGCCTATGCAAATGATAACTTTGGTCTAAAACCCAAGAAACTGCTGCAATGCATAATGCAGAAGTGAAGCAGCAGGTCTCTGATTCACCACCAAGGACTGTAAGAAAGACCTGGGTGGTGGCTGGGGCTATGGTTTCATATGTCAGCTTCACTCCAAAACTTTAGATTCCTATGAAGGCATATGTACAGCCTCAGTGGTCACTTTCTCAATGACTTTGTGATGGGACTCAAGAAGGTTATGCTCCTAAAGTAGATCTGCCCCGCAGTCCTTTTACTAATTGTCTTTTACAGGTGATAATCTTGTATATTTGTGTGATGCTGGCTGATTGAAGCTGACCATTTATATCATTGTTGCTACCATTGTTGCACAGTTGCAACTAATCTTGTACAAAATGTATCATATAAGGTGTCAGTGGAAAAGTTACAATATATTAAGTATGACAATCCTCTTTATATGCATGCATCATTTTTATATCTGAAGTTATGAATATTGTTTCTGTATCTGTATCTCAACCATGTGTTGTATGCCTGGGAAGATTTACATCAGGGCTAGAGAGCTAGGTGTTGATGGCCTATTAAGGACACTCAGCTCACAATGAGCCATTGAAGAAACTCATCCCACCCAATAGGCCTTTCCTGTGGATGCCTCAAACAGCGTGGGACCAATGGCTGTCCCTGTGATTCAGCAAACCCTGCAAGGACATAAGATGAGGACCTAAGACTCCATCTTTTACCAGTGACTTTTCATGCTCATGTGACCCTGGACTCCATATTGGGCCAGAAACTTTACCTGCACCAGGTCTGAGTTATAAATTACAAGCTGTGATATCACTGCTTTGCCTTATTCCTGCTCCAATTCTCTGGACTGTGGATTTACAACTAAAAGGAGTATTTTGAACTATGGACTGAGGGTCTTCCAATCTTTTGGAAGTCACCAGAGAGACTTTTGCAAGCCAGCAGTCTATTCCATCACTGCTATGCTCCTGATCTATGAACACTGAAAATCACTTGTATGTATATGATTCTTTAACCATTCAGTAACTCTCTTGTTTTCTTTTTATTAATAAATTCTTTAGTTAAATTACTAAGGATTGGCTGACCGTGTTGTATTTAGGTAAAGATTTGAGAGATATATTGGCCTAGGGGTAAATGTCTGATCCTTTGGGATTACTAAAACTTCACATATGGTGAATTGGATTTCCAGTAACCTCTCACTATATTGGACCTGTTTGTCTGGATGGTAGCTAAGGGCTGGAATAGCTACAGGGGACTGTGTTTGGCTTCTGTTTAACCAGTGTGGTGCTACAGAAGCTCTCTTGTTTCTGGTTTGGTGAATCTAATTATAGAATAAACCACCAGTTTTTAGGGATTGTCTGTCCTGTTTCTTGCAGTCTGCCCTGAGTGTGGTATTCTCAGTGTGGACTATCCCAGGAACTCGGTCACAATTTTTTCTGCTAAGTCTACTACATTTTGATCAAAGCATGCCTTTTTAGATAGGATTTTCATATCAGATAAGGAAGATGTGAACAATTTGAGAGGTTACCCCTTTCGCAGGAGGAAAGAAAACCACCTGACCCTGAGTTAATTTCTGAAAATTAGGAATTTCTGAGAGCTCCTTAAAAATGTAAAGGAAGTCAACTCTTGCAGCTTTACATTGCAGATCTGATGGTAACATGAAGTCCTAAATGTGTTTTGTCAATTTTATTTTAAAAGTGGCTTCCACGTCCTTTTAACTTTCCCATATTGTAGGTTTATTTTAAATAAATGGCTCCCAAAATGTCACAGAGAGAAATATGTCCTTTGCCTATTTTATTCATTTTCCTCATAAGTATTTGAAAAAAGTCTTTCCTTAAATAAAAATAGGCTTTTATCAAAACAAGGAGGAATAATATACTGAACAATGAAGCATGTTCTTCTCTTTGTATCTTTATACATGATGAGCAAGAAGGAAATTTTAATGTTTCACCAAGTTTGTGATTTATTCATTTTAAATGCCTCTTTTAGACAAGAAAATGATTGAGTTTGTCAGACTGATTACATAGAAAAGACACAGGGCAGAAACCGCTTACATTACGATGCATGTAACAAAACAGAAAATTACGTCCTCCAAATATTTGTATTTATTTGTTTGCTATCTTCCAGCTCTGAATTAAGCTAGCTGCTGATAAAGTGACTGAGAAGCTATAAATAAGTGATGGTGCTTATATTCAAAACAAGACATCCCGATAATAATAAGTCGTCACATGCAATTTGCCATTTACAAATTCACAGGCAGAAATCATGAAAACACACATTTTAGGTGGTTATTTTATTCTTCAGATTTGAAGGGACTGAAGTATAAAAAGGATTTGGTTCTCAAACTGGTGAAAATTTGCCTTTGTGGTATTGCAGTTTTTCTTCAAGGTATGAATGGAATTAGTTTTTTCTTCCTGCAAAGCTACAAATATGCCTACTGAACAATGGTTTGTTTGTTTATTTACTTAGTGAAGACAAAATGTGTGTGAATTTTTTGTAATGGAAAGCTGAAAATTAAATTATAAATTCATTATATTGTTCTGCGGCTTAATCTGCTCATTGACAAAATAGGGAAAGGAGGTCATTGGCACAAGAACAGGAAAACTACCTTGGAGAGATTGGATGGCACTGAGGATTGGTTATAGGACACAGAATCCTTCATCTTAAAGTCACTGTTTCTGAATGCTGTTCAGGTAGTGTTTTGAGAGTTATGACCATCTTAACAACAGTTCTGGGTTAACTGCACCTCTGACTGCTTCGTGGCCTCTTGAGAGCACTGTGTCTCAGGCCTCTAATGGTCATGTCTGTCTGGGCAGGAATCCGCATTCCTCTCCCTCCAGACCAAAGTTTTAGGGTTGCAGTCCCCTTTGTAATTCACTGTGTTTGTCCCAGTAGCCCTGACTTTAGCCCAGCATCTGCAGTTCTGCTGTCTCCCAGGGGCTTTGATAGTTTCCCAAAACACAGTACATTTATTTGGGACAAAAGCATTAGAGAGAAAACATCAAAACAATGTACATGCATGCTAAGCTTACCAGCATAATCCATATGGGATCCTGGTAGGTCTGCACCCAAGTTTGCAGTGTTGTAGCTGTGCTGGTCCCAGGATATTAGCGAAGCAAGCTGAGTGAGGCAATATCTTTTATTGGACCAACTTCTGTTGGTGAAAGAGACAAGCTTTCAAGCTACACAAAGGTTTTCTTCAGGTGAATGCTTCTCTTTTTCACCAACAGAAGTTGGCCCAATAAAAGATATTACTTCACCCACCTCGTACACAGGTTTGTCAGTTATTACTTCCAGAGGGTATCACTTCCTGAGTCAGCTCAGGTTGACTCATTCTACAGTTTGGAGACTTAGTTTGCTGGACCTCTTGTATCCAGTCAAAACCAGTGTATGCAATTCCTCCTAGGGGATGGTACATCTACAGACTTGTTCAATTGTCTAGAGATTGGCATTAATTACCCCCTTAGTGATTCCAGATTTCTCCAGAAAACCCACCAAGTGAGTCAGGAACACAAAGATATTCATACTGTTCATTGATGTAATAGTCTTTGAAGTTTTCATGCTTCCAAGATTTCACATCTGTTACAGTGTTTATTACTTATTTTATGAGTTTATTATTTACATAGTAGCATAGATGTGCATGATGATTTACAGAGATAAAAGGTGTGATCCCTCAGTTTCTGATAGCTTTTCAGAATGCTAGAGTATAGAAAATGAATTTGTGGTCTCAGGCCACAGATAGGTTACAATTAGGGCAGTCAATTAAAGAGATTGGACTACAGTACTTGTATGGAGGTGAATTGAAAAATATTTCTTTTATCTTTTTTACAATGCAAATATTTGTAATCAAAAATAATATAAAGTGAGCAATGTACACTTTATATTCTGTGTTGTAATTTAAATAGATATATTTGAAATTGTAGAAAACATCCAAAATATTTAAATAAATGGTATTCTATTATCATTTAACAGTGCAATTAAATATTGTTTTTAATTTTAATATTGAGTGAGGTCCTGATGTTCTGGGTCCAGTTCTGTTCAATATCTTCATTAATGATTTAGATAATGGCATTGAGAGTATACTTTTATAAAGTTTGCAGGTGATACCAAGCTTGGAGGGGTTGCAAGTGCTTTGGAGGATAGGATTAAAATTCAAAATGATCTGGACAAATGGGAGAAATGGTCTGAAGTAAATTGGATGACATTCAAGAAGGACAAATGCAAAGTACTCCACTTAGGAAGGAACAATCAGTCGCACACATACAAAATGGGAAATGACTGCCTAGCAAGGAGTACTGCAGAACAGGATCTGGGGGTCATAGTGGATCACAAGCTAAATATGAGTCAACAGTCTAACACTGTTGCAAAAAAAGCAAACATCCTTCAGGGATGTATTAGTAGGAGTGTTGTAAGCAAGATACAAGAAATAATTCTTCCCCTCTACTCCTCACTGATTAGGCCTCAACTGGAGTATTGTGTCCAATTCTGGGCACCACATTTCAGGAAAGATGTGGACAAATTGGAGAAAGTCCAGAGAAGAGCAACAAAAATGATTAAATGTCTAGAAAACATGACCTATGAGGGAAGATTGAAAAAAATGAGTTTGTTTAGTCAGGAGAAGAGAAGACTGAGAGGGGACATAAGTTTTCAAGAACATAAAAGGTTGTTACAAGGTGAAGGGAGAAAAATTATTCTCCTTAACATCTGAGGATAGAACAAGAAGCAATGGCCTTAAATTAGATTGGACATTAGGAAAAACTTCCTAACTGTCAGGGTGGTTAAGCACTGGAATAAATTGCCTAGGGAGGTTGTGGAATCTCCATCATTACAGATTTTTAAGAGCAGGTTAGACAAACACCTTTCAGAGATGATCTAGATAATACTTAGTCCTGCCATGAGAGCAGAGAACTGGACTAGATGTCCAAGGTCCCTTCCAGTCCTATTATTCTATGATCTCATGATTAATAGTGATTAATTTTTAAAATCATTTGATTGCCCTAATTACAATGCACATATTCCCCCTCAGAACTGGCACTAAGTAGCATCTTTGTTGACAAACTCAGAGAGGCCAAGACCTGAACCAGAGTGGGTTTTGAATTACTTGTTAGAGGTAGAGTTTGGCAGATCAATAAGGGGCATTGTACTGCTGCTGCCTGCGATGTACTGGTTCTCTGGATAAAAAGGACTTGTTTGTACTTCTAAGTATATATTTGCAGTTCTTGCTGTGACCATGCAATAGAAGATTGTTAGAAGGTTTTGTTAAGGCATTCTATTCTTTAAAAAATATTATTTATTCATCAGATGGATGAGTACTGATTTCTTCAGTTAGATGCACTCCTGCTGCTAGCAGCTCTAACCCTTTTCTGAGAATTTTTTTGACATTTTACTGAGGCCATGTCTACACTTACCAGGAATTGAGGCTGCTGGGATCGATGCAGCGGGGGTCAACAGCGGGTCTAGTGAAGACCTGCTAAATCAAACCCAGAGCACTTTCCGGTTGACTCCGGTACTCCATCGGAACAAGAAGATTAAGGTAAGTTGATGGGAGAGTGTCTCCCATCGACTCAGTGCGGTGTAGGCACTGCAGTAAGTCAACCTAAGCTATGTTGACTCCAGCTACATTTTCACGTACCTGGAGTAGCGTAAATTAGGTAGACTTACCGCGGTAGTGTAAACAAGGCCTAAAATGAGGAGAAATTCAGATGACAGACCTGAATCAAAATTTCCTAAATCTCTCATGCATTGTTGATCACAAGTGTCCAAAAAAGAAATAACTATTCCTGCTGGATTCAGTATACTTGTATGGCTTTTAACCTGTGGCTTTAGTGGTGGGGGGAGGGGGAGAGGGAGAGGGTAAGAGCTGGCTGGAAAATATTTTTGTTGAAAAGACAACTTCAAGTTTATTTGTTGAAATTTTTAGACTCTTGAAATTTTAGAAATATTTTAATTTCATTTGTGGGGAAAATCCCCATTTCCTCACTTTAAAAAAAAATGACTTGGAAAGGGTGAAAAATGTTTGTTTTAAGAGACAGGATTTTTTTCCCCTACATTGTCTCACTTTTTAAATTTCCTCCCTCATACTTTTCCATTGGAATAAAGAGGCATGTGTGAGTGTGTGTGGAAAATGAGAAATTCCAAGAAAAAGTTGTTTTGAAAATTTTTGGTGTAAAATGAAAATTATTGTGAAAAAACAGTGAAATAAAAGAAAAATCCTTTTTTTTTTCTTTTCAGTAAATGTTTCATACAACAGGTGTGTTCTTTTCTTTGAGGGGCTCTACTGATGTGGTTCCGCTGCTAGGTGTTGGGTGAGAGAAGGGAAGAATCCAGAAGTTCGTGCAGGAGTCACACTCCTCATGTTCTGTTTAGTACAGCACCTCAGGGCTGAGTAGTATGTGGGCTTTGTGAGGCTACTATAGGTAAAATAGACATGCCCAGACTGGGCTATAATGGACGTGACTTATAGATGGTATTACTCTTGATTCAGCAAGCAGAAATTCTTCATCATCACTTTGTGGATGGGCGGAAAGGAGGTTATTTCCATTCTATTCCCCTTTTTGCTAAAATAGTAATAAGTACCTATCCCCAGATAGCTATGTCCTTCAGGTTTATAGATCATCTTTCCCTTTCATATAGCTGTCTTCTTACCCTGCAATATCTTGGTACCCTTTTCCCCTCTCATGTTGTAGGCCTGAGACCTGATCAATGCTCCCCCCCCCATATTAAACCAGCCTTGGGCAAAACTCAGGGAGTTCACTACTAAAATTGGAAAAAAAAGGAATGTTCTGCTGCTGATATTGCACCCCCACCTCAGGAATGTCCCTAACAAGAGTTATAACCACCAATGTTGTAAAGATGCTGGGAAATTAGGGAGGGTACAGAAAGACTCAAAAAATGGTAAAATAAACTCTGACCAGTGTTTTATGCTGACCATCTGGACAAATAAAGAAGGTCACAACTAAGTTACAATTTGGGCATGAAAGATAATATGTAAAAAACTTGGGCAGGAAGAAGTACACATAGGTGCCAGTGTGTAATTGATTAAAAATTTTGTATAATGTGATAGGTTTAGTAAATTTGAAGGAGGTAGCTAGTTTTACCTATATAATATAAATGAAAAACAATGCTCTTTGGGAACTATTTCCGGACTGCAGTGAAACATCAAGCTGCTAGAACTCTGACCCCTCTGCACGACCGTGATGTGCAGAGGCTTCGCCGGTAACCCCCGATGAATGAATCCTGAGTGGTCACTGGGTGAAATTTGTCTGTATATTGGAAGAGGTGAGCATAAGAGATTTGCTTGGTATATGTATTCTGTGTGTGTTGCTAATACACAGCTGTGCTCTAAACATCTATTTAAGGCTCTTTTACTGGGAAAAGGTTTCGCAGACCCATAGAGCCCTGAGCCCAGAGGGAAAGGGCAGGTACTTAAATTGACCAGGCTTATTCCTGAGTCCCATGGGTAAGGATAGCTGCCTTACACCCTGAGCCCTCGGAAGGGAAAGGGTGGGGGTGCCTAAATTGATTGGGTCACGCCTTGAGCCCTTGGTAGGGTATAGGCAGGGTGCCTTAAATTGAGCAGGTAACCGTGTTGCTTCTCCTTCCCTTGAACCATTTCCAATTTAAAAATCTCTCACTCCTCTCACACCAATTAATAAATGGCAAAGGTATTACGTTGTACTGTATGTGTGCAAATTAACACTGCTAACATCTTCCCATTTTCCTACTAATTACTATGGGAGGATGAAAGGAGGCATTTTAGTTAATGAACAGTTGTAGAGCACTTTGAACATGATGCAACACACTATAGAAGTGTGACGTACACCTCTACACCAATATTCCACACAAAGATGGACTACAAGCTATCAGGAACAGTATCCCTGATAATGTCACAGCTAACCTGGTGGCTGAACTTTGTGATTTTGTCCTCACCCACAACTATTTCACATTTGGGGACAATATATACCTTCAAGTCAGCGGCACTGCTATGGGTACCCGCATGGCCCCACAATATGCCAACATTTTTATGGCTGACTTAGAACAACGCTTCCTTAGCTCTCATCCCCTAACGCCCCTACTCTACTTGCGCTACATTGATGACATCTTCATCATCTGGACCCATGGAAAAGAAGCCCTTGAGGAATTTCCCCATGATTTCAATAATTTCCATCCCACCATCAACCTCAGCCTAGATCAATCCACACAAGCGGTCCATTTCCTGGACACTACTGTGCTAATAAGCGATGGTCACATAAATACCACCCTATACCGGAAACCTACTGACCACTACACTTACCTACATGCCTCCAGCTTCCATCCAGGCACACCACACGATCCATTGTCTACAGCCAAGCTCTAAGATATAACCGCATTTGCTCCAATCCCTCAGATAGAGACAAGCACCTACAAGATCTCTATCAAGCATTCTTAAAACTACAATACCCACCTGCTGAAGTGAAAAAACAGATTGACAGAGCCAGACGAGTACCCAGAAGTCACCTCCTACAAGACAGGCCCAACAAAGAAAATAACAGAACACCACTAGCTGTCACCTTCAGCCCCCAACTAAAACCTCTCCAGCGCATCATCAGAGATCTACAACCTATCCTGAAAGATGATCCTTTACTCTCACAGATCTTGGGAGACAGACCTGTCCTCGCTTACAGACAACCCCCCAACCTAAAGCAAATACTCACCAGCAACCACACATCACTGAACAAAACCACTAACCCAGGAACCTATCCTTGTAACAAACCCCGATGCCAACTCTGTCCACATATCTATTCAAGTGACATCATCACAGGACCTAATCACATCAGCCATACCATCAGGGGCTCGTTCACCTGCACATCTACCAATGTGATATATGCCATCATGTGCCAGCAATGCCCCTCTGCCATGTACATTGGCCAAACCGGACAGTCTCTACGCAAAAGAATTAATGGACACAAATCTGACATCAGGAATCATAATACTCAAAAACCAGTGGGAGAACACTTTAACCTGTCTGGTCATTCAGTGACAGACCTGCGGGTGGCTATATTACAACAGAAAAACTTCAAAAACAGACTCCAACGAGAGACTGCTGAGCTGGAATTGATATGCAAACTAGACACAATCAACAAAGGATTGAATAAGGACTGGGAATGGCTGAGCCATTACAAACATTGAATCTATCTCCCCTTGTAAGTATTCTCACACTTCTTATCAAACTGTCTGTACTGGGCTATCTTGATTATCACTTCAAAAAATTTTTTTCTCTTAATTGGCCTCTCAGAGTTGGTAAGACAACTCCCACCTGTTTATGCTCTCTGTATGTGTGTATATATATATCCTCAATATATGTTCCATTCTATATGCATCTGAAGAAGTGGGCTGTAGTCCACGAAAGCTTATGCTCTAATAAATCTGTTAGTCTCTAAGGTGCCACAAGTACTCCTGTTCTTCTTGCTGTCCATGTTCCTGAAGTATTAAGTCTATCATTGGCTTCCTCTTTTCCATTGTGGCTTGGACCTTTCATTTACTTCTTATATTTTGGTCATATTAAGTGATAAAATGAAAATATTAAGAATATGGAAAGGCTGTCATTCGTATTTCACTGAAATTGTATGGAAAGAAGACAGTGGGACTGATTCACTATTACATTATTTCAGTTTGACACCAGTGTAATTCTATGGATCTCAATGGACAACAGTAGTGAATCAGCCCTACTGCATAACAACTAGTAAATAGAAAAATGCAGGTTTTTATACGTCATCAGTCTTGGACTCAGAAACCAAGAACGGCCAGTTTCTTTGTTGGTCCATAAGCGTTTTAATGTGTTTTAAATGATTGGGCTGAATCCTCACCTTATATACAATGATGTAGTTCCATTCAAGTCAAAAGCTAGGTCAGTTTACACCAGATGAGGATAAAGGGTTTTGGGGTGCTCAACTGGAGACACCTTACTGTGGTCTGGCTTTCAGAAAGTACTGAGCACTTGTCCTATGAAAGTCAGGCTCCCATAAGGCATCTCAAATTGGGCATCCAAAATCACTGGTTACTTTTGGATATTGTGTGGGAAATATTATAGTTCTCATAGTCACAAAATGTATTCATATTCTTCCTTGGATTTGTGATACGCTATGTAGCATATCACCTCTGAGAGTACACTTATTCCCTTGGCATGTTTTTAGTCCCTAATTATAAAAACACTGAATTCCATAAAATGCCTACTTAGTCATGTATGCCTATGATTAGCTCTGAATTTTGTTTCCCTCTTCCATTGCGTTGACTAAACCTCCTTCCCCATGACCTGAGTGCACATTTCTTATTTCAGGCCTGTGAGGTAGAAAGTAAACGAAGTGCTGTGAGATCCTAAAACTTACCACTGTGGGAGTCTCTTTCTAACATTTCATTATTCAGATCTCACTATACTTCTCTTGTTTCTTCCCTTGAGTACACAGTAATTTCGCTTTCAATTTTTTCCATTTTCAACACTGCTCTTCCATCTACTGCTTTATCCAGCTGGCTTCTACCCCAACACTAGCATGCACTGTACCTTTCATTCAGTAAAACACTGTAGGTATGAGGTATGGATTATTTCCATGGACTATGCTCTTTTCAAGATTCTTGTATGACAAATATATTGAGGTCTGATTAGAGCAACACTGAAACCTTTTTAGAAAATATTTTGGGGGGCACTCTCAGTGGAAATACTGAAGTCAAGTTGTCACAATAAAATGCCCCCCCACCCATGGGGTCCCCTGGGTCAGCACCAGCATTGTATATTGCTAACGCCTTTATATGCATTGGAAGGTATCTTGGGAAGGGTTGAAGGTGTGAGTGTGGAGTGAAAGATTCCTTTGAAGGTTACAAGAGACCGAAGGGGGAGGAAGAGAGAAAGGAATGGGTTAACTCGATGATCCAGCTAGGCCCAAAGATAGGGAACGAAACTGCACCCCAAGGCCAGCGCACACAAACAAGCTCTCTGCTGCCAAACAGCCAGAAGCCTGTAGCTCAACCCCGGCCAGCCGTGAGAAAGGAGAACTGAGCCAGACAGAACTGAAGGGGTTGCAAAACTAGTATGATTGCGAAGGTCAGTGAGTGGAAAAACAACAGTCTCGTGACCCTGAAACCGGTGTGTTTTGGGAAACTAAAGGAGCTGCGAAAGGCTGGTTCGGACTGGTACCGAGAGCATGGGAGATGAGGGTCCCTGAACAAAAACACCCCTGGAAGAACCCAGGGCTTAAAACCCTCCCGAGAGCTGAAGCAAGTCAGAGATTTACAGTGGACCCTAGACGACCTGTGCACAGGGCAGAACTCTTGTCTACCCTCCCCCCCCCCTTCTTCTTACGTTACACTCAGGCTTGGCCAGTCTTGAGTTGTGCATGTGTAAGTATGAAAGTGGGTTAGGACTCAGGCACTAACGCTTTCTTTTTCCCTCTGAGTGACATGGGGCGCACCCTGCACTCACCGCTGTTATTTGGTTAATAAAGCTTTAAATTTAGTAATTTGGTGTGCTCCTTCATCTCTTCCCCTAAAGATCCTGCAGCCTCAGCCTGATCACCTGAAGCCCCAGGCAGATTGGTAACATAAATCTGCCACATTTCTGGTGAAGAAGTGCGGAGGGGGGCGGCTCTGAGGAACACACCAACTGTTCTAACTGGCTGTACTAACGAATTGTGTCCGCATGTTCAGGAAACGAAAGGTCACGATATCGGATATCCATGATGGGTTCAAGGCTGGACACATGGGCATTAGGTAGCACGGACACAGGAGTCCCGCTGCCTGGTCCGCTGGTGTCATGGGAGGCTGGTGGACCTGATGCCCGAGCCACGGAAGGGGTGACAAAAAGGGACGGGACCCTATTGCCTCTTTCAAAGCGGGGGTGAGGACCTCTCCCGGCTGGCGAGGGCTCTCACCAAGGTGGGACACAATCCCTGGGGTTCCATGGTGGAGCTTCAGAAAAGTGTGCAAACTTGGCAGGATTTGTTAGACGTGTATGCCGAGAATAAAAGGCAGAAGGGTAAAAACTTCGGGACAGATGTGGGATTGATATAAACTTTTGTGTTTTGTATGAGCATGGGCATGGAAAAGAGATTCATAAAGAAATATGTTCAGGTGGTATTTTCTATATGAGACCCAACTCTATATGAGACCCAACTCCAAAGGGAGCCACAATAGGTTGTGTTTCTTTTTCAAATCTTTGTATGTTTTAAAAGCAGGAGTTGAAAGTGAAAAGTAATCAAAACTCTGTCTTAAAAGGGACACAATCAATTTCCACCAGAGTCTCTGAGCTGTTAATGGCTTTGGATCCAAAAGCAAGACAGAAAGTGTCCATGTTAATGCAAATTACCTAACTGATAAAGGTAGAAGCCATTGAAACCTGGCCTGCCTATAGAAAAAACATAGGAAAATATG
This sequence comes from Chrysemys picta bellii, assembly GCF_011386835.1. Taxonomy (NCBI): domain Eukaryota; kingdom Metazoa; phylum Chordata; order Testudines; family Emydidae; genus Chrysemys; species Chrysemys picta. The sequence continues at coordinate 226,370,222 of NC_088791.1, forward strand.
GGGGTAATTCCTCTGTTTTGCCTGTAAATTGCAAGAGTAATTGTAAAAGAAAGGAATATTTTAAGCAATAATCTTCCACCCCCAAAGGAGTGGAAACATGTTCATTTTGTCTTTCAGAAAATCAAGAAAAGCTGATACCAGCTGAAGAGCAACCCAAAATACCATGAATCTACTGTCACACTAGAAATTGTGTTTTGTGTTCTATGTTTTGTCTTGTGTTGTTTGTCTTGTTGCTAGCACTGTTGCGTATTAAAAATACGGCAGGGAAACATACTCAAGTAGTAGACACCATATTAGGAGCAGGGATTATAAATACTGTAAACCTGGAGGTAATTAAAAATAAATTAAGCTCTCTGTCCCACCTACAGGACAGCCTAATACAGAAACAAACGGAAATGAAAAACCATATTGCTATAGCTATGAGATGTACTGAAATGCAGATACTTGCTTTGTCCACCTTGGAACACAAAATATTTTGGGTAGTATCAGGAATCACTAACGTTTTGATACACTGGCTAAAGCAAAGAAAAAGATCGCTGTTTGATACTTACCAATACAAATGGATGCAGTATGTTTCTAGCATAGTAAGGCCAGACCTTTTCATTGGGAAAATTGTTGTTAAAAATGCACACCAACAAGCTCTGGAAGCAAAGATATGGAAAGTTAGCCCCCTCCTCATATGGCCTGGAGCGGAATGGGAGGCCCTTTGGCGAGCGATAGTAATTTCTGATCTCTGGATGCAATATTGTTGTTATGACCTCCTAAACCAGACAAATGACATCCATGACAGAAGCAAGGGAGGGGTGTAATGGGATGACTAATGACTTAAATAGTTTTTGTATGTGCCTCAATTTCCCCCAATAGATGTATTTACGTTCTTTTCCTTTCCCTTTTGCTTTGTTAACAGAACAGGCAGTAATAGTGAGAGCCCAGGGACACCCCGAACAGGAGTGGTGGGACTGCTCTTGCTGCTTCAGGCGTGAAGAATCCTTTATTGTGATACAATGTATGTTTGGTGGCATATTTTTATGGGAATCTTGGGTTTCTGACGCTTTTGTCCTCCTTTGTTAATTTTACCACGATCCAAAACTGGCTATAGTGGAAGAAAAGGTTTATTATCCATTGGCGGGGGGGGGGGAGACGGGGAATTGTGGCACATCATCCTGGGAATGTGGCACCGTGTATTACCTGGGCATTTTCATAGGGGTGGCCCCCTGCCGAAAGCCCCAGGTCCCCTGGCCCTGCATATCCCTCCCCAATTGCGTCCCAGATGGGGTTAACCCAGAAGAACTCCATACCCCGCGAGACAGCACCGCCCGGGACAACATTGCGTCCCATCTCCATCTAACCCCCCTGCAAAGAGTTTGTTTCCACCACTCTTTAGAGGAGAAAGATCTCTATTTGTACTGCCAACACTTTTGGTTCCACTGGGAAGGAGAAACCTGGGAGCAATGGCTCGAGTGAACCACTGATGAGAAGGTAAATGGGGAGGTTTTCAACATTACAGAAGAGTTCAACATTGCCATCAGAGTCAGTGCTTCACATTGACAGCTGGAATCGGGATGTGGTTGTGGTATTGGTACCTGGACAGTGTAGGGTTTAACCCAGTCCCCGTAGTTCCAAATGTTGGTATATTACTTATATCACCCACTCATCCACACACACATCCCACCAGTGCGGGGAGGTAAATATTACGTGTCCCGAACAATTTCCAGCATCCCTTCTAAATTGTAGCCTCCTTTGCTTAGCCCCCAGTCTTCAGGGAATCGTCTTAGGAAAGCACCTCCACGTCTTCCTCCCAACCAGCGGTGGTGGAAAATTTTACCAGCCACCAATGGGAGGCAGATACTCAATGCTGGATCCTCCTCAATGCTACCTTGGGGGCTTTAGACATTACTTGCCTCTGAAGCGTTTCAGATCCCAGCCTTCCTTCCCAATTGTACCAGGGGGGCCAACCTCCAACTTGTGCTCCTTACGCAGGCATTGTCCCCCCAGAAAAAGCAGACCTTGGTGAGCTCCTTGTGGGATGGGGCCAATTCGGCAGCTAGCATTTGGAATATTCAGCAAGGGGCCATGAGAGACGAGTGGTTGGGACAGTTGGAAAAGGCCATGGGGCTGGTCACATGTGCAGATCTCACCCACCTTACAGTGACCACTTCCGCCCTCGAACATACTGCTGAATTGGCCCTTCACACGCGAGACGCCTTACGGGGACTGATTGAGGCCATAATTGAGGCTGGGGACCAACTAGCTTGGGATTCTGTGTGCTCCCAGCACCAACAATATTTGACCCAGCAAGTCCGTAGCATCTAGGAGGATGTGCTCCATGGAGCATAGCCCAGGGAAATCCATTTCCACTCAGGGATTCCCAGGGAGTGTTGGCCTTTTCACTATTCCTGGAAGCTCACTAACTGAAAGTGCACAGGCATGGCTTGCACCTTCATGGCCTTCGGCCCATGAAAGGAGTGTGGGCCACTGCCTCTGGGTGGTCCATCGCGACGTGGGAAGTGTCTCCCCACCCCATGACATGGCTAAGAGGTATGTGCTGACTGCATCCCCTGACTATCACCACATATGGATTGCAGAGGGCAACACGTGGCAGCTATGGCCTATGGAGCTCCCTCAAATAATCTGTAAAGAAAGGGCAATGCCAGGGCGCTTTTATGAGGTGGGTAAACACATCTGATGAGAAGGAGAGGCATCGGGATACACCTCCACTAAAACACATTTCTTTACCAATACCTCTGCTTGTGTTTGGAGGACCACTACCCCAGAGTACCCCTCAACTTGCTGTTACAATCTTAAGCGCAAAATTTTTCAGTGCATTGGCCTGCTCTTATTCAAAGTATTGTAAATATTTCTAACTATATTGTGTTTAATTTTTCATGGATTACACCCAATGTTTTTCTTCCATTATCGCACACCCGGGAGCAATTTACCCTGTTCCAAACAGATGCCTCCTCCTTTACAATGTTGCAGCACACATTCAACCTGGAGAAAGCTGCCTTTGCCACAGCCATTCAGGTGGGGCATCTATGTCAACAAGGGGATATGTTATGCTATGTTACTAATGAAGCCAGAAGCCATCACTGGCTTGTGTATACAATTGTTGCTGCCCTACTAATTTTGTTTTTGCTATATTGCTGTTTGTGTAGGAGGCCAATGGTGACACTAGCCAGAGTGTCAGAGGGAGGGTGGAAACCTCAGTGGTGACCCCTTACAACGGGGTGTTGATTTGGGGTCAAGGGGGGGGGGGACTGTCACAATAAATGGCCCCCCTATGGGGTCCCCTGGGTCAGCACCAGCGTTGTATATTGCTAACGCCTTTATATGCATTGGAAAGTATCTTGGGAAGGGTTGAAGGTGTGAGTGTGGAGTGGAAGATTCCTTTGAAGGTTACAAGAGGCAGAAGGGGGAGGAAGGAAGAAAGGAATGGGTTAAGTCGACAATCCAGCGAGGCCCGAACATAAGGAACGAAACTGCAGCCCAAGGCCAGCGCACACAAACAAGCTCTCTGCTGCCAAACAGCCAGAAGCCTGTAGCTCAACCCCGGCCAGCCGTGAGAAAGGAGAACTGAGCCAGACAGAACTGAAGGGGTTGCAAAACTAGTAAGATTACGAAGATCAGTGAGTGGAAAAACAACAGTCTCGTGACCCTGAAACCAGTGTGTTTTGGGGAAACTAAGGGAGCCGCGGAAAGCCGGTTCGGACTGGAACCAAGAGCACAGGGGACGAGGGTCTCTGAATGAAAACACCCCTGGAAGAACCCAGGGCTTAAAACCCTCCCAAGAGCTGAAGCAAGTCGGAGATTTACAGCGGACCCTAGACGACCTGTGGACGGGGCAGAACTCTCTTCTACCCTCCCCCCTTCTTCTTACATTACACCCAGGCTTGGGTTGTGCATGAGTAAGTATGAAAATGGGTTAGGACTCTGGCACTATCGCTTTCTTCCTCCCTCTGAGTGACGTGGGGCGCGCGCTGCACTCACCGCTGTTATTTGATTAATAAAGCTTTAAACTTAGTCACTTGGTGTGCTCCTTCATCTCTTCCCCTAAAGATCTTGCAGCCTCAGCCTGATCATCTGAAGCCCCAGGAAGATAGGGAAAATCTCTTTGTGACAGATTTATGTTACCAATCTGATACCATACAGACATATAAAGACAACAATAAAGGTTTCTGAAATGAAGTAGGTGAATTCCTTTTGGGCTATTCTGAAGAACCAGATGAATCATCCTACTGTGTGACCAAGTGTACCCCTGATATATGCAATTACATGGCTTGAATTACAGAACAATGTTACTGAACCAAGCATAGCGCTCTATTAATATAGTGAAGTGTCAAGATTTACATCCAGATATGACTTACCCTTTGTGTATGATCACAGACCCTTCTCAACCTTCTTCATCTCATTGTGGCTCTATCTGTCCTCCTTGAGCATCTTGTCCAAGAAGGCATTTCTTCTCTGCTGATTCTTCTTTTTCATTTCTGGAATCAGCTGTAGAAATTTCTTTTGGACCTATCATCAGGTAATTGCCAAAAGGCTGAATTCTGTCTTCTCTCTCTAGAATGTCTCCTTGTTTGCTTGAGCCTAGATCACCAGCTCGTTCTCTGATCATTCTGTCTGCTTTCATTGGCTCTCTCAGGTTCTGGCTACAACATAACTTATTAGTCATTACTTCAAGACTGAAATCCTTCCTTCTGGATTAAAAAAAAAAGTAGTTCTGTTTTGTCCATGGTGGTTACTTTGCTATCTCAGCCCCTAACTTTGTTGCTTTTAAGACCAGAATGTTTGCCCCCTCCCCATTTTTTTACCCTTTTATGCTTTTATTACATTTCCCTTGACAGTAATTTCACTTGTTGCAATTGCTATCTCCATTTCCAGTATTCATCTTTCCTAGATTTTGAATGTCATATTTTAAGTATTTTAGTTGGAGTCTTTCAGTTTCACAGTGGTCTCTACCAGCAGATCCATATAGTAGCCTCCCTGACGTGTTTAATGCTTTTGGCTCAAGAATCAGTACTGCTGTGGCACTGACAGGTAAAAGTGATGAGAGGGACTGGCAATAAGTTTAGTTGCTCCTAGAATGACTCAGTGAACTGGATGTATGTTTTAATGACTGAGACTCAATACTGTCCTCAGGAATATGATTACAAAAAACAACTATATTTATATAGTTATTCCTAGGTTAAGAGAAGGTGTTCCAACACATTAAAATATAACAAACCCACCCCTTCCGCTGCTCCATGTTCTTCAAGATTGGCCAAGCTGGCATGGACTTACTCTTTGCATATGGTCACAGAACCTGACTCTTAACAGTCTTCATCTTTCTGTGGCTTTCTCTGTCGTTCTTTAGCAGCTTGTCCAAGAAGTTGTTTCTTCTCTGCTGGTTTGACTTCTGGCTCTGCAATAGCTCCTTTTTCATTTCTGGAGTTGGCTGTAGAAATGTCTTTTAAGCCCTTTCGTTTGGAGCTCCTCTACCAGCACTGAGGAGTGCCCTATGACTGACTCTCCATACATCCTACTCTGCATCTCCTGCATAGGGCCTGTGGGGGCTACTGCCAACCTGGGTTGATACTAACTATCACAAAGCCTCCTGCTATCTGTAGGAAGAGGGATATGCAGACTGGGGGGGGGGGATCTCTGTTTACTGAAAACAGGTGCTTGTGGGTGAAGGAGAGATGGATGTCTCTGCTGTTTCCATTTTCCAATAGCCGTTCCCAGAGAAATTGTATGTTCTGACTGATGAGCTCATGTTGCCACCTGAATTGCTCTACTGTATTGTGCTCCAGGGAAGAGGGGAGCATTCAGTCCCTCAGTTTTCTCTGGTGTTACTCAGCCGGGGAGAACCCACTCTCCATATCTTGAGGAAGGCACTCCCTAATGATCTCCCAGTTGTGAGTGGAGCAGAGATTTTCTCTCTCGTGGCAAGGATCATGTTGGGGTGGCTGCAAAGGTGCTCTGAGGTGACTGCTCAGGGGGCAGTTGTCCCTTCCTCATCCTTCCATCAGGATTTCACTAGTGTTCCAAGTCCACTCAGCACTTGGGTCAGGGTTGGGTCACTGGATCTCTCTCTCTCTTTTTTTTTTTAAAGCTCATCTCTTCAATTTGTTTTTCAGTGAGCCATCACCACGTTCCAGCACTAGATTCTGAAGTCTTCTTAGATTAGCTTTAACCCAACGTGTATCTTTTGTTTTAGTTCCTAACACCCAAGCAATTCTATGAAATGTAAAGTAAAAGTTTGTCTTTGGAAGAGCAGATAAAATGTGCTTTAATGTCAGGCAATAGCCCAATGCAACATTTAGAGAGAGAGTTTCATCCTCAGGTCAGCTTGCATACAACTTTCATGTGTATTCTAAGCCATAACTTCTTCTGGGTAAACGTTTTTATAGCTGTATCTAAATTACAGAGCCACCTGTGTCAAACCCATTTGTGATAATTTGAGACACTACAATCTACTGGTGTTTCCTATTCAACTCAGTGAGTAAGCAATGGAAAACATGGTGGCAAATGGTCAGGTATGTATAAGTATGGAAGCTTTATTTGTCTTTTCCTTTAAATTTAGTTCATGTTAGAGGAATAGCAAGTTAAAGCTATGATCTCTTCAAACCCTCATAAGGAAGTGTAGATAGGAAAGTTGTGTTACCAATGGAGTTTACATTAAGCATGTATGCATTGATTGTTTATTAACAAAAAAATGAAAATAAATGAACATTAAAAATGTGTGTGGGAAGGATTTCACGCACCATTAAATAATTTTAAATTAATTATTAATAAAATAAAGACTAAAACTGGGTGAAATTCTTTTGGACAGGCACAAATGCAGATTCATCAACACTGTTATTTCATGAATTTGTGATGTTTTCAACAAATTGTTTCAGACAAACAAAAGTCCAGAAAAACTAAAACATTTTGTTTCACCATTTTAAGTGAAATATTTTTGCTTTTTCAATTCAAATGACTTTTTATTTTGAAATTTCCTTCAGTATAATGAAAAACAATTAAAAAAAGATTGAATGCTCAAACCTGAAATGGAACATTTCATTTTGGGTCAAGGGTGATCTAAAATTAATTTGTTAGTACTTTTTGATTTGCTAAAAATTTTGAAACAATTCACATTCAACTTGACCCAAAATGATTTCTTTAATCTAATTTTTTGAACTCACAGTGAGCCAAAAAAATTCATTATTCACATGATTCTAGTAAACACTCCAAATATATGAACAATAAAATAATTGTATACGTTAAGAGACTAAGTTCTGATACTTTTGCTCATGTCAAATGGTAGCTTAGTCCATGAGTAATCCCATTGCCAACTGGATCACTCAAGGAGTAACCTAGGGTCTGTCTATACTGCAGTTGGAAGTGTGCTTCCCAGCACAGCTAGACAGACACACATTAGCTCTGCTTGAGCTATGTGCTAAAAATAGCAGTGTAGCTGGGGGTATCACAGGTGGCAGCTAGTCCAAGCTGAGTGCAAACCTGCTCAGATCCCCTGGGTACATCCTTGTTAACCCAAGCAACTGCCCAGGCTACCTCTGGCTACACTGCAGTATTTTTGACCTGTTAGCTTGAGCAGAGCTATCACGTTTGTCTACCCTTTCTTGGAAGCATGCGCCCAGCTGCATTACAGACATAGCTTACTGTGAGTAAGGGGTTTAGAATCTGACCCTAAATTCATAAGCATGAATGCAGTGCTCATGTATGTGAGAAACCAATAGCTCTGGATGTAGTTGCTGAACATGCGGGCAATATACAAAACTTCATCACATATCTCCGTGAAGGCTCCTCAATCCTAACTCTCCGTACCGCACCTTTTGCTATTCCAGATTGATACTCTAGCACAAAGACTGCCAGCTATATTTGATTTGTGTGGCACTTTCTGATGTGGATATGTATCTCGAAGAGACTATTGACTTCATTTTTCTATCACTTTATTTTTGTTGATCTGGATATTATTTAGCAAACCTATAGGAAGGCAAAATACAATCTAGACCTAAATAAATAAATCTCGAAACAAAATGCCTCGGACCCATTTTCTGCTGCCCTGCACTTTATGTAGTCACTTATCCCAGTGAAAAGTGAGTGCAAAAAGGATGTAACATGCTATCAAATCAGAACAGTAGCCTTTCACGCCCACTGTAAAAACTAGTGTAAATGACTACACAAAATGCAGTTCAATTCTGAATCGGATTATTACATTTAGCTACTAGATACAGGTGAAAGGGTGAGATTTTATGGGCTCAGTAGCTAATCATATACAGCTTATACTCAACTGTTCACAATCTATAGTATCAGCTTGCTATCCTGGTGCCTGGCTGAGATCAGCAGGTTGATTAGGAGGAGTTAACTGAAGCTAAACCCAAGCAAGACAGAGGTTATGCTTGTAGGCAGAGAAAAACCCTTCAAGGAGATTGCCCTCATGCTGCTCTCTTCTTTAGCTGAGTACATACGTATACAAATCTTCAAGGCAGTCTTCAGGTTACACATCTTTCTAGACTGAGTCTGGTCTTACAAATAGCAGTCTCCATAAGAAACAATTTAGGAAGTGAAGACTTCAGCCCCTTCTTCCTAGTAATGAGCTGATCTCAATCATGCACACCTCCATTACCTCATGAAAAGGTTATTGTAATTCAATTTACCTTGCGCTTGAAAGAATTAGCCCTAAAAAGGCTACAAAGCAACAATATGAGTTACCAAGAGCAAGTAAACGCTGCTCAGTCTGTTAGCTCACTATAGAACATTGAGTCAAATTTTAGGTTTTATTCCTTATTGAGGCTCTGAATGGACAGATTATTTTAGGTACCATCTAACCCTCCAGAACCTTAATAGCCCTGCTCCTTAGGGGAACTGTCTGTCACAAGGATGAAGCTAGTGTGCAGGAGACAGAGCTTTCGAGATGGCTGGTATGAGACTGTGAAATTCACTACTGCAGGAAATTGAAATGACCACAAACAAACCTCGCCATTTTTCCAAATGCAAAACTCACTTTTGACCTTGTTTTGCCACATGGCAGCACAAAGTGTATCAATTTTACTTAAAACATAAACGCTTTTTCAAAACCAAAGCATGCAACTTTTCCTCCTGGGAGTGAGGGCCAGAGAGAAAACTTTAGTTGAATGACATTAGTGCTTTTGGTAACATTTTCAAAAACTTCTATGTGATTTAGAAGCCCAGATCCCAATCACTTTCAGTGAGGTTTAGGCCCCTTTTGAAAAAGTTCTAAGTCAGTTAGGTGCTTTTGCATTTTTTTTACCTTTGTCTTTTTTCTTTTTTTTAACTTTGTTTTTACTTGTGTGTGTGTGTGTATGAGGGTCAGGGTGAGTAAATGGCCATTCTTGATTTTATTTTATATGTTTAGGAGCACAGAGTGATCGCCTTTTATTCTGGATTGCAGGTCAAAGCTCTGCCCAGATAGATGCCTATATTACTGAGATATGTGAGGGGACAGCTGGGGCAGTGGAGACTTCCTGCAGAGGCTGCAGCAGCACTAAGATATCTGGAGGTAGGTTTGCCTTTTTCCTGCTCCCCCCTCTACTCCTGGGTGTGGGAAGAGGGGGAGTAACTCCTCTCAATCCCACCCCTCCCCATGCACCCAAAATGAGAGAGGAATAGGCAGTGTGGTAGGAGCACTTGTGACCTGCCCCCCTCATCTCAGAAACCAGGAGCAGTTTGTAAGTCCAGGGAGAAATAGTTCCCAGAATGGGAAAGAGGTGTAGGGAGAAGCACTGGTGACTCTGCCCCCATTGCAATCTGGAGATGCCTTAGGAATTGATATGGGGAACAACCCTACCCAAAAAAAGATGGGTGTTTCTGAGGGAGAGGGATGGCGCCAGGAGGAACACACTGCAATGACCCCAATGGCCCAGTTATTAAATGCAACCCTGCAACAGCTCTACCAGGCTCCCCTCCTGCTAATCTTTGTATCAGTCTCAGATAGAGTAGAGGAGACCCAGCCTGTGAGTCCCACCTATACCAACCCAGCACTCCACCTCTCCCGGCAATGCGAATAACTTGCTATGGGAAAAGTCCTGGATGTCAAGGGCACATAGGAAAGAGAGAACTGTTACAGCAGTTTGTACAGCTAATACACACATTAGCTAGTATCAGCAAAGTCTAACTATCTCCCCTTTAAAACCACTTTTTTCTGACTACCATGAGAATTAACATCCAGGTCCTCTGCTTCCATCTCAACCTCACTGGTTCAGTGGTGCACAAACATAACCACCTTCTCCAGAGTAAAAATACATTATTTTGTTCTCTAATATATAGCAAAGATAAGGGCTGTTATAGAAGGGATAAAGGAGAGACAAGAGAAAACATAGGGGGGAAATCAAATCAGTATCTTAGATGTCTGTATACTAATGCAAGAAGTATGAGGAATAAGCAGGAAGAACTAGAAATGTTAGTTAATAAACACAACTTTACATAGTTGACATCACAGAGACTTGGTGGGATAATATACATGACTAGAATATTGGTATAGAAGGATACAGCTTGCTCAGGAAAGACAGGCAAGGAAAAAGGGAGGAGGTGTTGCCCTATATATCAAAAATGTATACACTTGGACTGAGGTTGAGATGGAAATAGGAGACTTGTTTAAAGTTTCTGGGTAAGGATAAAAGGGGTCAAAAACAAGGGTGATGTCATGATAGTGGTCTACTGTAGACCACCTAACCAGGAAGAAGAGGCGGATGAGGCTTTTTTTAAACAGCTAACAAAATCATCCAAAGCACATGATTTGGTGGTGATGGGGGACTTCAACTATCCAGACGTCTGTTGGGAAAATAACAAAGCAGGGCACAGATTATCCAACAAGTTCTTGGACTGTATTGGAGACTTTTTTTATTTCAGAAGGTGGAGAAAGCTACTAGGGGAGAGGCTGTTCTAGATTTGATTTTGATAAATAGGGAGGAGCTGGTTGAGAATTTGGAAGTGGAAGGCAGCTTGGATGAAAGTGATCATGAGATGGTAGAGTTCATGATTCTAAGGAATGGTAGGAGGGAGTACAGCACAATAAAGATAATGGATTTCAACAATGTAGACTTTAGCATACTCAGAGAGCTGGTACGTAAGATCCCATGGGAAGCAAAGTGAAAAACAGTTCAGAAGAGTTGTCAGTTTTTCAAAGAGACATTATTAAGGGCACAAGAACAAACGATCCAACTGCATAGGAAGGCTAGGAAGTATAGCAAGAGACCACCCTGACTTATGCAGGAGAACTTTAATGATCTAAAATGCAAAATAGAGTCCTACAAAAAAAATTGAAACTAGGTCAAATTACAAAGGATGACTATAAACAAATAACACAGTATGTAGGGACAAAATTAGAAAGGCCAAGGTACAAAATGAGATTAAACTAGCTAGAGACATAAAGGGTAACAAGAAAACATTCTACAAATACATTAGAAATGTAAGCAGGCGTGGACTCACTCCTGCAGCACCTCCTGCTGGTCATCTTGGGAATTAGCTCACCAGCCTCCAGAGCGCCCTCTGCAGGCCAGGTGTCCCACCTGTCTTTGGCCATCGTGTCCCTCCCAGACCCCAGTGCCCTTGGCTTAGGTGCTGCCCCCCCTGGCAGTACCCCACTCTCTCTCTGGGTCTCCCCACCCAGGGGAACTCCCACCCCCTATTCCAATTTTGCCTCAGTTGTGGCTACTGCCAGTCACCATCTAGCCCCCACACCCTGGGGCAGACTGCAGTCTATCAGCCAATCATCACCGGCAACAAGGGGTTTGGACTGGCTGCCTTTACCCACCCTCTGGCTGCCCTTGTGCAACCCCAATACCTATTTGGGCCTAGGACCAGGCCTTGCAGCCTGGGGAGTTGCTGGCCTAGGGCTTCCCAGCCCTCAAGGCCTTCCCCCAGCCCTGCCTTACTCTAGGTCCTCAGGTGAGCTCCCTGCAGCCAGGCCTGTCTCTCTCTCCTGTCCTCTCTCTCTCTCTCTCCTCAACTCTACCTACCCTGGCCTTCTTATAAGGCTGAGTGGCTCAGTTTCGGGCATGGCCCCAGCTGCAGCCACTTCCCCAATCAGCCAGGGTTTTGCCCCTTTACACAGCCCCAGCCCTCTGCAGGGCTTTTCCAACCCCTTCAGGGCTGGAGCGGGCGTTCACCCCGCTACAAGAAGCAAAAGGAAAACCAAGGACCCGGGTTGCCCTGTTACTCAATGAATAGGGAAAAACAATAACAGAAAATGTGGAAATGGCATATGTGCTAAATGACTTTTTTGTTTAAATTTTCACCAAAATATTTAGTGGCAATTGGACTTGTAACTTAATGAATGCCAGTGAAAATGAAGTAGGATCAGAGGCTAAATTAGGGAAAGAACAGGTTAAAAATTATTTAGATAAGATAGATGTCTTCAAGTCACCTGGGCCTGATGAAATACTTCCTAAAGTACTCAGGAGGCTGACTGAGGAGATATCTGAGCCAAAAGAGATTGTCTTTGTCTTTGAAAACTCATGGAAAATGGGAGAGATTCCAGAGGACTGGAAAAGGGAAAATATAGTGCCAATCTATAGAAAGGGGAATAAGGACAACCCAGGGAATTACAACCAGTCAGCTTAACTTCAGTACCAGGAAAGACAATGGAACAAATAATTAAACAATCAGTTTGTAAACACCTATAAGATAACACAGCTCTACAGCCAAAATGCTTCTGAAATAAATGTAGTCAAACTTTACTAATTCTGGGTCACTGAGAACGAAAATGATGCTTAAAATTGTTGATTGGCTCTAGTTTTCAAGATATGCTATTGGGTCAGTATATATGACCCTTGACTTGGGAATGGCGGAGGATAAGTGAGTTATAAAGGGAAGGGATCTCAATTTAAACCAGAAATGACTAAAATACATCTTTGACTGGATCTATGAATAAATCTATGACTGGGTTTGGATAGTACTTGCTTTTTAGGCAAAACCATGAATGATGCAATCTGAAGCTGGTATTGCGTCATACATGATATGAATTGCATCATGTTATTCCTAGAAGTCATGGATGATGCAATCATAACAAAGCTTACATCACTCTGCTGAACAAATTGCCCTATATCAGCTCTAGAAATCATACAGTGTCGTGCTCTCTTATTTGTCAGTGTTTGATTTTGCAAAGGGACACATTTCTGTTTCGCCAAAGTGAGCAGAGATGCCTCGTACTTGTGTGAACAGTGCAGATAACTTCTGCTATGTTTGTGGTGAAGTGACTTTTGCATCACAAAAGCGCAGTATAACCACTATGGTTAAGAAAGCCTATCACCTTTATTTTGGCTGCAAAATTGGAGATCAGGACAAGAGGTGGGCCCCACACATATGCTGCAACACTTGTGCAACAAATCTTCGCCAGTGGTTGAACAGGAAAAGGAAATCTATGCCTTTTGCAGTGCCAATGATTTGGAGAGAGCCAACAGATCATACCAGCAATTGTTACTTCTGCATGGTGCCTCCAGTTGGGAAACGTATGTCAAAGAAGAAAAAGTGGACTGTGCATTATCCAAACATTCCATCAGCTATACGCCCAGTACCCCACGGAGAAGGACTGCCGGTTCCTGATGCACCAGAATCATTCTCACTTGAGTCAGACGAGGAAGAGGAAGAGGATGAAACTTCTGGTCCTGAACCATCAATGTCACAGGACCCACATTTTCTCCCATCCTCCTCCTCTGAACCACACCTCATAACACAAGGTGAACTGAATGACCTTGTCAGGGATTTGGAACTACCCAAGAGTAAAGCAGAGCTGTTGGGCTCCAGACTACAGCAGTGGAATCTCCTGGCAGGTGATGTTAGGGTTTCCATGTTCCGTGACCGTCAAAAGGATCTCGTCTCATTCTTCTTCATGGAAGGTGATCTTGTAGCCTGCCACAACATCGATGGTGTGATGGCAGCCCTCAACATCGTTCACGATCCAGATGAGTGGAGATTGTTCATTGATTCATCGAAGACGAGTCTTAAAGCTGTTTTACTGCATAATGGCAATGTTTTGCCATCAATTCCAGTTGGTCATGCAGTCCATATGAAGGAAACCTATGACAACATGAAACAACTTTTGAGGTGCATAAACTATGACCAACATCAGTGGCAGCTTTGTGGCGATTTGAAGGTTGTTGCTCTCTTGCTTGGTCTGCAGACTAGATACACAAAGTACTGCTGTTTTCTCTGAGAATGGGATAGTCGTGCAAGAGATTCCCACTACATCAAGAAAGATTGGCCACTCCGACAGTCATTGGAGCCTGGGAGGAAAAGTGTTCAGCATCCACCACTTGTTGAATCAAGGCAGATTTTGTTACCACCCTTACACATCAAGCTGGGTCTGTTGAAGAACTTTGTCAAGGCCATTGACAAAACACAAGCAGCTTTCAAGTACCTCTGTGGAAAATTTCCAAGGTTAAGTGAAGCTAAGATAAAGGAAGGTATCTTTGTGGGTCCTCAGATTTGAGATGATGCATTTGACCATGCACTGCATGGCAAGGAAAAGACGGCATGGAAAGCCTTCCAGTTAGTGGCAATAAATTTTCTCGGAAACAACAAGGCAGACAACTGCAGGTTGTTGGTGGAAAACCTCCTCAAGGCATACAAAAGCCTTGGTTGCAACATGTCACTAAAGATACATTTTTTGCACTCTCATCTAGATTTTTTTCCACTGAACTGCGGAGCAGTGAGCGACGAGCACGGCGAGCGATTTCACCAGGACATTGCAACAATGGAGAAACGCTATCAGGGTAAATGAAGCCCATCAGTGTTTGCAGACTATTGCTGGACAGTGACAAGAGATGCTCCATTTAATGAATACAAGAGACAAGCCAAGAAGCGTCGAGTAGACACTGAATAGGACTAAACTATGTACATAATAGTTTTTTGCCTTTTGTTTCATAATAAATTTTATTTATATAAACCTTTTGCTGATTTTTAAAGTGTTACATAAATAGGACAGGTGAAATATTATCATGTAAAGCAACCATAAACACATGAAAAGACCTAGGTTTACAATTTATGATTAAAACTCTACTATCTACACAATATACATAGACATAAAATGTAAAAAAAACTTAAATATCTTAGAAACAGTAGCCAATCAGTTGTTTTAATTGTCATATTTGAATTCAGCACATCAAAATGCATAATAAATAGCACATTTTATCTCTGAAGCAGACGACATTTCAAAAATTGTAGACCAGTGTTATAAGGTGATAAGTAACAGCATGGATTTGTCAAGAACAAATCATGTCAAACCAACCGAATAGCTTTCCTTGACAGGGGAACAAGTCTTTTTGTTAGGGGGAAAGTGGTAGATGTGGTACATCTTGACTTTAGTAAGACTTTTGAGACTGTCTCACATGACCTCATAAACAAACATTGGACATTATTCATGTAGCTGGAGTAGTGTAACTTACGTCCATTTACTGTGGTAGTTTAGACAAGGCCTGCATCTTTACTTTCCCATTTTCCAAGGAGATATGCAGATGTTTCCCCATCCTTGATTAAAAGGATCATAAAATCATAGTTACTTACCCTTCTGAGTTCTACTCAGTATTCTGCAAATTAAAAGTGGTAAGGAACTTATTAATAAGAGGTAAGTTTATTATTAGAGGGCAATAAATCTTCCATAATGATAAAACATTACAGAGTGAGATTCACAGGACTCAAGTAGCTGGTGCAAGGAGTACATAGTATATATTTACATCATAAAGCCAATAGAAGTGGCCTGATTCTAAGAAGTACTCTGCTAACCCCATTGACTTCAAGTGGGGTTGCAGAGTGCTCCACACCTCTGAAAATCAGCCACTTAGGATCAGCAGGCAGGTCTGGAAATTTTGGCCATTATTTCAGAAATTTACTCCTTTGTCAACTCTTACCTGTTTATGTGGCATTTAGCGAAGCACTATCTTCAAATGATTTTGTTTTGTTTGATCATCCTGACCCACTAACCCCTGATTGCACTAAAGGTGCTATAAAAAAATGAATTTGTTCTTCTAAAAGTGTGTTTGTTCATTTAGAACCCAATTCTTCCACCCTTACTCTTGTTGTGTAATACTCCATCCCTAGATGACATTGAAATCAATGAGTATATTCATGGAAGAAGGTACTATTTAATGGGAGTAAGGGTATGTTTAAGAGTGACAGAATCTAGCCCTGCATGGATAATCTCACTGAAATCAATAAAACTATTAAGAATACTCTGGGTTAGCAAAATGAGGCCCGATGTCGTTATCTTCCTCAGTTTTATTTTTTTATCAGGTATTTAATTCAATGAGTTTCAATGGATTTCCGTACTTTGGTTCTGAGGATCGGAAATGTCTCATTTTACTTGATTCATTGACATGTCTTTGATTAAATGTGCTCCATGATATTTTGCAGAAATACATTTGACTCTCTGCACTTTCCATTGGTATTAAATTTTAGTCTTACTGACAGCAGGAGTAGCTGCTGTATGCAGAATATTTTAAAAGTCTATTTTTTTAAAGTGTCAGCATTCCTTTAGTACAAAGAGACTTTCCTGACCTACTCAAATACAAATGGAAAAAAAAAATTGATGCCAAACCACACAGCAAGCTAATGCGCCATTGTGGTAAGGAAAAGGGAACAGAATGGTCCTTTTTCACATTTATTGCTATTTCTTTGAAACTCTCTTGGCATTTTACAGACAATAAAAAGAGCAATGAACCTTTTTTCCTGACAGATCTGCAGTTATAGGGTGTTTGTTTGCTTTTTTAAACCAAAATTGGTCTTTTGAAAAGAGGCTATAATCACATATTTCCCTTCCATGCCATGCCGGCTACTGGTCCAAACACACACAGTGAGGGATCCATATGGGGCAGAGGTTTGCCAGTCACTGCATTTTTTTCTTAAATGCCATGCACATACTATAAAACTCTGCTTTCTGGACCTCAGGTTTCTCTGGCTAGTTTATACTGAATTTGGCAACGTTGTAAAAGGAAGTCCTTTGTTGAGGATGTACTGCATTGCAATTAAAGCAATAAGAATAGAAGTTTCCACAAGAGATCCAAGTCAGCAAAAATGGTGCACTCTAAGCAGGTGTTTTCTAACATCAAAATACCTGAAATCCTGAGTTAACAACAGATGTTCTGAAAAATCCCAGGGACATTTGAAATTTCACAAAATACTTGAAATTAGATATATTACTCAAGAGTATGAGGTTCTCAGTTTATGTCCCACCAGAGCTGTACATTCTCTTTCTCTCACACTCATAACCTTGGTTTTCATTCTACTGCACCATGTTCCTTGGGTAACACCACTGCCATTTCCAATATAACCCTGTTAATTTGAACAGAGAATTCACTTTCTTTAAAAAAATAAAAATAAAAAAATCTTTTTTATGTACATTGATAATCACAGATTGTAAAACAGTTTGGCACAACTCTAGACATAAATGCAAAAAATTTAAAAAGAGAGATCATTAGACGAGGGGGAAAAGTGACAGCACTGATCAATCAGAGCTCAGTTGTCGATGCTGCATAAATACACGATCAGCTATTTAATCTTGACAACAAAAAAAAATCCGCTTGTAAATTAATCAATTTTGTGCACTTTTAAAATGAGCAAAGATAAATAGGACCAGGTCCAAGTTCAGAAGCAAATCATTGGTACTTACCTGTAGCTGGCAGAAAAAGGCATTAATGGGGTCTGCCCTATTAAGACTTAACATGAAATCTTTCTTCAGTCACAAATAAAAATGAGTTGAGTGTAACACTTGGATATTGAGGCATTTGACTTTGTTATTTCTTTCGCGTTTAGTTCTGCCCCCAAACATGATTTTATAAATAATTGTCTGTGTGAATGCCTTCCTCTGGATTGAATCACACAGCCAGAACAAGCCAGTGACTTTGAAACAGTGGCAGTCTCATAGATTCATAGATTCTAGGACTGAAAGGGACCGCGAGAGGTCATCGAGTCCAGTCCCCCCCTGCGATCATGGCAGGACCAAATACTGTCTAGACCATCCCTGATAGACATTTATCTAACCTACTCTTAAATATCTCTAGAGATGGAGATTCCACAACCTCCCTAGGGAATTTATTCCAGTGTTTAACCACTCTGACAGTTAGGAACTTTTTCCTAATGTCCAACCTAAACATACCTTGCTGCAGTTTAAGCCCATTGCTTCTTTTTTCTATCCTTAGAGGCTAAGGTGAACAAGTTTTCTCCCTTCTCCTTATGACACCCTTTTAGATACCTGAAAACTGCTATCATGTTTCCTCTCAGTCTTCTCTTTTCCAAACTAAACAAACCCATTTCTTTCAGCCTTCCTTCATAGGTCATGTTCTCAAGACCTTTAATCATTCTTGTTGCTCTTCTTTGGACCCTCTCCAATTTCTCCACATCTTTCTTGGAATGCGGTGCCCAGAACTGGAAACAATACTCCAGTTGAGGCCTAACCAGCGCAGAGTAGAGCGGAAGAATGACTTCTTGTGTCTTGCTCACAACACACCTGTTAATGCATCCCAGAATCATGTTTGCTTTTTTTTGCAACAGCATCACACTGTTGTCTCATATTTAGCTTATGGTCCACTATAACCCCTAGATCCCTTTCTGCCGTACTCCTTCCTAGACAGTCTCTTCTCATTCTGTATGTGTGAAACTGATTTTTCCTTCCTAAGTGGAGCATTTTGCATTTGTCTTTGTTAAACTTCATCCTGTTTACCTCAGACCATTTCTCCAATTTGTCCAGATCATTTTGAATTATGACCCTGTCCTCCAAAGCAGTTGCAATCCCTCCCAGTTTGGTATCATCCGCAAACTTAATAAACATACTTTCTATGCCAATATCTAAGTCGTTAATGAAGATATTGAACAGAGCCGGTCCCAAAACAGACCCCCGCGGAACCCCACTCATTATACCTTTCCAGCAGGATTGGGAACCATTAATAACTGCTCTCTGAGTACGGTTATCCAGCCAGTTATGCACCCACCTTATAGTAGCCCCATCGAAATTGTATTTGCCTAGTTTATCGATAAGAATATCATGTGAGACCGTATCAAATGCCTTACTAAAGTCTAGGTATACCATATCCACCGCTTCTCCCTTATCCACAATACTCGTTATCTTATCAAAGAAAGCTATCAGATTGGTTTGACACGATTTGTTCTTTACAAATCCATGCTGGCTATTCCCTATCACCTTACCACCTTCCAAGTGTTTGCAGATGATTTCCTTAATTACTTGCTCCATTATCTTCCCTGGCACAGAAGTTAAACTAACTGGTCTGTAGTTTCCTGGGTTGTTTTTATTTCCCTTTTTATAGATGGGCACTATATTTGCCCTTTTCCAGTCTTCTGGAATCTCTCCTGTCTCCCAGGATTTTCCAAAGATAATAGCTAGAGGCTCAGATACCTCCTCTATTAGCTCCTTGAGTATTCTAGCATGCATTTCATCAGGCCCTGGTGACTTGCAGGCATCTAACTTTTCTAAGTGATTTTTAATTTGTTCTTTTTTTATTTTCTCTTCTAAACCTACCCCCTTCCCATTAGGATTCACTATGTTAGGCATTCCTTCAGACTTCTCGGTGAAGACCGAAACAAAGAAGTTATTAAGCATCTCTGCCATTTCCAAGTTTCCTGTTACCGTTTCTCCCTCTTCACTCAGCAGTGGGCCTACCCTGTCTTTGGTCTTCCTCTTGCTTCTAATGTATTGATAAAAAGTCTTCTTGTTTCCCTTTATTCCTGTAGCTATTTTGAGCTCATTTTGTGCCTTTGCCTTTCTAATCTTGCCCCTGCATTCCTGTGTTGTTTGCCTATATTCATCCTTTGTAATCTGTCCTAGTTTCCATTTTTTATGAGACTCCTTTTTATTTTTTAGATCATGCAAGATCTCGTGGTTAAACCAAGGTGGTCTTTTGCCACATTGTCTATCTTTCCTAACTAGTGGAATAGCTTGCTTTTGGGCCCTTAATAGTGTCCTTTTGAAAAACTGCCAACTCTCCTCACTTGTTTTTCCCCTCAGTCTTGATTCCCATGGGACCTTACCTATCAGCTCTCTGAGCTTACCAAAATATGCCTTCCTGAAATCCACTGTCTCTATTTTGCTGTACTCCCTTCTACCCTTCCTTAGAATTGCAAACTCATGATGATTTCATGATCACTTTCACCCAAGCTGCCTTTTACTTTCAAATTCTCAATGAGTTCCTCCCTATTTGTTAAAATCAAGTCTAGAACAGCTTCCCCCCAGTAGCTTTTTCAACCTTCTGAAATAAAAAGTTGTCTGCAATGCAGTCTAAGAATTTATTGGATAGTCTGTGTCCCACTGTGTTATTTTCCCAACATATATTTGGATAGCTGAAGTCCCCCATCACCACCAGATCTTGGGCTTCGGATGATTTTGTTAGTTGTTTAAAAAAAGCCTCATCCATCTCTTCCACCTGGTTAGGTGGCCTGTAGTAGACTCCTAGCATGACATCACCCTTGTTTTTTACCCCGTTAGCCTAACCCAGAGACTCTCAACACTTCCGTCTCCTATGTCCATCTCCACCTCAATCCAAGTGTGTACATTTTTAATATATAAGGCAACACCTCCTCCCTTTTTCCCATGTCTATCCTTCCTGAGCAAGCTGTACCCATCCACACCAACATTCCAATCATGTGTATTATCCCACCAAGTTTCAGTGATGCCAACAATGTCATAGTTGTATTTTTTATAAGCACTTCCAGTTCTTCCTGCCTATTACCCATACTTCTTGCATTTGTATATAGGCATCTAAGATACTGGTTTGATCTTGCCTCCCAGTTTTGCCCTGACCCTCCTTTCTCTCTGCCATTATAGCCCACGCTCCCTCTCGTTTCCGACCCATCTCCCAGGTCTCCATGTTCCCCACTTACCTGTGGGCTTTGCTCACCTGTCCCCGTCGAACCTAGTTTAAAGCACTCCTCACTAGGTTAGCCAGTCTGTGTCCAAATAGGGTCTTTCCCCTCCTCGAAAGGTGAACGCCATCTCTGACTAGCAATCCTTCCTCAAATAGCATCCCGTGGTCGAGGAAGCCAAAGCCCGCCTGGTGACACCATCCTCGCAGCCAGACATTCACCTCCATGATGCATCTGTCTCTGCCCGGGCCCTTACCTTTGGCAGGAAGAATCGAAGAGAATACCACCTGCGCTCCAAACTCCTTCCCCCGTACTCCCAGAGCCCTGTAGTCACTCTTGATCCGCTCAGTGTCACACCTCGCAGTATCATTTGTGCCCACATGGATGAGTAGCATGGGGTAGTAGTCAGAGGGCTGGATAATCCTCGACAATGCCTCCGTAACATTTCGGATACGGGCCCCCGGCAGGCAGAATACCTCCCGAGATGAAATGTCAGGGCGACAGATGGGCGCCTCCGTCTCCCTCAGCAGAGAGTCTCCGACCACCACTACCCTACATTTCCTATTCGCAGTGGTGGTAGCAGACCTCCCAGCCTTAGGGGTACGAGGCTTCTCCTCCTTTACTGTAGGGGGTGATTCCTTCTCTCCTGTATCAAGAAGAGCATAACAGTTACTTATTACCACGGTGGAAGGGTTCAGAGCAGGGGTGGAGCCCTGCCTGCTGCCAGAAGTAACCAGCTGCCAGTGTCCACCCTGAGCCATCTCCTCCTCCACCAGTGGTGTGTCAGCAGTCCTGTGTACTGGGACAGCTACCTCAGCTGTCTCCACATGGACACTGTCCAGGAATTGCTTCTGGATTTGGATGCTCCTTAACCTAGCCACCTCCTCCTGTAGCTCTGCCACCTGCCGCCTCAGAAATTCCACCAGCAGGCACCTGGATTGGATGCCCCCCGAGCCTGAATATCAGTAAGTGGAAATTGCAAGTTACAGTCCCTGCAAAACCACACCAGGATCTGGGTAGAAGCATCCATGCTCAGGCGCTCTGTCTGGCTACAGGCGCAGGTGGAGGAGACAGAAGCAGTGGTGACACAGGTGTTGCGGGTCTTCCTAACCATCGTAAGCCTCCCTCTGTCAAACTCCCTCTCAAACTCCCCTATCTGCAGCCCCTTGTCTGCTCTGCTCCCCTGGTCGCTCTGCCTCTGGCTTTTAAAGCCTGCTTGCCTAGGTCAGTCACTCATGAGTCACACTGGGGAAGGCCAATCAAAGGCAATCAAGGGAACAAGGTCAGGCACTCAGTCCCAACTGCCGCAGCAGCTGTAAACTGAAACTGAAGTCATCTGAAATCAGAATCACAATTAAAATTCAAACAGTCGAGCAAAGTCACTGACACCAACAGCTAGTACTCTCACCTCTCACCTGATGTGCTGTTCTGCAGCTGGATCTCTTGCTCTCCCTCTCAAACTCCCCCTTTCTCTCTTGAATCTGACAGGACCTAAGGACATGTAGCTCTCTAAAGACACACAGTCATCTTTAAGCACCAAGTTAAACTCTTTAATGATTGTTCATTGGAAATAAATACTTGATATGATGACTCAAACCAAAGAGACGATAAATGGGGGAACGATAAATTTCACTACATGAAATTATTACTTCAGTGGAGCAAAAATCATGAGAAGGTCTCAGCTAGAGTATCTGACACTACATAGAAAGTTATTCAGTGTGCTATTTAGTGCCACAATCAGATACAGGTTATTAAAGAAATTAAAACTCTGAAGTAGAAAATAAATTGTGGGTTAAAAATCATGGAGTGGTTGGACTGCCTGACATTGTGAAAACAGAGGATACTGAATACTCTCTAACACAAGAGCTGAACAAAACCTTTGAACCTCAAGAATCATCAAGGGTGATTGAAGAGGAATCACTGAGATTTTGCCCTCCCAGTAAATTGGGAAGTTATTAGATCTGCATGAATTACCTCTGCAAGTGAAAGTGTGCCTGATTATACTCTGTAAGTGGGTAGGGGAAAAAAAAGACAATTTGCTGTGTCAAGGTAACAAAGTCCTTATGGCACTGAACTCTATTTCCATTTTTAAAAAAGTAGAAAATTACCTTATTGTTTTCTTCTCTTTGTTAATGTTAAAACGGAGCTAACAGACTTAAAATAAAGCCTGTATCTTGGTATTCCCAGACCAAGGACACAGAATCATAGAATTGTAGGACTGGAAGGGACCTTGAGAGGCCTCCTAGTCCAGTCCCCTCCACTCATGGCAGGACTAAGTATTATCTATACCATTTCTGAAAGGTGTTTGTCTAACCTGCTCTTAAAAATCTCCAATGATGAAGATTCCACAACCTCCCTAGGCAATTTATTCCAGTGCTTAACCACTCTGACAGTTAGGAAGTTTTTCCTAATGTCCAACCTAAGCTGCCTTACTGCAATTTAAGCCCATTGCTTCTTGTCCTAGCCTCTCACGTCAACTTACCTTAATCTTCTCGTTCTGGTGGAGTACTGGAGTTGACTGGAGAGTGCTCCGAGGTAGATTTAGTGAGTCTTAACTAGACCTGCTAAATTGACCGCTGCTGCATCCATCACAGCAACACTGATCCCCAGTAAGTATAGACATGGCCACAATCTTGTGAACATCACATGTTCTGCAAAAATCTTCATTTAAGAGAAAGTTCTGCTTACATGCAGAATAAAATTACTTGCAGTGTGCGGGTGAGGCCTTAGTAGTTCATTAATATTAAGTGTGTTTGCATGATAGCAAGATCCTTGTTTCTTAAGCATGCATCCACAAGGAGACTGGATGGTCGAGTGGATTGACAATAGAATTAAGAGTTTTTCATCTCTTTCAAATCTAGTCCAGGTTTTTAGTAAATGAAAACTGGCTAGTTAATGATCTAATTGCAGCTATGGCCAAATAATCAAACTTGGGTGCCTAAATTCACCTACATCTATGTTTAGACACATAAATAACGGGCTTGATCTTTCAGAATTTATGGGCACCCATAACTCCCGTATTTCAGTGGAAGCTGTGGTGCAGAGCAGCTCTGAAATTCAGATCAATTATCCAAGTGTGAATTAGAAATTACATGGCTAAGGCCGGGTTTACAACTAGCAACTTGCTGGTATAAGAATGTTGGTTAGGGTTGTGGTTTTTTTATGATATTTCTATACTGGGTAGATGTAGTTGTGCCATCATAACATTGCGTTTGCTGGTATAGCTTATTTTGTTTGGGGAACTGATATAAGCTATACCAGCAAAAGCAATCTTTTCCCAGTATAACTGGTTCTACACTAGGAGGGTTTGTCAGTATAGCTATAAAGGCAAACTCCTTCTAGCATACACCTGACATAATTTTAGGTATCCAAGTTTGAAAAATCCGGGCATACAGGTTCAGAGAATATCAATCTTTAGTATGAAGGAAAGACCCACAACATTATTTTAAAATAAATCTTCCTCTCATCAACCAAATTAGAAATGCAGCATAAAATTATTTCTCAGTCATAACTCATCCTAAGAAGGATCTTTTGTTTGAGCTGTCTTCCCTCTTCCTCTCTTTCTCCCTCCTTCTCTCTCGCATATATTTAATTTTGAATATTCATAAAAAAACTAAATGTTTTAAGGTTTTCAGTTTTTTGGGCAAAAAGTTGAATTTTTTCATGGAAAGCAGACACCTTCTGTGGAAACTTTTTATTTAATAGAAAAACCTATTTTTCATTGAAAAAGCACTTCTGGCCAGAGTACCACTTTACAACTGCAACCAGCAGTGAAGCTCCTCCAGTGCTGAGTTGTGACTAAGAAGTTTTGTTAATGCAGATAAACCTCAGGGCCAGATTCTCAGCTGGTGTAAATTCCAGTGAGTCCATTGACTTTTATTAACTAAATGAGGATCTGGGTCTTACGATCCAGAATGGCTCTGTCTGCCAACTGGAAAATCACTGCACTCACCCAAACTAAGCTGTTGTTTTAAAAATAAAATGGGAACATTCTTGACATGGATAAACTGAGCCATCTTATAAAAGGTTAAGAAAAACTTCCACAATACTGTATGAGCTGGTATTCTTTCCTAGACTATAGTGATAGAGACCTGGGAATAGACAGACAGACATATTGAGCCTTGTACAGACTAGAGTAAATCTGATCAATTCTAGCTCTGTTATAGATTCCTTTCCTCCTTCCAGATCTTTTCCTTCTTCTCCTATCCGTATTTACATAGGACTGATGTTATTTATCCTTACATATGTTCTACTTTACCAGCCAACTGAGTGTATACAGACCATGTCTAGACTTCAAAAATCGGTCACGTTTAAAAACAGATGAACTAGAATACTTTTAAACATAAGTGTAGACAAGATTTAACAGGTTATTTGGGCCTATGAGGGCATGTTTAAAAATGTGCTAGTTAAAATGTGTTAGCTAACATGGTTTTAAATATGAGACCTAATTTTCTAATCTAGACAGGGTGTTATTGCAATTTTATAAAATAATATTCCGTACAGTTGTGCTGAACCTACATTACTTTTTTGGAGGGGAATAAGGGTGTTTGGTTTGTCTCTCAGTTTTGTTAGCAGTTCCATGACTTTTTTTTTATTTTGCAATGTTCTTCAGATGGTTGTCTTAAAATCTTGCTACTGAAGTTTAAATTATTCTCAGAAATGATTTTACATTGAAAATACTTGAACACATAATATGCTTGGCTTTTCAAAAAAAAACCTTCAGATATATTTGATATTCATGCATTTGTAACTTTCTTCTTACTTCTCTTACAAGCAAATCTATATCAAATTTTTAAAAATGTGAAATATAAGGATTGTTTGTCGATCTTCATCAATTTTTTCCATGAGGGATCATTTGAGACCGTTGTTTCCCATGAACTATTGTCAACATTTTCCTTGAAAAGTCAGGGAGTCTTTAACACCATAAAATGTTTCATAATGACATTCCAGTCTCTTAGATTTAAGGGATACATTTTGACAATGTTGCCTTTGTTCATCTGTACACGGTTTTGGGTGTTCAGCCTGTTTTTGGTGTACTACCATTCATAGTATGTACATGCACCAAATCTACTTGCATTTGCAAACTGGGTACAAAAATTGTGTCATTTGAAGTCACAAGGGAGAGTGCACAAAACTTCATCCATGCTTTTGATTTCACACACAACATGGCATGTTCACAGCAGGCCCATCTGAGGCCTCTTCGCAAACTTGCCCTCAGTGTCTTAGGAGGAGATTGCATGTGCCCCAATGCACCTGCACAGGGGAGTAAGGTGGTGTAGGGAGCACATTTCCTTCCTGTGTGGGTAATAGGTAGCAGTGCAGTCTGTGGGTCGAGAAAAGCCTCCCTGGGGCTGCTACTCATCTTTCCGCCCAGGGATATGGGAAGTGAACAGGGAGTGGCTGTAGCCTTGGCTTTGTGTTCGTCAATAATCTGGCCAACACAGCTGAGCCTGCATAGAGGGATACATATGTCATGATTAGGGCTAGCACAGCTTACTTCCTCTGGAACGGGAGCAATCGGAATTCAAGTGTGACAGAGGGTATGTCTACGCTGCAGTTAGATATCCATGGCTGGGCCGTGTGAACTGACATGGGGTAAAGGGCTGTTCAATTGCAGAGGCTGGGCTGAGCTCTGGGACCTTCCAACCTCGCAGCATCCAAGAACCGGGGCTCATGCCTGAGCCCAATTGTCTACACTGCAATTAAACAGCCCCTTGGCCTGAGCCCACAAGTCTGAGTCAGCTGGCATGGGCCAACCATGGGTTTTTAATTGCAATCTGGACATACCCTCAGAGACTTGGTCCTGGTCTGCTCTTGGGCTTGTAAGAGACCAAAACTTGAGCCCTACGTATTTAAATGGTCAAAAATAAACTTTTGAAGTTAAAACCCTATTCAGGTGAAAGAAATTCAGACATCTCCAGGTGTTAGATTGTTCTAGTCTGTCTAGCCGCAGAGTGAACAACACAGAAATCTATTGATTTTGGGAGTGAAGGCTATCTCCACAACCACAGGGTGAGAGATTTCATTTTTACATGAAAACTTACATTCTGCAGACAAATCTGAAAAGATTTGTCTTTGGCGTACTGTACTGTTGCCATTAGTATAACTGTTTAGAGGTCTTCTGTAGCATTGTTTAATTACCAGAAGCACAAGATGGATATTCCATGTCTTACATTAATATATACTAAGTATTGCAAACATCATAGCCAATGTTCTTAAAGTAAATATTTCATTTTGATAAGGTTGAAAGATTTGGTTTTGACTTAATTGATGGAACAAATTGTATTGTATTTTATAATTAATTAGTTGAAATGTTTTGACCTTTATGTCTTGCCAGGTAATTTTATGTCTTGTCATGTACACACACACACTGATCATGTCAGAACATTAATAAAAATAATATAGCAGGGAAAGGAGGAGAAGGTAACAATACTACCACCATGCATTTTGTCTGCTTCTTCATGGGAAATTTCCATCTGCCATTATAAACTTCTTAATGTTTTAAGTATATCATAAATGCCCTCTATACAGGCATTCTCTATGCACTGTAATACATGACACAGTAAAACTCTGTTACAATCACAGCTGATACAGTGAAACTTTACATGGTGAAGTGGAGTAAATGTCCCAAATTGTGTCTGGACATTTCGGTGCATTATCACTTCTCTTAGCCCTGGTCGACACTATGTGGTTATGTCAAATTTAGCTGCGTTAGGTCGATTTTATAAGCAATGTGTCTACACAACCAACCCCGTTCCGTCTACCTAAAGGGCTTGTCAGAAACAGATAGTTAAGGGTTAATACCTCTTTTACCTGTAAAGGGTTAAGAAGTTCACCTAGCCTAGCTGACACCTGACCAGAGGAACCAATGGGAGGACAAGATGGTTCAAAGGGAAGGAGGGAAGTTCCCTTTGTCTGTAGAGTTTTCACTTTGGACCGGAGTGGGAAAGCTCCAGAATTCAGCCTCTTATTAAGTAGTGAGTATTAGTGAAGGAAATAAATAGGTTTATGTTTATTTCTTTGTAACCTGTCTTGTGCAATTAGAGGAATAGTCAAATTGGATATTTGGGTATTTTTTGTGTAAGTTTTTGCCCAGGGGAACATCCTCGATGTTTGGAATCTGTTGTCTGTGAGAGTAGCTGGTATGCTAATCTCTCTCAGAGGGTTTTCTTTTACCTTTCTTTTCTTTAATTAAAAGCCTTTTTTAATAAGCTGATTGATTTTTCCTTGTTTTTAGATCCAAGGGGTTGGATCTGGATCCACCAGGAGTTGGTGGGAGAAAGGAGGGGGGATGGTTAATTTCTCCTTGTTTTAAGATCCAAGGGGTTTGGATCTGTGTTCACCAGGAAATTGGTGAAGTCTCTGAAGGCTAACCAGGGAAAGGAATTAGTGCTTGGGAGTGGTGGCAGCCAGACCAGATCTAAGCTGTTAATTGAGCTTAGAGCTTCTTATGCAGGTCCCCCACATCTGTACCCTAAAGTTCAGAGTGGGGAAGGAACCTTGACAGAGCTTTTAAAATTGACTGCTATACTCCTCCCCGGTGAGGGGAGTAGCGCTAAAATCGACCTTGCTGGGTCGAATTTGGGGTAGTGTAGACACAATTCGATGGTATTGGCCTCCGGGAGCTATTCCAGAGTGCTCCAATGTGTCCACTCTGGACAGCACTTTCAATGCCGATGCACTAGCCAGGTACACAGGAAAAGCCCCGGGAAATTTTGAATTTCATTTCCTGTTTGGTCAGCGTGGCGAGCTCAGCAGCACGGGTGACCATGCAGTACCAGAATCACAAACAAGCTCCAGCATGGATCGAACAGGAGACACTGGATCTGATTGCTGTATGAAGAGAAGAATCTGTGCAGGTCAAACTCCGATCAAAAAGAAGAAATGCTAATATATATATGCCAAAATCGCACAGGGTATGGTGGAGAGAGGCTACAACAGGGACACACAGCAGTGCCGCGTGAAAGTTAAGGAGCTCAGGCAAGCTTACCAAAAGACAAAGGAGGCAAACGGTCTCCGGGTCAGAGCCCCAGACATGCCGCTTCTATGATCAGCTGCATGGCATTCTAGGGGGGGACCCTACCACTACCCCACCACTGTCCGGGGACACCTGCAAGGGGGGAGTCTCATGCAACAGGAAGAGGAGAAGGAGGAGAATGCGCTGCAGGCAAGCAGAGAATCCATTCTCCCTGGCAGCCAGGACCTTTTCATCACCCTGTAGCCAATACCTTCCCAAGGTGGGTTCTCGGACCCTGAAGCCAGAGAAGGCACCTCTGGTGAGTGCACATTTGTAACTACGCTACAGGGTTTAAAAGCAATTGTGTTTAATTTTTGATTTGGCCTGAAGACTTGGGATGCATTCGCAGCCAGTACAGCTACTGGAAAAGTCTGTTAACGTGTCTGGGGATGGAGTGGAAATCCTCCAGGGACATCTCCATGAAGCTCTCCTGGAGGTACTCTGAAAGCCTTTGCAGAAGGGGAGGGCTGCCTTATTTCGTCCTCCATGGTAGGACACTTTACCATGCCAAGCCAGTAGCAAGTAGTCTGGAATCATTGCAGCACAAAGCATGGCAGCGAATGGTCCTGGGTTTTGGTCACATTCAAGCAACATATGGTCTATATCTTTCTGTGTTAGCCTCAGGAGAGTGATATCATTCATGAAATAGGGGAATTTTTGTAAGGGAACAGTAAAAGGACCCTGTTCATGCTGGGCTGTTTGCACTTGGCTAAAAGGGATCATCCCTGAGAATAGCCACATGGTGGGGGGAGGGGCGAAGGGATCATCCCAGAGAATAGCCACGTGGTGGAGTGGGGGGAGGGGTGTGCTGCACATCAACCTGAAAACCGCAGCCCCTCCTTTTAAATGGCAAACCCAACCAGCATTGCTTCCTACGGGAAAGGAGGGCGCTGCGATTTGAAACCATTCCCACATGTTATGAAGACGGAAGAAGCTAACCCCGCATACCTTTTGGCTTACCATGGCTGCCTGGAAACTGAATTCTGTTGCCCAGCTGTGTGTGATGTGTCACCATACTGGCAGGCACTCAATATAAAAGGCAAAATGCGACCTTGTACCTAAAGCACATGTGCTGTCTGCTGTGAATTGCTTGATTTACTGTGAAAAAGTCTCCCTTTTGTTCTCAGAAATGTATCTTCTTAAATTCTCCTCTCCCTTTTTATCCCTCCGCAGGTGCAAATGTTTCTACCCAAAATGTTTCTCCCTATCATCTGCCTCCCAGAGGTTATTTCAGATTAGAAGGTGAAAAAAATGCACTCATGATGATGTTTTCCGAGCTCATGCCATCCTCCCACACTGATAGGGCACAGCTGAATGCATGGAGGCATACAGTGACAGAGGCCAGGAAAGCATACAATGAGCGCAATGAGAAGAGGCAGGAGATGATGCTGAGGCTAATGGAGGAGCAAATGGACATGCTCAGGTGTCTGAGGGAGCTGCAGGAAAGGCAACAAGAGCACAGACCGCCACTGCATGCACTGTATAACCGTCTGCCTTCCTCCCCAAGTTCCATATCCTCCTCACCCAGATGCCCAAGAATGCGGGCGGGGGAAGGAGGCTCCAGGCACCCAGCCACTCCACTCTAGAGGATGGCCCAAGCAACAGATGGCTGTCATTCAAACAGTTTTGATTTGTAGTGTAGCTACTATAAGCAATGTGGCCTTGATCTTCCCCCCTCCCCTCCTCCCCCACCCCAGCCAGGCTACCCTGTCAGTTATCTCACTTTTTTTTAAATTAATAAACAAAGAATGCATGGTTTCAAAACAATAGTGACTTTATTTCCTTTGCCAGCTGAGATCGAACGGGGGAGGGTGGTTGGCTTACTGGGAATTAAAATCAACAAAGGGGGCGGGTTTGCATCAAGGAGAAACACACACAACTGTCACACCATAGCCTGGCCAATCATTAAACTGGTTTTCAAAGCCTCTCTGATGGGCAGCCGCCTAGCTGTGCTCTTCTAATTGCCCTGGTGTCTGGCTGCTCAAAATCGGTCACCAGGCGATTTGCCTCAACCTCCCACCTAGCCATAAACATCTCCCCCTTACTCTCACAGATATTATGGAGCACACAGCAAGCAGCAATAACAATGGGAATATTGGTTGCGCTGAGGTCTAACCTAGTCAGCAAACAGCGCCAGCAAGCTTTTAAACATCCAAATGCACATTCTACCACCATTCTGTACCTGCTCAGCCTATAGTTGAACTGCTCCTTACTACTGTCCACGCTGCCTGTGTATGGCTTCATGAGCCATGGGAGCAAGGGGTAGGCTGGGTCTCCAAGGACAACGATTGGCATTTCAACATCCCCAACAGTAATTATCTGGTCTGGGAAGTAAGTCTCTTCTTGCAGCTGTTCGAACAACCCAGAGTTCCTAAAGATGCGAGTGTCATGCACCTTTCCTGGCCATCCCACGTTGATGTCAGTGAAATGTCCCTTGTGATCCACCAGTGCTTGCAGCACCATTGAGAAGTAGCCCTTGCAGTTTACGTACTGGTTGGCAAGGTGGTCCGGTGCCAAGATAGGGATATGCGTTCCGTCTATCGCCCCACCACAGTTAGGGAACCCCATTACTGCAAAGCCATCCACTATGACCTGCACATTTCCCAGAGTCACTACCATTGTTAGCAGAAGGTTATTGATTGCCTTGGCTACTTGGATCACAGCAGCCCCCACAGTAGATTTGCCCACTCCAAATTGATTCCCGACTGATCGGTAGCTGTCAGGCATTGCAAGCTCCCACAGGACTATTGCCACTCGCTTCTCAACTGTCAGGGCAGCTCCCATCTTGGTATTCCTGCACTACAGGGTGGGGGAAAGCAACTCACAAAGTTCTAGGAAAGTGGCCTTACACATGCGAAAGTTTCGCAGCCACTGTGAATCATCCCATACCTGCAACACTATGCGCTCCCACCAGTCTGTGCTTGTTTGCTGGGCCCAGAATCAGTGTTCCACTGTATCAACCTGCCCCACTTCCGCCATGATGTCCCAATTGCCACATCCCATGCTTTCAGGAACGTCTGTGTCCATGTCCTCCTTACAATCGTCCTCGTGCTGGCGGCTCCTAGCCAGGTTCTGTACATACTGCAGGATCATGTGTGAGGTGTTTACTATGCTCACCACAGCAGTGGTGAGCTGAATGGGCTCCATGCTTGCCATGCTATGGCATCTGCACGGGTAACCCAGGAAAAAAGGCACGAAATGATTGTCTGCCGTTGCTTTCATGGAGGGAGGGAAGGAAGGAGGGGAGACTGCCGACATGTACCCAAAACCACCCACGACATTGTTTTTACTCCATCAGGTATTGGGAGCTTAACTCAGAATTCCAATGGGCAGCAAAGACTGTGGGGACTGTGGGATAGCTACCCACAGTGCACCGCTCCGTAAGTCGATGCCAACCATGGTATTGAGGACGCACTCTGACGACTTAATGCGCTTAGTGGGGATACACACAATCGACTGTATAAAATCACTGTCTAAAGATCGACTTCTATAAAATCGACTTAATTTCGTAGTGTAGACATACCCTTATAGGGAATTTTTTTATTGACTTCAGTAGCCTTTGAATCAGGCCGATAGTGAATTTTTTACTTTAGTATAACTTAGTTCTGTGTTGTTCATCTTTTTAAGATTGGAGCAGTTATCATCTACCTGACAGGTGCTCAATGCTGCATTCCAAGGGGATCATCACATTTGCACTCCTCCTCTCTGGTGAAACCGAGGAGGGGAAAAGGAGAGAAATTGTCACCATCTCCTGCTCCCAACCTTTCTGGATTTGCTTCCCATAGATAGTGAAGATGATCCAGGTGAATCTTGGTATTGCTGCTCTCCTCTGAGGTCATAATAGGGATTTATATAGTCCCTTCCATTGCAGTTAGTGCCCCCTTCTGCTGGCCTTGTTGCCATTCCCCAGCTGAACAAGGGAGGGTATTTTGCAGGTGGGCTCCTTCTGTTCACGTGATACTCTGATCGTAGTGACTTTATTTTGCGGGGGAATAACATTTCACTATGATGGTGTCCTGTTGCACGTAGCTGTTTATTTGGACATAAATAATATTTGTATTGTCAAACCATTTCTGTTTGCTTAGTATGTAAAACTTTTTCAAAGTCTTACTCATTAAAAAAAAAACAAATATGAATTTGCATCTCAGTGGTCCCAGCTGGGAGGGAATTTACATTAAGATTAATACAAAGGAAATGTATTTTTATTCAGGCAGTTAAGTGTAGAGCAGAAAACAAAGATAACCTATTGTTTACTAACAATGAAGATCATTCCCTCCATTATACCAGAAACAATACTTTAGTTCACTGGAATTCTGTTACAAGATCTTGACTTCCTATGCATATAAGTACTTTAGGTTGTCTTCAAATAGGCCAACTCACAGGTTCACAGTCAGTTCAATTATTATCCTGATCTTGGAGCTTTCTACAATACTAAGGGTTTCCTTAAGCCTTGCACACAATGTGACACTTGTGTCTCACTGCATCAGGGTACGTTGACACTTGTGCATCAGATGATAGGATACAACCTGATGTAAGCAGACATGCAATGATGCATGTAAAAGATATATTCCATGACACAGTACTCTGAAAAGACATGTAATTTCTCTCTCTCTCTCTCTCTCTTTCTCCCTGCCCTCTCTCTTTCTCCCCCTCCCCCTTTATTTACACACAATTGCCAACGAGCTTATATTTAAGGCTGGGTCAGTATTTCTACTAGAAATCCAGTTTCTCTGTCCCTTGTGCCTGCCCCCACCCTCCCTTGGGCTGCATATGCAGAGGCTCCTGAGCAGTGCATACTATGAGGGCACTGAGTGGGAGCCAGTCCCAAAACTTCCCCACAGCCTCACGGGGATCCCTTATCCCTGTCTCCCAGTGCAATGGAGGCAGAGATAAGGGATCCAGGGGGCTCTGGAGCACACTGAACCCCAAGCCCCGGGGATGCACTTCACCGCTCCACAGATGACAGCAGCCAGGCTGTGGTGTGTGTGTGGTTTTCCTCTGAAACCTACATTTTATGTCAAACTTCAAAACAGACAGACAAAAATAAAACAAACAAACAAACAACAACACCTTCAATGAACATCCCATTTTAAACATTAAGAAGTGCAAAGTTTCATTATAATAGTTTGACAGCCCTGGAGACTGATGTCCTAATTACCCTCAGGGCAGGTGCACATGCGCATTTTCCTGCCAATGTGACTCAGCCTAGAGGTGGAGAGCCCAATTCTCAGATTAGGTGGTAGTTCAGTACAAAGCCTGCTCAGACAGCCACCAAAGGAGCAAATTATGCAGTTTATGAACTCGTGCTCCTTATGGGCACCTGAGTCTCCTCAATAGCACTGCCATAGTTAGGAAACAGGATGGGCTGTAGGGCTAGTGTGTTGATGCTGGGGGGGGAGGTGCTAGGCATTCTGGGATAGGGTTATTTTGACTCTGGTTTGTGCACTGCTCGAGTTAGAGCATGGATCAGAAAGTACTTAACCTAGGGTTTAAAATGCAGTGTAGACACTGAAGCCCAGGGTTCCCTGACATGGGTCAGCTGACTCAGATCCCACTATCCCTAGGCTTACATTGCTGTGTAGACATATTCTTAAAGTGTTCATTGCTAATACCTCCCTGACCATGTTGGAGCCAACCGATATGGGTCTAAGTACCACTGGATTTATGCTGTTTGTAAGTATCTTGATCAAATACTTATACATATTTTGTTACTGTTTGGATGTGGCAAATTGCTTATTATTTAGGCATGTTTAGAGCAATTGCATAAGTACCATTTGTCCTCTGGTTTTAATAAAGGAATTTATAGTTAAATTAGTATTTGGTGGTTTCCCATACTAATATTAATAATTTCAAATATTAATAATTCCAACATGTTCTACTCATTATATGTGTTCTTTGTATCCAGAGGTGTGCATACATCCAACCCATTCTCTTTCAGAAGAATGTAATTGTGTGTGTGTGTGTGTGTGTGTGTGTGTGTGTGTGTGTGTGTGTGTGTGTGTAGACCCTGCTGGTGTGCTGTAATGTAGCACAGTTTGCAACAGTACTATGTTAAAGTGCCCCTAGAGAACCTTAGTGTGCAGCATCAGGGTCTATACAGACCAGTTTAGAAACCACACCCTTGTAGAGCACATTACCCACCCCTGTATACAAGCCCTGAGACTCTGCATCCTTTAC
The DNA here is from genome assembly GCF_011386835.1 of Chrysemys picta bellii. Taxonomy (NCBI): domain Eukaryota; kingdom Metazoa; phylum Chordata; order Testudines; family Emydidae; genus Chrysemys; species Chrysemys picta. The sequence goes on from NC_088791.1 coordinate 226,405,224, forward strand.
TGATAGTCTGTAACGTATGTCTGGATTACATTCAGCTCCTAACATCACTTGCCATTACCAGTCTGTCACAGAATTTCTGACTTGGATTTACAGATGTTGCATTTATCATTAGCTGGGTTCAATTTCACTTCCCATTCTGAGATTCAGTGGTAAATTGACATTTCGAGGAGAACCTAGCTTTGAGTAGGCAGCTAAGGACAATGCAATGAAATTCAAGTATAGACAGGTGAAATGGAGAGAGAGATGAGATACGATATATATGTCACTTAGGGCTTGATTCTGCAAGATGATGATCATTTTAAGCAGAGGAATAGTCCCACTGACTTTAATGGGATTAGTAGTGCCTAAAGATAAGCACATGCTTCAGTACTTTAGTAGATTGAAATCAGGGGCTCAGCACCTGGTATGATTGAGGCCACAATTTTCATAGGAGGGTGTGCGTTCAGAAGCAAATAGTTAATTAGCCAATTAAATAGACCTATAGTAGCTTTACTCAGCATCGTATATAAACATATGTTTAAAGATCTCCAAACACGGATC